>NW_026067927.1:25407184-25472090 GCF_014885135.2 Alexandromys fortis
TATATTTTTTTATTTTTTTTTTATTTTTTTTTATTTTTTTTTTGGTTTTTCGAGACAGGGTTTCTCTGTGGTTTTGGAGCCTGTCCTGGAACTAGCTCTTGTAGACCAGGCAGGTCTCGAACTCACAGAGATCCGCCTGCCTCTGACTCCCGAGTGCTGGGATTAAAGGCGTGCGCCACCACCACCCGGCTATTTGCTTATTTTTACGTGTGAATGCACGTGTGAATATGAGTGTACATGTGTGTATGTGTGTGTATGTGGAGGCCAGAGTCGATGTTGCTTACCTTCCTGTTCTCTCTCCACCTTAATGTTGAGACAGAGTCTCTCATCTGAAACCGAAGCTCTCCCATTTGCCTGGTTTAGCTAGCCAGCTTTGGCGTGCTTTTTCTCTGTTAATTGGTACAAAGACTGGAGGGCTCTAATTACACGGGATCCATTGCTGCAATTTCTGGGTAAAGGGAGCCAGTAGCTCTTGGCAGTGATTATGGAAATGGGGCACAAGATATATTGAGCTAGAAAATGCTTTGCCACACAGAAGTTAATTGGGATCACAGAAAATGGCTCATCACAACCATTTATTGTACTTTAATAGACGCGGGCAGGATAACGGGGAAACAAAAGCTCCTCGGCTATGGTGCTGTGTGAAGGATGAAGAGAGGCTGCGCACGGCCGTTTGTTTCAGAGTTCCAGTGAGAAGTAGAAAGTGGTGTGCACGCAGGAGGAATCCTGGGAATGCTGGGCGTGGCGTCTGGGGAAGTGGTGGCTGGGAATGCTGGGCGTGGCGTCTGGAGAAGTGGTGTGCGCGCAGGAGGAATCCTGGGAATGCCGGGTGTGGCATTTGCGGAAGTACAGTCAAAGTGGGTGCAAGGCGTACTTTGGTCCTATCCTTCCTTTGAACAAATCTGTGACCGTTCTTATTAATGCTCGCCGTGGAAGTTTAAGGCAGTGGAAGAGAGTGGTCCAACCTGGTGATGCGGTGTCTTGGAGCTCAGTCATTTCCGGCACTGCTGGCTCCCGCATTCTTTATTCTTTTTGTTTCTGTGAGGATGATTCGAGGAGCTTTTTTATTTATGCAGTCTTTCACGTAGCCAAGTTGGTCTTGAACGTGCTCTTAGCTGAAGATGACCTTGACCTTTTTTATTTGTGTGCCTCTGTAGATCACAGGTCTGCTGGCTCAAGTGTTCCTCAGAAGCCACCAACCTTTTTCTTTCTTTTCTTTTTCTTTTTTTCCCAGATAGTGTCTCACGAAGATCAGGCTGGCCTCAAACTGACTATGTAGCTGAGGATAACCTTGAACTTAAAAAAAAAAATCATTTTCATGTGTATGGATGTTTGCCTGAACCTGAACCTAAGGCTTCCTGAATGCAAGCTAAGAATTCTCGACAACTGAGCTATAACCTCAAATCCTGATATTTCTTCCTATGCATAGGGGAATGTTTACCTGTTCCTCCCATCTTATGCAAGGAATTAAAGGTCACACTCACACAGAAATCATGAACCTTCATGATTTCCCAGGCTGGGGAGAACCTGGGATAGGTAGACTGCCTGGGCACCGCGAAGCGTGATGGCCAGGGGTTTCTGAAAGGCACACGGTGGTTAGAAGGCAAGGGAGAGCGTTTCTCTCTGTTTCCAAGAGTTAGGATCTCTGCCAGACACTTGGGACACCAGCCCTGCAGGCCAGGCAGGAGAATGCCCCTGTTGCCTAAACCAGTGTGTTGAGAATTCCAGAACCATGGCCTCTGGGCAGGCAATGCGAATCCGGCTGTCACAGTGCAGAGCAGGAGGCGGCCGCTAGAGGCCGCCAGAACCGAGGCCTAAAGGGAAAGAAATCTAAGAGCAGGTGAGGTGGGTAGAGGAGCTCAGGGTGTACAATGTTGCTTGCTGACAGAAGTACGCTGGACAGTAACTGTAGCCAGTGAAACTCCCTCCGGACACACTTTCTCGTCCAGGTGAAACCACAGTGCACTCAACCGGACTGAAATGACCCGAAGAAATCACAACACTTAATTACTAGCTTTTCAATTTTCTTCTGTTCGACTCTGCCAAAAAGCAAGTGTGGGCACGGTTCCACAAGACAAAGTCATCATCAGTTGCCAAGAAGAGAAAATTGCCTCCCATTGAGCTGATAAGCCTGAGCCTTGAATAAGAGTTCGCTGAGGGACCATCTCCAGACAGCCATCACGTACTCCCTTGACACACAAAACGGTGCTAGCCACGGCTGTGCCCGTGAGTACCTGGACTCTAAGCAGGACTAAGCTGGGGACCGCTGTGCCAGAGGATAGTATTAAAAACTCCAGAGTAAGGCATTATCAGACATACAGAGGGTCATTTCATAATGACACAATATTAATGTAACAGGAAAGAAATAATGTATGCAAACACCAAAAGAGCCTTGATATGTTTCCAAGAGAACTGAGAGGGGAATTAAGAGAAATAGACAAATCCACTGTCATAGGGAAGTACTTTGAATGCATTTTCCTTGAGCATTGATGATGTATTATAAATCAAAGGCCATGGAAGGTTTCGACATTGCCACATACACTTGCAATGTATCGATTCAATGCATTATAAAATCCTGTATTCAGGGCTGGAAAGATTATTCAGTGATCAAAATTGCTGCTCTTTCAGAGGACTGAGTTCAGGCCCTGGCATTTAGACCAGGCAACTCACTACAAGGTTGATTGTAGGGCTCTAAAGCCCATCTTAGAGACCACATTCTAGCTATAGAGCAATGAAAGTACATGTCAACAGGAAAAGGGGCAGAACTTTCCTATTTATATAGAAGAGAGCACATTTCTAAATACCTGGTAGCTTTAAGTCAGAAAGCCTGCAGGTACGGGGCACATGCCTTTAATCCCAGCACTCTTGAGGCAGAGGCTGAAAAATCTCTGTCACTTCAGGGCCAGCCTGGTCTACAGAGCATGTTCCAGGACAATCAGGGCTACATAGAGAGATACTGCTTCCAAGGTGTGTGTGTGTAGAAGAATAGAAATTTAAAACCACTATAAATATAATAATATGACCCATCAAGATTTAAAAAAAGCAGCCAAAGAATACTTGTAAGAATTTTTAGTCTTAAAAAGGAAAATTAAAATTTGAGGTAGGAAATAAAGAGAGGCATGTGGTTTGAATGAGAACTGTCACCATATGCTTGTATATTTGAATGTTTAGCCCCTAGTAGGTGGGTTGTTTAGGAAAGGATTAGAAGGTGTGGCCTTGTTGGAGGAGGTGTGACACTGGGGATGGGATTTGAGATTTCAAAAGTTCATGCCAAATCCAGTGTCTCTATCTCTCTGCAACTTGTGGACCAGGATGTAAAGCTCTCCATGTCTATCTGCTTCTTGCCATGATGATAATGGACTAACCCTTTGAAACCATAAGCAAACCCCCAGTTATATGCATTCTTTTATAAATTTTGCCTTGGTCACGGTGTCTCTTCACAGGAATAGAGTAGTAACTAGGACAAGCAGAAAATTAATGAAACAAAAAAGTGAGGAAGCAATAGAGAGTATGAACAAAAATTGCAGATGGAAGTTTCTGTCCCTTCCAGTCCTGTAGCTGTTCAGTTCCAAAGAAATACACAGAGGCTTATAACAATTATAAACTGTTTGGTCTGTTAGCTCAGGCTTATTATTAACTAGCTCTTACAACTTCGACTAACCCATAATTCTTGTCTATGTTTAGCCATGTGGCTTGGTACCTTTTATCAGTGAGGCATTCTCATCTTGTTTCCTCTGCATCTGGTTGGTGACTGCAGACTGAGCCTTTTCTCTTCCCAGATTCTCCTAGTCTGGTCACCCCATCTACACTTCCTGCCTGGCTGCTGGCCAATCAGCATTTTATTAAACCAGTATGAGTAACAAATCTTTACAGGGTACAAGAACATTATCCCACAGCAAAAAAAGAAAAAAAAAGCTGATTTATTGGAACATTGAATTTCTGGCAATGCTAAATAAAAGGAAATCTTCAACAGACAGGTGTGACATCACAAAGCATCAAAGACAAAACAAAAATCTGAAAAACCTACAGACCAACAAGTAACAAATTGTGCTTTCTGTGATAGGGTCAAGAACAAAAATAGCCAGATGTGTTAGCTCATGGCTGTAATTCTAGTACTCTGGAAGTTGAGGAAGGGTGATTGCCTGGGCCGCAGTGTGAAGCTGCAGTGTGAAACCATTTCTCAGTAAAACTAAGAAACAAAGCAAAAACAACAACAACAACAACAATAAAAATCAAGAGAATCAAATAGGAGCCAGAAATGAAGAAAACACCACGTTCCCCTGAGTAGCATGTGCACAGTCTCCTTGATGTAACAAATCATGCTCTTTTATCCATTATACAAAGCCTGCACAAGTGTTTTCCTCTGCTCTACCTTCAATTTTTTCCTCCTGAAACCCAGAAGCTCCCCATCTCTGGAAATCTCTCTGGTCTCCACAAACCTCTTTGGACACCCCATCCTTACTGGAGTTTGAGCATGCTTGCCTTTTGGAAATGATCTTGAACTAGTTCTAGAAGTTTCTAGTGCTTTCTTCCTCTTAATTGCTCTTTGGGTTTTCTCCAACATGGTAGCATTTTTTTTTTTTTTTTAATTAACAGGTGCCAAAAAACATGGCCACATTTCTTCCCCTGGCTCAGAGCTAAGTTAATTTACTTCATAAGTGAGCCAGTCCTTCTCTGAGTACAGCTGGTTTTGCTGTGAAGGAGACAAAAAGTCAAATCTCAGAATCCGGGAAGGTTGATGTATAAGGAAGGGATATAGTGTTGTCATTGTTTTTTAAAATTGAGACATATAGTCCCATCTGTAGCACCATAGTTGTCAAACGTTAGTCAGATGAAGGTCTTACCAAGAAAGTACAAGGCTAGGATCCCTTCCTGTTCAAGTAGAATCTTTAAGGAGTGGGGTCTAATTTGCCTTCATGATTCTAATCTGTCTGAAACGATTTCCGTTGTACGCTTATCATCAATGGTTGCTTGTCCGTGTTTGGAGTGCACTTCCGAATGCTCAAGCCTTGGAGAATGCCTGAGAGACAGCAGGTGCTCAGAGGTGAATGAAATATAGTGGGTGCGTCACACTCGTGAGCTTGTTTTTGTTCCTTTGACTTAAAGTCCCTGATAGCCCAGGTTGGTCTTGAACTTGGAATGCAGCAGAGGCTAGCTTTAGATGCCTGATTATCTTTTCTCTATTTCCCAAGTATTGAGATTACAGGCATGTACTGCCACCGTGCTTGACTCTTGATTTTTAACTTCATCTCCATAGCAACCTAGTAGGGTGGATGTTATTCTACCCGTTTTATACAAGAAGAAACTGAGGATCAGATCAATATCTTTTGCCCCAAAGTCACTGAGTTCATGGTTCCTGGAGCCTTTGAGCCTTGTTCTGAAGTTGAACTACAGAGCCCAAGTTTCTTCTAGAGACTAACATCAAGAATTCGAAGTGTTGTGCCCAGAAAACTGAAGCATTACTCCATCCTCAAGGAGACTCCACAGAGTACAGATGACAGGCAAGCTTTATAAGTGATGATAACTAAAGGAGAGGTGGCTGCTCTGGGCGTCACCCCTTTCTCTGAGAATGGCACCTCCAGGCACTCAAATGAGCCTTCTGTCCACAGTGTCATCTTGGGTCAGCCCGTTGATTACTACCTCACATCGCTAGGTCACCTGTGTCCTTCTGAGAGGCCGCTGTCCTCCCTCAGATGGCTTACAGAGACAGTCACACTGCTTCCCCACAGTTCCCATCTGCAATCCATCTGCCACCAAGGCAGTTCTGCAGCCAGCCGACGTTCTGGGACACAGACGCAGTTTCTTTCCTGTGCTTTAGACTCCAGGCTTCCCAGCGCTCTTGGCGGAACATCTGAAGCCCTTGAGGGTCCAGTCATGGCTCCCTCTCACCCAACATTCTAGTCTTTGACTTTTTGTGCCGTTTGTTTTTGCGTCCTGACCTGAGTTCTTTTACTCCCAGATCATCCATCTCCTTGTTCAAGCTGATCATCTCCTCACTCAGAAGCCCTTTCTGACATCTCCTCATCTTTACTCCGCTGCTGTAGTAGTTACTTGCGCATCTGTATCTTTCAAGAGGGCGTGCTCACCCCTGCACCGTTTGTTCTGGCATTGTGAATAACACATTCTCTCTTTCTCTGTGGCTTGTTGCCGGTATGAAGGGACAAACAATGATGGCATTTCAGACAGGAGTAATGGACCTGCTTTGACTGACAAAGGCCATCTCTGCCTGGTATTCATTTGCTGGGGTTTCCATAGCAAAATGCCACCCACCGGGTGGCTTAGACAGCAGAAATGTGTCTATCCTTTCACAGTTGTGTGCTTAGAAGTTTGAGGTCAGGGCTGGAGAATTGGCTCAGCAGTTAAGTATTCTGGCTGCTCGTCCAGAAGACATGGGTTAGATTTTCAGCACCCGCATGAAGGGACGGACTAGTGTTTCCACCCGTGGGGGTGGGACCTTGTAGCTGTCACTCTCATGTTTTTGCCTGGTCAGGAAGAAGAAAACCTGGGCTGACCAGAATCAAATCCAACGTTTAAGATGTGCCCTGGTGTGGGAGTCCCCTCTGTGTGCTGTAATTACCATTAATGAATAAAGAGACTGCTTTGGACTTATAGCAAGACAGAACTTAGGTAGGCAGGGAAAACTAGGCTGGATGATGAGAGGAAGAAGGGCGGAGTCAGAGAGATGCCATGGAGTCACTGGAGATCGACATGCTGAAACTTTGCTGGTAGGCCACGACCTCATGGTGATGCACAGATTAATAGAGAGAGGTTAAATTCAGACGTAAGAGTTAACCAATAAGAAGCTAGAGCTAGTAGACCAAACAGTGTTTTAAATAATATAGTTTCTGTATGATTATTTCAGGTCTAAGATAGCTTGGTGGCTAGGAATGAACAAGCAGCCCCTCCTTGCAACAGTGCCCTAGTGACCTGCAACTGCTAACAAGGCTACTTGTCCCAAAGGCTCTACAACCTCCCCAAATTGTGCCACCAGCTGGGAACCAAGTGTTCCAGCACATGAGGCTGTGGGGACATTTGGCATTAAAACCACAGCACTCTGCCTCTTCCTATCAGAATTCGGGTTATACCAGCCCCATTTAAATAGCCTCATTTTAAACCTAATTACCTATTTAAAGGTCCCATTTTCAAATCTAGTCACATTCTGAGGTACTTTGGTTAGCTCTGCCTTGGTTACTTTTCTGTTGCTGTGATAAAATGCCATGAGCAAGGCAACTGATAAAAGAAAGAGTTTAATTTGTCTTGCAGTTTCAGAGGGTTAGCGTCCATGATGCAAAGGAACAGTTGCAAGCTCACATACTGATCCACTCTACAGCCTTGAGGCAAAGAAAGCTAGGAGTCACGTGAGTCTTCTGAAAGCTCAAAGCCTGCCGCAGAGCCACACCTCCTGCAATAAGGCCACACTCCCAGTGCATCCCAAATAGTTCTACCTCCTGGGGAGCCAGTATTCAAATACATGACGTTATGGAGGCCATTCGGATCCAAACCACCACAGGACTGAATCCTGTACACTATACTCTCACCTCCCTGGGGTCAGCCATGCTGGCTCCTCACTCCCTGAAGGTGAGCTCAGGTCTCTGCTATGGTTACAGAGGGAAAGCGCCTTCTCTTTCTCTGTCTCCACCTTCCTCATTTTTCTTTCATTTGTAAACAAACCTCCTTCCTTTCAACCTTACGATTTGTTCTGAAAGAGCTTCTCTGTGACCCTCAAAGGACAAGAAACACAGGTGATTTATTGCATCTCCACATAGCAAAGATTCCAGTCTTTCTTAGGGGATTTAGAACTAAGTGTGACTGAAGAAGCGACTCTCTGGGGAAGCGAATGCCTCATGAAGAAAAGATGGGATGACATTCCAGCCAGAAGGGTGATATTTTTATAATCCTTTGTAGTTGAGAAGACTCACAGGAAAAATTATCAGGTGACATTCAGCCACGGTGACCCATTTTATACACCTCTTTTCTCTTTCTTTGAGTTCATTTTTGGAGTCTTTACATTGCTGAAAATATCTGGAACCTCTTTTAACTCCAGGGCTTCCTTTCCAGCAGGCGCCTATTTTGTTGTTGTTGTTGTTGACTTTTTTATCCACCAACCAGCGTCCCTCTGCTTGCCACACGGCCCATGGGCATATTGGGTGTTAGGCGTATGTTTAGAATCTCGTTTTACCTGGCAGCTCTTTCAAGACAAGGAGGGTTATGCTTGACTGGTACTTGATTGTAGATTGTAGAGTAGCTCAGTGCATTTAGGCAGTAGCTTAATTATGGCTTCCCAAATAGGACATGAAGAATATAGCAATCCGTAGATTTGAAAATGAGTTAAAATTCTTACCATATTTCTAGGTGGACTCTGGATCGAGGGTCGTTTGGGTAGCCATGGCATAGACATTCCAGCACTCATGGACGGTCCCAGCTCTTCTGGCCTCTTATCCTGCTTTCCCTGTAGGTGATTTTTTTTTTTTCACTTATAGAGGCCACCAGCTGTTCGGTCACGAGGCATTGGCTAATCATAGCTGGCCCTGTGTGCATTGTGCCAGGAATTTGAGGAGCCTTGCAGTTGTTTAAATTATGCACCCAAGTTTGGGTTGATAGACTGTGCCAAATATGACTTTAGCCAAAGTATATTTATTGAAGTAAAAACATGAAACCCAGGAATTGCCAGGGCTCAAGTACTCTGAAGCACAGCCTGGAAACAGAAGTGTTCTGAAACACACACACACACACACATACATGCACACACACACTTAATTAAGCCTATGCTGGGTTTATGAACACAAACATTTGTCAGTTAATGCATGTTGAGTTTGTTTCTGCCGCTGAACTTGATCTTGAACCTGGGACCAAACATTGAGAAGACAATGTTTGCCTCTTCTCGGCTAGGAGTGGTGAACTTTTCATATGGGCCTGTGGTTGTTACTTCCCTTGTCATTGTGCCCAAGTATCTGACAAAGGGAGGGGGATTTATTTTGCATCATGGTTGAAGGGATACAGCCTTTTGTGGCAGCAGGACATGCTGCTGGGTGGCGGCAGAAGAGAATGGCAGTTGCCTGCTCACATCCTGCTAGACCCGAGAAGCAGAAAGAGAGAGAGGGGTTGAGAGCCAGGTGGGTGAAATATTTTGCCATTATTAAAAGTCATGCCTTAAATAGTTAATCACAAGGGAGTATGTTCACTACATAATAATAATGAGAAGATGACTAGTAGTTTATAGTATAATCCCACTTCCATGTCATGCATGTGCAAACACACACCATACACACGCACAAGCACACACTGTGTAACAAACACAAAACCCATGCAATACACACTACAGACAATCTTAAAAGAAAGACACAGCGGGGTTAACAGTGGTCTCAACTGTCTAACGGAATGGTAGATGACTGTTGTACAGTTTTATTTCCTCAATTTTCCTGCAACGAATATATATTGTTTTTATAAGCAAGGTTCTGGGCTTTCTCCTCATTACCACAAATGCTGAGCTTCTGATTCAACAAGAGAGCGTGCCTTGAGGCAATGAGGCTGGGAGCGATAGAGGAGGAAGCTGCATGTCCTGCTCTGGGCTCTGCGTGCACGTGTACAGGTGTGCACCCTTATATACTCGTGTGCACGCACTGTATACACACAACACACTCACCATCACCCACACCAAATAGAAACAATAAAAAAGAAATAAAACCAATCTTTTAAATTGCCCTTGATCATTGTAAACACTGTATAATACAGAAATGCATAAGCTTAGAAGCAAAATTTCTTCTTCCAGAATAATTACTGCTTATAGTTTGCTCTGTTGACTTCCAGAGTTTTCACTGTGGATGGGCTGATGTTTATTGCGTGTGGAGGCTGTTACAATACTGCGATTATGGAAGGATTAAAAGCACGCACAACCTTGTGCACCTCTCTTTCCTGCACTGACTGATTTGTCTGTGTCACTTTGTCCCTCTGGTACACATAGACCTGCTTTATTCAGTCTAATAGCACCGTGGGATGAACATAATACAATGGCATTATCTCTTCTCTTTTGATGGGCATTTGGGCCACTTCCAAGCTTTTCTCCTGTCGCAAACAAGGCTGCCACGAGAGTTCTTGTGTATGTGGCTTATGTTTAATAAGCATTTACTGCTGTGAAATGTTACTCGGGTTATAATTGCTGTTGCAGAGTGCTGAAGTGTACAATCCTTAAACGGCTCTAAAAATTGAAATTAGAAACAAGTCTCTTCCATTAGAACCAGGTTAAAGTTGCAGGGATGTTTTCCCCTTTTATAGGAACGAATCCTCTTACTCCAGATGGGGCACAAAGCTTCTTAAACTGAAATTCATTGCATGGGGGCTCTGCTGGGCCTTAACAGATGGAAAGACAATCTCACTCGGGCGGTTATGTAAGTCAGCGATTATCGCGGAGCCCTTCAGATGGCATCAGACAGAAGGTGGGCAGGGAAGGCTCTATGGGAAAGGCAGGTGACAAGGTTGTGGCTTCTCACGGCATGCACTCCGTTTGTGTATGTTTGCTAGTCGATACACTGGATCTGGGATAGCAGCAATGCAGTGTTGTCTTGGGGAGCTTAGTACTTCACATGGTTTCTTCTTAAATCACCTTGGCAGCGAGGCTGGAGAAGGTCATGCCACCTCTAGAAGTCTAAGTTTTACAAATGTTCCGGACGGTGCTCAAGTACAGGGTGCCATAGTCATTCTATAGCTATTTGTTGAGTGCTGTGTGTCAAGAATTTAAGGGCTAGGGGCCTGGGTACAAATAAAATAGATAAAACTCTCCTTTTATTTATCAAAAGTGACTGTTTTGTTTTTCAGCTGAAAGTAATCAGCCGATCTACCTGAACTGAGTCACACCTCATCAAAGCTCACATCTTGATGCACCATCTTCCTGGTAATGGGGGCTGACACCAGAATGAATGTATTAACCAGATCAAAGGTCCTCATCAGATTTTATCCACTCAAAGGGGTGTTATTTCTCTTGCCTCCTGACTCATGTTAGTATCAATTTCAATACACATTGAAATCCACCATCCCTCTTGTTCTCTGTCCTCCGTCCTCCACTTCCTCCCTCCCTCCCTTCCTCCCTTTCTCCTTCATTCCCTCTCTCCTTCCAACCTGTTTAGACTATGAGGACCAAGCATCCAGAATAGAAATGATCACGTAGTAGGTATAAACTAAATAATGTTGGTGAAGTTGCAATAAATACTTGTTATTAAACTTCAGTCTTTAGTCGCAGGCACAGAAAACTCACCTACTGGACTGACCCGTCAATCCCTGTTGGCTAACTGGTAAAAAGAGTTGTGCAAACTGCAGAAGTGGGCATATCAATAGTCTTATCCAGTGTTGGCCACTGCATGCTCCAGCAATGACCCAGCAGGCTGGATAAGCCCACTCCTACAATGGTGGCAAGGCTGTTTATGGGGGGTAACCACCGGCTTTCTTGATGGGGTTTGAAGCCTGCTCCACAGAAGGGAATTCTTGAGGGATGCTGTAAACGTGGTTAAAAATAAAATCAACAAGCAACAAACAAACAGATGGTTAGGGAAATCACAGGTCCTAGGGGAGAACCTCTTGATGTTATTTTTATAAATGATCATATTGTCAAATTGCCTTCTAAATAGGTATGTTTATATCCTTAGGTTTGCGCTTGCTAAGAGATGCTCTTATTACAGTGGATAGTGGCTGATGTAGAGACACATTTCTGCTCAAAGTGCTCAGCTATAGAGGGAGCATCTATGTCAATACCCACCCCCCAAGCCCAAGGACCATCTTGCAGAAGACCCTGAGAGTATTGTAAGAACTAGAGGATGAGCCGGGCGACTGAGCCGGGCGACGGCATGCCTTTAATCCCAGCACTCGGGAGGCAGAGGCAGGCGGATCTCTGTGAGTTCGAGACCAGCCTGGTCTACAGAGCTAGTTCCAGGACAGGCTCCAAAGCCACAGAGAAACCCTGTCTCGAAAAACCAAAACTAAAACAAAACAAAACAAAACAAAAAAACCAAAAACAACAACAACAACAACAAAAAAGAACTAGAGGATGGGGAAGTGTACATTAGATGCTGTTCCTCGGGCATGATGTGTCTGTGACACAGATGAGCCCACAGCAGCAATGGTGACTACATAGGACCTGCACAAGACCACACCAGTTAAAAAGTCCAGGATGGAGTGGGGAGGGGCCCCCAAGCCTCACCAGTAGCTGAGGAGTTATAGGTGGTTGATGACTGCTGGGGGAGGAAGAGTCATTTTGCTTTTTTTTTTTTTTTGAGCGACGCCATTGCTAGGCTCCCTGTGCCCCATGGGGTGACTCCATGCCCAGGTGCATATGGCAGCATTAACTACCATTTGATATATATATATATATATATATATATATATATATATATAATCTACTGAGTGCAGTATATATGTATGGGGGACTCTAAGGGAAATTAGAGGGGATTAATAAGAGGTGGGTATGCTCAAGATACATCGTATATATGTATGAAAATTTCAAAGAGTAGATAAAATTAAAATTAAAAAGAAATATTATTTCTAATATCTCAGATTTTATATCTAGTTAAGTGACAGGCATATACTTTAAGAATCGTGTATAATATGTATCCCCATCTCTCTGAATGAAGAGTTGCCACTCTTCAATTTTTTTTTTTAATATTCAACCTATTCTGGACTCTTCTTACTTGATTTTTTAGACAGGGTCTCACTATGTAGACCAGGCTGGCCTGGAACTCATAGAGATCTACCTGCCTCTGCCTTCTGAGAACTGGCATTAAAGGCAAGCATCACTGTTGAAATAGGAGCGGCGGCGGGGCTGCGTCCCCAACACCCCGGCCGCTTGGCTAGCTTATGCCCGAAATAACAACACACAAACTGTATTCATTTAAGAACTGCTTGGCCCATGAACTCTAACCCCTACAGGCTAATTCTCGCACCTGGACTAGCCCATTTCTAGTAATGTTTGTAAGCACCCCAAGGTGCGCTTACCGGGAAGATTCTAGCCTAAGTCCATCCTGGGAAAGTGGAGCACGGTGTCTCTGCTGTCGGCTCTCTCCGGGAGCAGAGCAGAGTCTGCCCTCACTTCCTCTTCAGCCCAGAATTCTATTCTGTTTACTCCTCCCACCAATGCTTTAACCTATGAGGCCAAGCAGTGTGTTTATTACTTAACCAATGAAATCAACAGATTGATATATGACACTCCCACATCACATCACCATACTCATCATGGACTTTTATTTTTAATTTTAATTTTTATCCATCCATCCATCCATCCATCCGTCCATCCATCCATCCACTGAGTCAACTACATGACTCTGGTTGTCCTTGAACTTGCAGTGTTCTTTTGACCTCAGTCTTTCAAGTGTTGAGATTACATGCATGTATCCGGTTGGACTTTTAAATTCACATAAAATTGGTGATAAGCACACACACACTTGCATGCACACACGTGCATACACACACACACACATTGGTGAATCAGGGAGTGAATTAGAATCCTTTTCAAGACTGTTTGGAGGCAGGTCTGGTAAATGTTTTATACTTGTTTGCAGAGCAGGCATAAATATTTCAGGGTACAATTGAGCTTTCCTCATTAACATCTATTCTCCTGCCTCTGTGCGTGGAAGTTTCTAGCTGAGGAGAAAGAGCGTCATTAAATCATTGTGCAGCTCCAAATTCCATGGCAACTGTGACAGACGGACTCTTTCCTGCCATACATAATAGGTTTGGGTGAGCCTCATTTTAGTCACGACAATGACAAATTTTGTTATTAAAATGTCTTTTAACCTAATTTGATCTCCTTTTAAAAACTGCTCTCAGTTAAAGAATGTTGTGCTAGACAACTTCAAATCTACCTTTTTAAATCAAATGCCACAGTCTGAATTACTGCTCATGAGAGAGTTGATGCTATTTATTATAGCATTGTTAGATATCCTAAATAATCCTTTTTTTCTGCATGTTGAGATAACAGTGAACAAACCCAAGTTTGTTTGGTACTTTTTAAGAATTTCATTACAGGATCAAGCCATTGAAGCCTTGTGAAATCAAATTTCTCCTTAGGTCACTTTTAGCGTGCTACCCATAGATGGCAGCAAATGACCACTCAGATGAGTCACCAGCCTTCTGGCCAGTCTTACCCCACAGGTCAAATTACTTTGGAATCTCTCTCTCTCTCTCTCTCTCTCTCTCTCTCTCTCTCTCTCTCTCTCTCTCTCTCTCTCTCTCTCTCTCTCCCTCTCCCTCTCCCTCGTGGTGTAATAAGGTTACTAGAGCTTTTAGGGTCAAAACCTGGCATCTGGCAGCCCCAGGAATCTGGGCTCAGCTGCGTGTCCCTGTTATTCCAGTTAAAAAAAAACAAGGAATAGTGAAAGGCAGAGAAAAAAGATTTAGTCACTGAGTCAGTGAGGAGCTAAACAAACAAAGGGATTCAATGACCTTTCAAGATGGTTTGGGGGCACTGATGTGAGGTTTAGGGTTAAGAGAGAAGGCAAGAAGCTGCGTAACTCAGCAGCCCTGGCCAAAATGTAATCCTGCCCATCACTGACCCATCCTGGTGTCCGTGCACTATGTGTGTGCCTGGTGCCCGCAGAGGTCAGAAGAGAGTGTTGGATCCCTTGGGAATGGAGCCTACAGATGGTTGTGAACTGTTGTGTGGGTGCTGGGAATTGAACCCATGTCTTTTAGAAGAGCCATCTCTCCAGCCTGGGATTCATTGGTCCGATTGGTAGCAGAAACATCTCTTTTCTGTCTTACCAGGGTGGATACAGTAAGACTTCAACCAGGCCTACTGCATTATGTATATTGCAAAAGATGTAAAGAGTCCATGTTTATAGAGAAATTATAGTAGGAGGCTAAATACGTAAAAAGGCTATCATTTAGGCAACAGAATTGGCAAAAACCCAAATTAAGATAATTGAGATCTGTGACGGTTCATCTTGAGAGTCAAATTGATTGATTGAAGACAACTCTCTGTCTGTCTCTGTCTCTGTCTCTCTCTGTCTCTCTCTGTCTCTCTGTCTCTCTCTGTCTCTGTCTCTCTCTCTGTGTCTCTGTCTCTGTCTCTCTCTCTCTCTCTCTCTCTCTCTCTCGGTGTCTTTGGAGAGAGGATTCTCTAAGACCTGTCCTGAGCCTGGGAAGTACCACCCCATATCCTGGGAGTCCCAGGTGAATATGAGGGAGAAGAAAATTGGTCAACACAGGTGTCCCGTTTCTTGTTCCCCATAGGGGGAATGGCTTTGCTTTGCCGTAGCCTCCCTACCAGGATGGACTGAACCTTCCGAAATGCTAAGCCAGGATAAACAGCTCTGTTCCTTAAACTGTTTGTTCTGGTGTTTGCCAAAGGGATGGAAAACTGATTGGGGTAGTACCTCTGGAAGACACTGGACTAAGTGTGCTTCTGGTCTTTCACAGAAATGGGAGCCGCCTAGAGAGGCGGGGAATGGAAGCAGAGGCCTGTTTGGATCGAAGATGTCTTGCTCTTGAAGCCTGCCTTGATTGGCATGACGTGGACAATGCGATAGTGGAGTGAGTCCTCAGACGCTGGTGGAAGCCTCAGTGCTGAACTCTGCTCTTTTTTTTATTTAATAGTGGTCTCCACGTATTATGCAAGTAGGAAGACCTTAGTTCAAATCCCCAGAGCTCATGTGAAAAGCTGGGTGTGGCCTCGAATGTACCTCTAACCCCAGCATTGTGTGGAGTGGATGCCAGAGAATCTCTGGGGCTTGCTGACTTCAGTGAGAGACCCTGTCTCAAGAGAACAGGGCAGAGTATGACAGAACAGGCTACCTGTCAAAGAAAAATTAAAAATTGAAGAGGAATATTACCCATCAATAAAAGGTAGGAAGCACCGGCTCATGTTACAGAATAGATGATCTTTGGAAACACTTAAAGGGGAAAATCTATTACGATAGTATAACAGTACTTATATAAGATATCTAGAGTGGGCAGATCTGTAGAGAAAGAAAGTTTATTGTTTATTATTGGTTGCCCTGAGCTAGGGTGGGAGGGAGAGGCAGGAGGACATTAGCTTAAGGATATGGAGTTTCTTGATGTGGTAAAAGTCAAGTTCTCAAATGCATTACGACAATGAATACCATAAAACCATTGAATTATACATTGAGAATGGATGGATCCGACAGTGTGTGTATTGCCTCTTGAAAGTCTCATTGTTTCAGAGAGAATCCGTAGTCTGTTGTGGCTACTTGCGTTATGTAGATTCCGCTTTGCCAGGTACCGCTCTAAACACATATGCCGGAGCATCTGCCGACTCTCTCCATCTTCATAACACTCTCGCCAGGTAAGCATTTTAATCTTCTCTGTTTTATAGGTGGGGGAGTCAAATCACACAGGCAATGGGGGAGCGATGAGTGATTTTATTCAAGGTTACTGAGCTTGGGAAAGGCTTCATTAGAATCTCTTGAGTGGAACTAGGAAGGTTCCAGAATCTGGGCTGCTTGTTAACCTCAGGCTGCCTGGAAGAGAGGAGCTGGTTATGAGTCGTCACCTAGCTAATCCATCCCTGGTTTTGTGTCTGGGAGAATAAGGCACACTTAGGGTGGAACTGACTAGGAGTCAAGACGGCTACCCTGGTGTAGACCTCTCTCCATCATACCACACTGCCTGGATGTTGAAGGGTTACCTGGGAACACTCAGAGCCACACACACAGACACACACAGATACAGACACAGACACACAGACACACAGACACACAGACACAGACACACACACACAGACACACACACACACACACACACACAGAGAGAGAGAGAGAGAGAGAGAGAGAGAGAGAGAGAGAGAGGAGTTCTTTTATTTTCTTTTAATTTATTATTATTATTTTTGAATCTGGGGGGACGAGTTAGGTCAAAATGCATACTTGGCGGCGAATGCGTATGTATTTGAAACAGGAAAATCAAGTAGCAGACTACAAAATTGGTTGGGGATTTGGGAATTTATAGAGGAGGCACGAAATGATATGTAAGCATATTCATGAATTATTGCCTGTTTCATTCTTCTCTGTGTATTAACAGAAGATGTCAAGGGAACTAACTGGGCAGGAAGATTTTCTCTCAAGGCAGACTGGTTCTTTTGTTCGGAGTCACTACAGGGGCTACAGATATGGCTCAGGGCTTCCTTACAAGCTCGAGGAACTAAGCTTACATCTTCAGCACCTATGTAAAAATTTGGGTGCTATGGTGCTTACCTGTAATTCCAGCACAGGGGAGGCGGAAATGGGAGGATCTCTGGGGCTTGCTGGCCAGTCAGTCTAGCCAATCAGTGAGCTCTAGGCCCAGTGAAAGAACCCCGTCTTCCCATCTCAGAACAATCAAAAGAACAAACAAAATAAAACAAAACACAAAAAAGCTGGGGATTCAACTGAAGATCCTTGTTGTTATTCCTGACTTCCACATGTATGAACATACATGTGCAAACACATGCACTCATTCACAAACACATACACATCACACACATAGGAGGGGGAAGAAACTGCAGACTGGGTATTTTTTAAATCTGGGATGCTTGGGACCAGAAGTGTTTAGAATATGTGCATAGTTTCAGATTTTTGAATATTTGCACAGACTCGGGAGATATTGTAGGAAGGGAACCCAGGTCTGAACACAGACCTAGGTGTGTGCTTTATTATACCTCACACTCAGAACCCAAAGGTCATTTAAGATAACATTTGTATGAACTTCGTGCTGCAAACACAGTTTCTTCATAAAGAATTTTTTACTTGGGGAACTTCAAAATTTCAAATTTGGGAACTTGTTGGGTGCTGGGTTTTTGGGTCAGGGATGCTTTAACCTGTCTTAGGTATTCCTCCTTCCACTTCTGCTTTTGCCTAACTAATGTGAGCCGAAAGTCTATTTGCAGTCTTACATGTGACTGTAAACTCGAAGTCTTCCCTTCGGGGAATTTATACCTGTGTGGGCCATGCGAAGATGGCAACATGTCCAAAAGATCGTGGCAGGCCATGTGTGAATGCAAAACACGGGGGACAAATGAATTCACGGAACAGTAAATACAGAGCCTGACACAAGAAAGAACAATAGCAGCCAGGCAGGAGGCAAGGGGACATGTGACGCGGTGGTCAGACGTGAATGGCAGGTAAAATTTAGGCCTGAATGCTACCTCACAGTGAGCGATGATGGAGCGGAATTCTCCTCTAGGTGAGGGCGAGCATTCAGATTCCTTAATTGCACATAAACTGCTATTTGCTTTAGCAATTGCTATGAAAAGAATCGATAGTGGTACCCTTCCAGCTTAAATTGGGCATGGGATCAGTGTTATCAGTGGTGCTCTATTGAAATGTCCAGGACAACAGTAAATCAGGTCTGAATGCCCGTCCTTCAGATCCAGCCTGTCAACACTAACCCTTTCCATAATGATGAGGTCGGTGCTTAGAGCAGGCTATTATTCTGAGATCAGATTTGGGTAGTTTATTCAGAAAATCCTTTATTCAGGCTTTCATTGAGCGGCCTTCAAGAATCAGAGTGAGCCAAATGGATGGTATATAACACTCAGCAAGTCCAAGAGGCTTCCTACCCAGGGTTCTTTCCACTCCTTACTTGTGGGCCTTACTCCTTCTAGAAAAACACATTACTTCACACCTCACTCTGCTGTTTGCACTCAGGCATGGGAAGACACAGGGATTGGGTGTTTTTGACTCAATGTATTTAGAAGGGGTCTACGGCCATGGCACTGAGAACACAGAGTCAAGGCCCTAGCCTTTGGGGTGCTCTGAGCAGCTGGAGCTCCTGACTGTGGGCCTTTTGTTTTGTAAAATGAACATCACTGGGGCTGCATTTGATCTGTTCCCGCCCTCCTTGGGGTCACCACCAAACTGCCTCCTGTGGGTACTTTAATAACATTTACTTCCTCAGATGTGAAAACGGCCAATACATCTATCTGGGGTGTGGGCTTTGAGTGTGTTCCCAGGTCCCCTGAGGCTGGGCTGGTTTTCTGCTCCTAGCCATTTCAATCTGCATTTACTCAGTCGACAAAGCAAATGCGTCTCCAGTGCTGGGGAGTTCAGGGCCATGAAGCAAGGCGAATGTCCAAGAAAGAAGAAGAAGAAAAAACCTTTCAAACAAAGGAAGTGCTCATGGGTAATTAGGGACTGGGAAAGCAAGCTCAAACCACCACTGTGAAGCCTGGCTTCTGAGCCAGGAAGGGCTGCCTTCAGAGCAACAGGGCCAGGAAATTTCTAGGCCGCATTTGACACACTGGCACCCCTTTGATTTGTCTTCACCCCACACAACCAACTACATCTCCTATTCAGTCCAGAAAGACAAAACGACCCTATGAAGGTGTGCACTTTTGTCCGACAACTAGGTAGAAGGCTGAAGAAGAACCCTAAAGGAATTTGTACCTGGGTGAGCCTCCATGCTTGGGGGCTGGGTGGGATTCTGGGAAGACATCTAACTTCATGTACCAGAGGTATTCATTATTGACATGCACATGTATCACTCTAGCATAGATTGTAAAATTGTGAACTTTGCAAGAGAGACACACAGTTAGGTGTTATGAGAGACACCAGATGAGAGAGTTTCTGTCTCTTCTAAAGGATGAGTCTGGGTCTTGAGGTAAGCTTTGATGGGGAGGGTAGTATTTGAACTTGGGAAAGCTGGGGAAATAAGGACCCTTCAAAGGTCATGTCACCGTAGGAGAATCCTGTGCTTTGCTTTAGTCTAGACATGGAGACAACGCAGTGGGGCAAAGAGGAAACATGCCAGTACCAGGTTCAAAGAGCAAGAGCCTGGTGAGATCGCCGTTGGCCAGCACTGGGAGGCATGGGGGAGGAGGGGGGGGGATCAAGAGCAGGGCACCAAGTGTTTGAAACTGGGCTTTAAGAAGACTGAGCCTGCTACACGGTGCGAATGAACAATGGTGTGACTCGTTGAGAAGGTATCGCGACATCTCATATGAAACAGAATCCTGACGAAGTGTGTTAGTCAGCTTCCTTCTGCTTAAGTCAGTTTGTGAGCAAAACCACACCCCTCAAGGCTAGGGTGTGGGAAAAACAATGAAGAGGGGAGGCGGGGATTTTGCTATCCTCTTCAAGGGCAAGCTGTCAATCATCAGAAGACTTGTTACTAAACCCTGCCTCTTAAAGGCCCCCATACCTTGAAATTAAACCAAGCTGGGGGCCAAACTTTAACATGGAAAAAGAGAAGAGTTGGCAGAAAGTAGCAAGTGGCAGGAATGCGGAGAGAAACAAAAGTCTCTTCAGTCTCTCATCTGAAAGAGCTAAAGGCACTGTTGCGGTGACTGCCTCCCATGTTAAGTGAGTTACTTGGAGTCCCTTGTGACAGAGCAGGCAGCTTTGGAGAATTCCTGGCCCGGTGCTGTTCTCTGCAAGCTGTCCTCAAGGAGGCAGACAATGGCGTGGGTCTTGGCAATGCTGGATACCATCCATGGGAACCTGGACGAGAACCAACAGCCGTGTAACTTCCAAGAGGCTTCATTATTAATAACGTGCGGCTTTGATATTGCTAGGCGCTGTCCAGCAAGGCCTCATAAAGACTGTCAACGAGCTTTCACCAAAGGGTGTGCCAGTGGGCATGGCCACCGCAGGGGTCAAGTCCCTGATCCTCCCCTGCAAGGACGAGGGGCCTCAGAGGCCCGGCATGGTGTGACATGGTTAGTGTTGAGAGCTTTGGAGGAGTTTGAACCAGAAGGAAGCAGAGATGGAATCTCGGAGGTCTTGACCAAGAGAAAACTACTTTTTCAGGGACAAATTTTGCTCTCCTGATTCTTAATCTTGCTGAAGAAAGTGTATTTTTTTTTTTCTCACAGAGGTCTGAACAACCTGGCTAGGATCCTGTCACCGTAAACGCCCTGGATGCTGGCCCTGTAGAACGTAATCTGCAGTCTGCCTCTCCGCGCTTCGCAGCTGTCCGTCCTCTATCTGGGGTGACTCCTGCGCTACTATTCCCTCAGGACCAAAGTGAATATTCCCTCCCGAATGCTTCTCCGGGGCCCAAGCATGATCTGGTGACAACCACGGAGTACTGTGCATCTAGGGTGTCACAGGCTGCTGCCTTAGGAACCTGCTCTTCCTCAGACCACCGTCCCCCAGGACTCGGGCTAGACTTCACTCGTGTCTGAATTTCTGGTCTTGCCCAAGGTTGCATATGGAGGGGAAATGGCATTTATTTTGTGAAGGAGTAACAGATTTTAGTAAACTGGTGTTCACAAGGCGGCAGGCTAGCTGAGGGTGGCGCTTGCTTTTCAGGGTCTGTTCCCATGCTGACAAACCCATGACTCTTAGTAGAGGCAGACACAGTGGCCCGTCCTTTGACCTAATCTTCTGACTTAGGTTCCCGTATATATTCTGGCTTCCCCCATTTCATTATTAAGGAAAAGAAACAACTCAAAGGAGGTGGAAAGGCAGAAAAAGTTTTCAGGGCATTATTTTTCCGGGAGCCAAGGAAAGAAATGAATGAAACCAAACCAAACCAAACCAAATCAAACCAAACTGCTGTCTGTGAGCTAGAACTGGGAAAGCTCTTTGCCCATTTCCTCTCCAGGTGGCTAGCGAGGGCCCACCAGGTACTGTTTCAGAGTTGAAGGAGAACTTCCGAATGAAGTATGAGGAAGGCTGGGTGAGTACTTGTGGTCTAAGGGCTCATATTTAGAGCGGTTGGGGACAAGGGCCCTGTATAGGTGAGCATGTGATAACTGAAAGATGCTGAGTATTTTGGAAACAACACAGAGGGTCATGTGATCACGGACATGGAGTGCTACTACTCTCTTTGAGAAAATAACATTTGAGGGAAGAACTGAGAGGTACAGGGAAGCCAGTCTTGTGACCCACGCCAGATAAAATCATCCTAGGTTAGGAACAGACAGTGGGCGACAGAACGGAGTGCGTTTGATGGGCTAAGCTTACGAGGTCCCCGTAGGGCTCACGCAGGCTGGAGAGATCTTGAGTTAGTTTTCATTGCCGCTTATCTTCCCTGCTTAAGGATCAGCATAGCAGGCAGTCAGCTGTGTGCCAGGCCGCTGCTGCTCTATCCACCCCCACGATCTGAGTTAAGCCTCCTCTCCCAGGAACGATGGCTAGCTCTCTTCTCACTTAACACAGTACCCACATGACAGGCCAGAGCCTGGATGGTTCTTGGTACTTTGCAACCTACCCTCCCCGCCCCCCCCTCGTCCCTGGAAGAAGCCGCTCACCAAGAGCCTTCTGCTCTGGGCAGAGTGTTTCTTTAGTCTCTCTTCATCTTCTCCACCTGCCTCCCCAACCCACCACCATTGGTCTAAGGAGTTAGTTTCATGAGTTTTCCTCTTTTAACCGGCCACTATGGACTCACTCTGTGTAAACAGGTCTTTCCAAGCTTACCGGTTGAGGGATGACCTCTGTTCTGGTGTGACTGTGTCCCCGTGTTCTCTGTTGTGTGGAGATGTGGAGCCTACTGGGAGTGATTAGGCCACATCTGCTCCACTCTCAGGACTGGACTAAGGTTACTGTTGCGGGAAGTGGGCTCCCAGTAGAAAGGTGAGTTTAGCCCTGTTTTGTTTTGTCTTTTGTCATGGGAAGATGAATAAAAACAAAAGAAAAGCAAAACCTCCCAAGATATGGGCCCCTTAACCTTGGACTCCAGAAGCACAAGAAATCAATCTGTTTGTTCTTGACAAACCACCTAGCCTTAGATATCCTGTTATAGTAGAACAAAAGAAACTAAGATAAGGCAGAAATATGTTTACACTTCTGGTTTGGAAATATAAAGTGAGATTTTACTGAGAAGATTGTTTGGGTTCACGAGAACACCCTAACTCGTCGTCAATTTAACTCTTTGTGAAGGTTAATCTGGATGGCAAACTTGGCTGGATTTAGAACCACATAGATGACAAACCTCTGACCGTACCTGTGAGGGTGTTATAGAGAATATCAACCAAAGAGAGGAGACCACTCTGGATGTGGGTGGCACTGTTCCACCGGTAAGGGTAAGGGACTGGACAAAACAGAGAAAGCAAATCGAGCTCCTTCTCCCCTCTCTCTGTTCCCTGGCTCTGTAACACAGCTCTATGTGACTGGTCGCTTCCCACTCCTACTGCATCGCCCTCCCTACTGAGACAGACAACACCTGCAAACTGTCAGTCAAAACGAACCCTTTCTCCTCACAGGGTTTTGTCACAGTTACAAGAAAAGTGACCTAGCTATGCTGCCCAGGGCAGTGCTTTGTCTGGTGGTACTAGCCCTGGCTGGAGACGGTCTCGCTCCAGGGGACAGAGTTTGTTCCCAATCTGACATGTCGGGCTGCGGTTAACAGGTACATGTCTGGGCACTTCTTGTTTGATTGTCACTACCTGTGACAATCTAGCAAAGCAAGGCACATTATCCCCTGGATGGCGAGACATCGGTGGGAAACCCTGCCATTTATATTCTTCCTCTGACACACTGCATACACAATGCATGAAGAACCTGTCTGGTCACAACACCCTCGGCTTGCTTTTGATGGTCTAGAATGTTCAGATGGTGTATGCCGTTCAGAAGCTCTAGTCACCGAGAAGGCCTTTGAAATGCTTTTACTATTATAATGATGCATATAACTCATGGTTCCCCTTTGATACCTGCGCTAGCCTCTTACCCCAGCGGTATTATGACATTAGAGCCTCATGGGGTCTCTCTGATCAATATGTTTTATGAAAGTGTTACTGGCCTCGACACCCTCATTTAATAGATGAGGGAATAAGCCATTTCAATCCCGCTAACGGCTAATTTGTGACCGTGTGAGGATCAATAAGTAAATGACTTCAATAGATAATATTGGAAGTAGTTCACATTCTCATGTGTTCTTGCCAGAGGATGATGTAAGCTGTGAAGGTGGCAATGTTGGACGCTGTGTTCGTTACTTTTCTGTTGCTGTGACTGGGAGCCACAGAGACAGTTGAGATAACCGAAAGAAAGGCTTATTTTGTTCACGGTTTCAGAGATTTTAGCCCATGGTGACTCTGTCCCCTGAGCTCATGGCAGCCAAGATGTCTGTTAGAGAAACTTCTTCCCTTCCTTATGGACAGGAAGCAGAGTTCAGGGAGCAGAACGGGGTGGTGTAACCTTCAAAGTCCTCCCCATGAGTGACCTACTTCCGTTGGTCAGGCTCTTCCTCCACTAGCTCCCTAAATAGTGCCACCCTCTGAGGACTAAGCACTGATGACACAGCCTCTGGAGGGACGTTTGCTCTTCAAACTCTGAGAGGCTCAGAGAGGTCTCGATGTGGCCTTCGCTGAGCATCCAAAGGGAGGAAACAAAGTATTCCTTAAACAGCATTTTCCAGCCATATCACCTAAAGTTGGCTTGTTCCCAACAAAATTTACTTGAGCCAGATTAAAGTACACCAAAAATTTACCTTAATGTGATCTGATCAGTATCAAATTAGTATTTTGGCTGAGGAACCATGCTGAATCTTGCCATGGAAAAAGCTCTTGGCAGGGAATTACAAAGTGTTTGTTTTTTAACTTTCTGTTTCCATGTGGTTCTCCCTATTGACAAGTAATATGTCTATATTTTTAAATGGAGTACATAATAAACATAAGGGACTAATAAAGGATGAATAAGACTCTCTCTCCCTCCCTCCCTCCCTCCCTCCCTCCCTCCCTCCCTCCCTCCCTCCGTCCCTCCCTCCTCTGTCTAGGGCACTTGCCTGTGCATGTAGAGGCCAGAGGGTCAACTTTGGGTATTTTCTCTATCACTCACCACTTGATTTTTTGAGACAGGTTCTTTCACTGAACCTGGAGTTTTCCGCTTTGGCCAGGTTGGTGGGCCAGTGTGTCCCCTGGATCCACCTGTCTCTGACTCCTCTCCCTACCCAGCCCTGGCATGTGCTGCCAGCCCCAGATTTTACACGGGTGGGTACTGGAGTTCTAGACACGGGTCCCCAGGCTTGCTCAGCAAGCACTTTGCCTACTGAGCCATCTGCCTAGCCTCTCTAAATTCTTTACTGTTAAAGCCACCAGAGTCTTTTGGAAGCCAATGTACCGCGCATAGAACTCATGTCAAGACAGGTAAAATTCTTGTTCTCAAACTCAAGGTTTTCTTTATTTTTTCTTAGGAGATCAGTAAGATGCAGATGCTGAGAATATTAATAGGGTACCTCTTTGCGTCATCTGAAACAAATTTGATTTGAATTGCTCTCTGGGGTTTCGAGTTGTTGAGGCCAAGAGACCAGCAGGTCTCTACGCATGAGGATGTCCATACCACTTGGGAATAGTGTCTGAAGGTGTGATTTTCCCTCTGCTTGGCCAGGATATGAGAGTTAATATTTGCTTCTCAGAGCATACTTCCTCAGTACCTTAGGGCAGCCAGAGAGGAATTTCTGGGTTCTGAGTTTCCAGCCTTTTAACTGTTCTAAGTGCTGTCCTCCCTTCCCCCACCTCTCAGATGAATTTTTAAAAATTCGAAAAGAAAGCAATCTTAAAGCCATAATTGAATATTTTAAACTAAATTTTGAGATAAAAACAAGGGTTTTTAAATGTGTTTTGAATGTGTTCCCATCCCTCATTCAACAGTGTCAGAACATGGCTGGACGGCGGGGGTCCAGAGAGCCGTGGCTTAGCTGAGGTTATAATGAGGGAGCGTTGTAGCTCCTGTGTTTTTCTCTGCCTCGTCCAAAAGTTAGAGCTTTATAGACATTTGGACTCAAGCTTTCAAATAATTTAAAGGCGTTTTTTTTTTCAAGGACAATTGTTTTCTTTTAGTTTTTTTTTTAAATTCAAATAAATTTAAATAAATTCAAATAAATTTCAAAGACATAAATTTGCGTACAGAGATGTGCACGTGCGCGGGGTGTGTGTGTGTGTGTGTGTGTGTGTGTGTGTGTGTGTGTGTGCAGGTCTCACAGCATCCACGTGAAGGTTAGAGCACAGATTGCGAGAGTCTGTTCCTCTGCTGTGCGGGTTCCAGGGATCTGACTCAGGCCAACGGAGCCGTCTTGCAAAACCTTTCTTTTAGCGTCTGGTTATGTCAGGAACATAAAAACGAGCACATGTTCTTTTCCCTTTAGTCAAATCTGTAGTTAGCGTGAAGTGGTTTAGAGTCGAGCGAGTCCGCTGTGCGGACGTGGTGACCTTGGAATGCTGTACAATAAGTACGAGCTGCTATTTGGAGGACAAACTCTAAATTATAGAACAGGAGAATTCTTGTAAAAATGCGTCAGTAGGGAGGTGTCATCTACTTTGCATGTCGGAATTTTTGTTTGAATACATTGTTTGCGAACCACTTGAGCAGTGTTTGCTATGTTTTGTTAAATCTGGGAAGGTTAATATTTATCAAGATGGAATTACAGTGAATGCTTTTCTGGTAATTGAAAATTTGGTTTATTTTGTCCTCTCAGAATGAATCAAAATACTTGTTTTATTTCTGACAGCTTTGTGTCTGGTTCGGGCGAAAAATGTTTAAATTTGATGGGTGGGTTTAGCTCTCTTCAGAGCATCTAGAGCGGTGGTGCTTACCAACCTGTGGGTCGTGACCCCTTTGCCAACCAGCTAGCTCCAAAATATTGACATTATGATACATAACAGAAGCAAAACTGCAGTTATGAAGTAGCAATGAGATAACTTTATGGTTGGGGGGGGAGTCACCCCAACATGAGGAACTGTGTTAGAGGTTTGCGTTGTTAGGAAGTTTGAGCTCTGAGTTAGAGAACAGCATTGCCACACGGATGCTAACCTGAACTGAAGGTTGATGAAGTTAACCAGAGCTGTAACAAAGAGTAACAATAAAATCACAGAAACAGAAACCATTCAGCCTTGGCGAGTATGCGCAGGGCCCCGATTTAGCAACCCATGGGCACTCATCTCATTTTGAGTCCTACTTCACAGGTGACAAACTCAGGCTGAGCAATCTGACATCAGTGTCATGGCTGGAATGTCTCTAAAGTCTAGGTGCTTGAGCAAAATCTTACGATATCTTTCTATTAAAGAGAAACCGTTTGCTAAGAATTACGCTTTATGCATAGAAGAGTATTAATGAGGCAATTTTGTTTTATTGACTTGAATCTTTAAATTTTCTGGTAGCACATCTCACTCTGTGTGTAGCCCAGACTGGTTTGGTACTCACTTTGTGCCCCAGACTGGGCTCAAATCTGTGGCAATCTTCCTGCTCAGCCTCCCAAGGCAACCTTTTTCATGTAAGGATTAAGAAGACAAGCTGATTTTTGATCTCTCAGTTATATTTTACCATAAATATTAATTTTTAAGTGGTCTCCAATATTTATCTATGTCCACATAGATAAATTTTGACAATCTCTATAATCGTGTTTGAAAGCTAAAAGAAATAAGCATTATAATTTTAACAATATATTTTGTTTAATCCAATATATTTAAATAGTGTTTCAATTTGTAACCCATATTAACATCCTTAATGATATAGTACTTAAAAGTCTTACTGTTCTAAGTTCCTGAATATTTTTGATATTTATGAATATATTAAGAATCTCTGTTTTCTAATTCTTTGAGCAACTGATAAATGTTCGTTTAGGAAAATGACCACCGAGAATCAAAACAGTGGTTAATTGCATATGGCAGTCCTTTCAATTCTTACCCTAGGTGTTAGGTACCCTCCTCCTGCCGCCTTCCCCAGCTCTTGTACCCCCCTTCCCTCCCCGTCTCCCCTCCTTTCTCTTCTCATCTCTTTCCCTTGTCTTTCTTCGCTCATTTGGTGTCACTGTAACAAAACATTCCAGGCTGGGGACTTTCTAAAGGAAAGATGTTTATTTGGGCCCAACATTTTTGCCAAGCATGGTGCTAGCACCAGCTCCAGCAATAGCCCCTGCAAGAGATTTCACGTGCTACAGTGAGAGAGGAAGCCAGAGGGAGGGGCCGGTCTCCTCCTTCTGTACAGATGAATCCACTCCTGCAGGGTCTTCCTCCAGGAGTTTCTGTCCCTCTGTGAAGGACAGTCACAACCCACCCTCTCTCAGGTTAGGCCCCATCTCTTCAAGGTCCTGAAACCTCTCAACGCTATTACTTTGTAGATCACGTTTCTTCTACGTGGTCTTTGTGGATTCTAGACAGTTATCAAACTTTTTGTACAGACTGGGTTTACCCTATACAAACATTTTCCTTTAGTGATGGAAAAACCGGCAACTGAAATATAATCTCACACTTACGGTGCTGGGGTGTGGGTTTCCATAGCGTTCTCCTTGCAAAAGGAAACCGAGCGTGTATTTATTGTGTGCTTTATTATTTCTAATGGATGCATAGTATCATACCGTGCAATGGAACCAAATTTATCGAACCAGATTACTGTTTGTTGGTCTACAACTTATTTTAAATTGTCTTGGTAGGAAAGTGCTGGATGTGCAACCTGGCATGGTTCTCATTACGTATTCATAGGTTTCTGTGTAACATTTCACAGATTCGGATAACTGGGAGAAACATACATGCATTTTGAGTTTTGATACACGTCTTCAAATGACTTAATGACTTGTCTGAAAGATTTCTTTCTCTTAACTTCATCTGGAAGCACCAATCTTCTCATCAAAAAAGAGTAGACAACCTTCCTTAGAAATGGAATATTTTTGTTTTCTTACATAAAATGGGTCTTCCATTTTCATCAGTTCATACATGTGGCCTCGATTGCTAATATGGTTGTTTTGGTGTTGTCCTTGTCAGATAGCTAGCAAGCCCAGAAAGCAACAGCTCTCCAGGGGCTTAGCATATTATTGATGCTTCTTTGGAGGTTCACAAACGCCAGGAAGCGAGTGCCCTGCTCCCTGAGGTCCAAAGAAAGATGCTGCAGAATTTGGATTTAATCACTGAACTTCCAAGAAAACAGTGTGTGTGTGTGTGTGTGTGTGTGTGTGTGTGTGTGGTATGACTCACCAGGGGGCTGCCCTCCCGCTCTGCCCTTTAAAGCAAGCTTGACCCCAAGACCAGCTAGTACTTTTCCCTCCTTCTCCAGAAATTTCCTCAGGCGAGGATGCCTAGACTGTGCCAAGGGATCCTAGCTCCTTCCTAAAGGTTCATGGTCTGCAGCACAGGGCCAGTCTGTAGCTCAGTCACTTAGTGTTCATGGTAGATGCTCAGCAGTCGTAATCTGTCCCTAAGCAGCGTGGCAGCGTCTCGAATTCACACTGTAGCCTGTGTGAAAGTTGTGGTTTAGCATCCTGTGTTCATAATCAGACGTAAAGGCACCGTTCCCCTTCCTATGGGAGCCCCTGGCACGGCAGGTGCCTGGCTTGGTTGGCGGGAGACCAGACGTGCAGCAGAATCAAAGCTTGCTGCTGGTGGTGACGGCAGAGGAGGAGGAGGGGCGTTGTCCTCTGTTGGCCGCTTTGTACCTGCTGCAGCAGATGCACCGGGTACCAGTTGCTCAATAGTTTATCACTTTGTATCGCCCTTTCTTCTCCCTTAAGTGAATTTTGGTTTCGAGGGCATAGCTTGGTAGAAGAAAGATGTGGTGGCGATGGGGACCTTAGGGCTTTGGAATGTCCAGTGTGAGAAAGCAAAGCAGTGCCGGCAGGGCAATAAGATCTGGCTCTGGGCTTAGGGCTCTCTGGATCCTCCCCGTCTTTGGCAAGGGACTCTTGAGTCTCTAGAGTGACTACGGTGGCGGTAGCGGTGGCTCCGGGTGGGGGGGTGGGGGGGGCGGGGTCCTTGTCTGGTCCGCACAGCCCAACTGCTGAGAAGGGCGTGGGCCGCACGGTCCGAAGGGGTCCCGGACCCTGGTGCCTCAGGGGGTTCGGGCTCCGGGCCGGCCCCGGCCCTGGCGGTTGCCATGGTGACGTAGGGTCGGCTGCGCGCCGTAGAGACAAAGCGGCCCGCCCGCCCGTAGCTCCTGAGCTCCTCCTCCGCCGCGCCTCCCTCAATCCCGGCGCCGCCGCCGGAGCGGCTCACGGTCCTCCCAGCGAACCTCTCTCTCGTCCGTCCTCCAGCTGCCCCCCGCCGGCTGGTCAGGTAAGTAAGTCGCACACCAGTCTGTGGCCCGGGGAGGGTCCCAGGAGCTTCCGAGCTCGGTGTCCACCCGGCGCGGGGATGCACTGGACGCCCTGCCGGGCCACCCTAATGCCGCCCACCGCCACGGCCTCCGGGATCCCCACGCGCCCAGCACCTGCAGCAAACTTCGGGCCGCGCGCCGGGGCCGCGGGGCAGAGCCCTCAACACCGCCTATTCTGTCCCGGCCAAGTTGAGGGGCGGGCCGAGCCATAACCACCTGCCGGGGTATCTCTCTTCTCTTTTCTCCCACCTCTCTCCATCGCCTTTGATGATTTTAGAAGGAAAAGAAGGAAACAAAATTGCCCTAGGACTTTCGTGTTTTATGGTTAATTCCTTAAAGACCAGGATAGATGTAAGAGGAGCAAATGAGAGATTATTATTATTAATTATTATTAATTTAAAACAAATCTCCGAAGAGTCAGCGCATTCTGACGCTTGTGGTCCACGTATTTAGAAGTGGTTTCTGAAGTTCCTCTGGGTTTTGAATCTGAACCTGGAACTGCATAGTAGGAAAGAGTACCCAGGCTCCTGATTTATCTGCCTTTCCAGGATGTTAGCTGGACCAATACCTCATTGAGGAGATACTTGGCACCAACATCGTTGCTATTGTTTTTGGAAGACATTGTGTTCACGCTTTAGGCAAGTGGAAAATGCCTTGTGTGGTTTTCTTTTTCTTTCTTTCTTTCTTTTTTTTTTCTTTCCAAGGGAGACATCCAAAACACCCTTGGAGGCAGGTATCTAGGCAGTGTTTGCATCAGTGTTTACCAGTGTGGTGGCAAGGACTGGGATGCAGTTGCCAAGGGCATTGGAGTACCGGATGGGGAACTGCTCAAGTTGTGGGTACCACTCCTTTTCAATGGCCCCGAACCAGCAGATTATTTCACGATAGTTCATTGCAGACACAAAGAATAAAATTTAAAATGGGATAATGAAGTCTTACACTGGAAATGATACGTGCCATTGTGAGAGAAAGAAGATATCCGTTTCTCAGGATTGCAGTTATCAGGGAAATTCTACGTGTGCGGATGTTATCTGTATTAACTGGGGACAGATGCTGTGTTGATAACTGGAAAATCACTCACCGGTTAAGCTGTATAGCCCAACTTAGAAAAATCATATGTATGTAGGTTAGTTAGGGAACATTTTATGGGATGAGAAGAACTGTATTTTGTTGTTGTTGTTGTTAGCTGATATTATAGTTAATGAACCGGTAACATCGATCATTTTGAGTTGTGGTTAAGTTGATTAGAATTCTGGATATTATAGCTACAGGAGGTGTCAGCCCGGAGTGATTGTTTAATATTCCTTCTCCTTCTTTGGGATCCCAACACCTGTTAGCTCGCTGATTACTGGGTTCCTAAGCCTGTTCGCGTGTGCCAGCAATTTTAAGTTAATGCCACTTCATTCTAAGACTGTACTGGAAACTAAAGGACTTAGGCTGCAGTAATTTTCCGATTATCCCACAATCGGGCTTGTTTTTAAACTGAGTTTTGCCTGCAGAGGGGCTCATAGATGCCCTACTAAACACTCTTTGATGGGGTAATGAAATACTAGCCTGATTAAAATGAGGTAGAGCGGGTTTTGAGGAGATAAGCAGGGCAGAAACCCAGCATTTTCTCAATTCAGCCTGAAAGGCAATCAGGCTACCCGAAACGAAGGCACATTATATAGTCACGGAGTGTAGTTGCGCGGTTTGTACTAAAAATACAATTCGAGTTCTTTCTAAGGTACCAGGAGCGTGGCTTTATTTAGCTCCTTGTCAGCATCCTAACATTTGAGTACAAGGACTCTGTGCATGTAGCTATATGAAACCCACACTGGGAATTCTAGCTTGGGCAGTTGTGGCTCACAATTAGAGTGTCGAAGCGTAGAACTGCTTGGTGTTAATCCAGCAAGATAAGGGCTCCGGTTTGTCCTTCCATGCCCGGTCACACAGGCATAAGATTCAATAGTTTGACATCTTCAAAACAGCATTTTTTTTTTATTTTTGCTGCTTTCTAAAATAAAAAACACTAACTAGAAGCCAGAAATAAACAGCCATGGATTGAACGCACCGCTTACCAGGATTGGTTTACTTCCAGAAACCCTGATCTGTGTTTACATATATCACTGGCATTCTGGAGTGTGCATATAGCCAGGTGCTAGAAGAAAGTCACACTGGGACAGCCATCCTGCTGCAGTAGGAAATGCAAGCTGTACCCCAGGGCCTTGACTCAGATCAGCCACCTGGGGGAAGCAAGCACTCCCTTAGGTGTGAAGGGCTGGTCGCGGCTCTCCGCAGTTCCCAGGGGTGTTGTCTTTCCCCTGCACATCCATCCTGGTTTAACAGTCGGAATTTTTACAAAGTAAAACCGGCCTTAATATTTGGTCCAAGTTGTAAAATCCAGTCTGGCAGTTGGTGGTATGATTGCTCCACCTGATGAATCTTGTCCTTTAAATTTATCAAATGTATCCAGAGATAGGTACCAAGGCAGGCCAAGGAATCTTCTCTAGCTTCAAACTGATGTTACCTTTGTGCAGTTGAAAGTCAGTTGTCTGTAACCATAAAGCCTGCCTGGCAGCCTAAAGCCACCCAGCCTCTGCCTGCTGTTTCTGGGTCATCATTCTCTCGCAATTTCTGGTTGTACTGTGATAGCATGATTACGGCTTGGTAGTTCAGCAGCTAGTGCAATGTGTTGTAGCACTTATAAAATCACATTGCGGAAGGAGGAATGGTTTTTAATGACTTCATTACCCAAACACTTAGGCTTAGATATGTGGCTGGAGAGGAGGCGACCCCGAGACTTCCAGGCAAAGTGCTCTAAATATAAGATATCATCTTCTGACCCACTCTGCACCATGAGTATTGATCATAACCACTGTTCTGAGGATGGAGGGGGATACCGGCCATAGTGGCAGGAAGGGGTGTTTAGTGACATAGATTGTTAGTAATGATTGATGGAGACGGAGAGACTATTGTGGGTATATTCCAGTTTTGTGCTTTGAGTTAAGTAAGGGTATCATGGTTTAAAGCTATTTTGCAAACTCTAAGTGCTGAGTGGAAAATGAGTATGTTTATATTTATGAGATGGAAGTTCAAAGAAAATGGCTGAGTTCTTGTACCTTCTAGTTACATGCCACAGTAGCATAGCATAGATTCAGACATAGTTAACAAATGTGGACCACGCACTTCCTTCTTATCGATGGAGCTATTGCAACTCTTTGGTTGAAGAAGTATTTGCTTTATACATACTCTTATTTCTTTGATGTTTTTGTTTTTAACTCACTATTTATGCCACCCCAATCTACTACTTTGGTTTACTTTGCTGCCTTCATTTCTTTCAGGGGAAAAGTTACCTCCTAATCCTTTACTGATCAAAAACAAATGTTTATATCCTCAGAGCTACTTCTTAAAATGTGGTCTTGTTAATTTGTAGTTCAACCAGAAAAATACTGGGAACTCAGTGTGTGGTGATACACATTCACAAAAACCTTGCATGGCATGCCTCATTCTTCAGTTTGGCTGTTTGCAGAGGTGCTGCAGTGGGTGGGAACATCTGGGCTCCTGCTGGAGGACTTTGATCACGTGCATCCTCAAGGGTCTTATGCTAGATTCCTGCTTCTTCCCTTAAAGTCAGTCAAAAGTGAAACACCAGACTGGGAGCTGAGGGTCCAGGGAATGGAAAGGAGGTCCGTTCACAGCAAGGGCCCTCGAGGCACAGTGTTCAAGAATGGGGAGGAAAGGCTGGTGCCTCTAAACAGCTTTTAAATACCTCATGGTTTGTGTTCTCTGGCAAATTAAGGTCATCATCTACCTAGGGTTTCTGAGACTAGACACTCTCACATCAGCCTGCTCATGCTGGTGGCTGAGACCCATTTTCCTCCTCTGAATAAAATGGGTGTCTCTGGAATTTTGGCTTATGTGCACTTTTGAGCATTGCAAACCACACATGAAGGGCTGAGAAGACACTTTTCCCCATACAAGTCATGGAGTCCAGTTGGCCAGGTATGTGAGTTAGGTACTCAAGATCACTCTGGATCTATATAATTACGTGCCTGTCTCAAGTGCTGGGCTGTATTTGGATGGGCTTTGTTCTGAGTATTGATCACTTGTCAGCTGTCTTCCCTCCTTGCTAACTATAGCCATTCAAGCCGTCCGTACACGGCCCTTTGCGCAGTTTGATCACGATGTGGCGTGTCAGGTATAGTTCCTTCGAAGAATAGATATTTACTCAAGCTCTTGAATTATAAATCGATGGGAAAGGGTTTCTCTGTGATCTTATCTGGCATTTTCTCTGGCTATGCATTGATCTCCTAAGTGCCTGTCTGAATGCAGTCATTTGAATTTCCATCTGTTTTTTTTTAAAAGTCAGTTGGTCAGTCAATCAATCAATCATCAATCAGCCAATCAAAAGATATCAACCAGTGTGCTTGGCATTATGTTGAGCACATTACAAATACAAACTCATTATCTTCTACACGTGAACCTTAGGAGGCAAGTACTGGGCATTGCTCTTATTCTATGGATGATGACCCTGATGGGTTTTCTCTGTTATGTTAACTTAAAGATGCCAGATTTTGAGCTTTATGTTAAGCAGTGTACCAAGCTTTATTTTCTATCCAGCAGTATATACTAAGTGTAGAAATAACATCATTAATTATTAGGCTTGGACATTTTTCTTATTTTTCCCATCTTTCTTATTCCCATCTCTTTCATAAGGAGAATCCAAACTGAAGTCACAGGACAAGATTCATTTCTTTATTGTGTATCATGACATATGCCAGCATTAGTTTTTTTTTGGGGGGGGGGATGATGGAATTGAGATAGGGTCTCACTCTATAGTACAAGCTAGCCTGCAGTTAAATATGTTATCCAGGGTGACCTAGAACAAGTGGCCAGGCTGAACTGCCTCAGCCTCTTGAGTGTGGAGATTATAGGTGGGAGCTAATGTTTTTTATAGTTCATGATTTAAATTTTTTTTTTTTTTTTTTGGTTTTTCGAGATAGGGTTTCTCTGTGGCTTTGGAGCCTGTCCTGGAACTAGCTCTGTAGAACCAGGCTGGTCTCGAACTCACAGAGATCCACCTGCCTGCCTCTGCCTCCCGAGTGCTGTCATGATTTAAAATTTATCTTATTTGTTTGTTCTTTTTTTTTTTTAAACAGGGTTTCTATGATGGAGCCCTGGCTGTTTTAGAACTGACTATGTAGATCAAGTTGGCTTCAAACTCACAGAGATCTGCCTGCCTCTGCCTTCAAGTGCTGAAATTAAAGGTGTGCATAACTACACTTAACTATTTTTGTTTGGTTTTGAAAGAAGGTCTCACTCTGTAGCCTAGGCCAGGCTAGTCACAAGCTTACCATGAAGCCGAAGTTGACCTCGAACTCACATTCCTTGTGCCTCGGCCCCCTTAGTGCTGGGATTACAGGCATGTGCCTCTATTCTTGGCTCTATTAGTATTCTCCTCCTAGAATCTAGAATACATTAAGAGAAACTTCTAGGGGTTTGATGTTTCATTTTTATGTGAATTCATATGCTACAAGAACATAGATTTCCCCTGGTGCTGGCTTTGCTGAATTCATGTAAATATGTCACAGAAACGTCTGTCATTCTCACTGTCTTATGAGGGACCTTACTCTGGACTACCTGTTCTTTCCTGGGCAACCTCTGACTTGTCCTAAGGGCTGTGTAGTTTTCCTTTCTCACTCTTTCTTTTGAGAGAATTCTCTGAATGTCCACCTCCTTTAAGAACTGTACAGGTTGTGTTAAAAAAAATACACTGCCATACCAAACATGGTGACACACACCTTTTAATCCCAGTACTTGGGAGATAGAGGCAGGTGGACCTCTGTGAGTTCAAGTCCAGCCTAATTTACAAAGCAAATTCCAGGCCAGCCAGAGTTACACAGAGAAACCTGCTGTGGAATATTACTTTAACTATGTAAAGTTGTGTTACATTTGTTTATGTTGTGGAATATTACTTTAACCAGGCAAAGATGTGCTACATTTGTTTATGTTGTGGAATATTACTTTAACTAGGCAAAGATGTGTTACATTTGTTTATGCTGTGGACTATTACTATAACTGTGTAAAGGTGTGTTCTATTTGTTTATGCTGCATTTGTTTAATTATGTAAAGATGGGTTGCTTTGCCTGCCTACAGCACCTGATTGGTCTAATAAAAAGCTGAACAGGCAATGGCTAGACAGTAGAGGGATAGGTGGGGCTGGCAGGCAGAGAGAATAGGTAGGAGGAGGAATCTAGGCTCAGGAGAAGAGAAGAGAGAGCAAAGGAGAGAGGGAGGCACCCAGGGCCAGCCAGCCAGGCAGCTGCCAGCAGTCACAGAGTAGGACACACAGAATGAAAGGTAAAAAGCCTTGAGACAAGACGTAGGTGAAGAGAAACAGGTTAATAGAAGTTATATGAGCTAGCAAGAAATGAGCATAAGATAAGGCCAAGCACTCATAACTAATAATAAGTCTTTGTGTCATGATTTGGGAGCTGATTGGTGGCCCCAAAGAAAGTCTGAGGCAGAAACCCTCCCTTGAGCACCCTTTCCCCCCAGTATACTGTCAACAGAACTGGCCCTGACTAATTTCCAGTACCAAATGTAAGGCGGGCAGAAGTCTGCTATTCTTAATTAGATACTTCAAAGACATTTCATGTCATGAAAAACTATGGTGTTTGGATCTAGTTCCAAAGCCAGTATTGTTTTAAGGCTTGAAAGAGCTTCCTTGGGTTCCTTATAGTGATAGTTCCATTTTCCGAAGTTTGAAATGTATTATGAGGGCATTATAGCATTTGAAGTTTTAGTTGTTCGAATTATATCACTAGAAATAAAATATTACAATTCCATTTTGAACTTCTTGGGGTTCCGAGGCCAATGTCTTACAAGACTATGTAAAAGACGGAAAGCAGTTGCTTGCTTAGTTTGACTACATTGGTTATGGTTAAGCCTCTGATTACTCTAGCCAAAGAGAACAGAAAATGGATCTTCCACAACTTACACTTGTCTTTTGAGTGTTCTGTTTTAGCCACTGCCTCCCATCTGCTCCCCCACCCATAACACATGTTCTCTTGTTTTGGATAGAAGACTGATGAGCAGGTACAAATTCAGGGCCTCTTTCTTTAAGCTGTATGCAGAGAGGTACCGAAAAAGAGACAGGTATCTGTACAAACAGAAATCATCCGCAGCTTTGCAGGTTCTTTTTAACAGTAAATTCTACCTTAGCTTTTATTTCCTGAGCACTTACTTGGTGCGGGGAACCCTACCAAACATTCTATAAAAGCCCTCTCTCTTGAACTCCGCAGTCAACCCTTGCTTTCCTAACTATAAACTGCTCACAGTATCCAGCAGTACATGGAGTTGGTAAGTGGAAAGATGGGATGTGTGTGGCTAACTCTCCAGCTGAAGCTGACCGGGATGGCTCTGCTAATTATCAACAGGCCAAGAATGTCTTCCTGCTGCAGGGAGGGTGCAGTGCAGGCTCTGGAAAGAGCTGGCGTTCAGGGCAGCCTAGTGGGCAGATTGGGAATGGCAGGCATGCTTATCTTGGATTAGGCAGTCCTCAGGAGGAAGGTAGGGGAAGGGCATCATTGTTGAGCCGGCTACAGATGACAGGTGGGGTCTGAGAACAGAAAGAGGGGGAGGACTTATGTTTTTAGAATTAAAGACAAAATAAGTAGACTAGAAATCCTCTGAGTTTGTTTTCCTTTATATTGGGTCCCAGAGTAGGAATTAATTTGGAAAGGGCTATATGGAATAGCAGAGAGAGAGAGAGAGAGAGAGAGAGAGANGGGGGGGGGGGGCGGGAGGAAGATGTGCCTGGGCAGATTGCTTTGCCCAGCATGCTCTAATATCTCTTTCCAAAGTGTATTGGCAAACGACATCGCTCCACGGTACTTATCTACCCATAGAGGTGGGAGAGTGAAGGAGGGAAGAAAGAGAGAGAGAGAGAGAGAGAGAGAGAGAGAGAGAGAGAGAGAGAGAGAGAGAGAGAGAGAGAGAGAGAGGGAGGAGAAGAGAAAACTGGGACTGGAGAGATGACTCAGTGGTTGGGAGCACTGGCTGCTCTTGCAGAGAACTGGGGTTGGTTCCCAGCATCTACATTGTAGCTCATGACTGTCACTCCATTTCCAGGGGATTTGATGCCCTCTTTTGACTTCCAAGGACTCTAGTCATGCATGTGGCACACAGACACACACGCAGGCAAAACAGAAAATAAAGCAACTAAATCTAAAATATTAGAGAAAGGAAGTTAATGAAAACTATTCTACAACCGTTGTGTATTCCAGGCCTTCTGAAGGATGCCAGAACATTGTGCTCAGTGCTGCAATGAGGGCGGTCCTTGTTTTAGGATGTTGAAGATCAAGGTTGAAGCTAGAAGTCTTAAAAACAATTTCTGTCTGGGTCGTTCCAGTACACAATGGGGTTTTCTTGGAACTGCTCGTGGAAACTTTATAATTATGGAGAAAAAGATGAACCAGAAACTTGGGTACACTGCTTATTAAAACTCATTTCTTTTTCTTGCTCAAGAGCAATCGGAGAAGATGGTTTGAATTTGAACCCTGACTGTGCGTCCTTTGTGGCTTTGTGACCTTGGGGTAGCCCCTGCAGGTGCTGCCATTCCTTGTTGCAATGGCCCCAGTGCTCTTGTCCTCCCTACAACTGCTTATGTTGACGTGCTGACTCCCAGGGTGATGAAGGCATTGGAGGGTGGGGCCTTTGGGACGTGATTAGCATAAATCTCATATAGAATAGAATTGGTTCTCAGAGAGTTTGTTAATCTTTTCCCTGTCTGAGGATCCAATTTGAAGGGAGCATCTATGAACCAGCAAAGGGTTCTCATCAGACATCAAGCTCCAACGTCATGATCCTGGGCTTCCAACTTCCAGGACTGTGACAGGAAGATTTCTCTTGCTTGTGTATAAGGCAGGCAGTTTTATGGAAGTTTGTTATAGCAATCTGAATGTACTCAGATAACTAACTTGCAAAATGGGGGGGGCACCACTACCACGTGGTGTTTAGTTGTAAGGATTAATTGAATTCATATCTGGAAAGTACCTAGTTAATACTTATTAGAAGTGAGTTTTATGTACAGAAATTTACTCTGTGATTCATCACAGGTGATAGAATAGAAGCAGTGTTCTTTAGACCTGTAAGGTCAGCTTATGTGTTCATATAGCTGATAAATGTAAACAAACCACATTCACTTTCTTTGACGTCTCTCCCATTCAAACTGAACAGAGTTCTTCAAGTTATCAGCTTCATTTTAAACCTTAACTATTTTACATTTATATGTAAATTTAATATACCTGAATTTTTACTTTAAGAAATCAGGTAATTGTTGGGCAAATTTCTGACTCTAGTAAGTAAAGTCTTCCCAAACAGTAGCTCAAGTTTCTTTGAATATTCTATCACTGACAAAATTAATATTGTCTAGACTTAATCAAATACTCTTAAACATTTCAATCTAAATAAGTCTCATGTCTAAAATCTATCACACATTCTAAATTAGAATCACAAGATTAAGCTGTCACTTTGTCAGATACTTTTAAATATTAAAAGTATGACAGTCATTCATAGATTGTACCAAAAGTATTAACAGAATCCTGTTTCTTTTTTAAATGAAAGATTTATTTGTTTTTATTTCATATGTATGAGTGTTTTGCCTGCATATCTGTCTGTGCACGTCTGTGTACCACATGTATGGCTGGTGTCTGAATATGGCGGAAGAGGAATTGGATATCCTGGAACTGAAGTTATAGATGGTTGTGAGCTTCCAGGTGGGTACCCAGAATTGAACCCAGGCCCTCTGCAAGAACGACATGTACTCTGAACCACTGATTCATCTCACTAGCCCTGGGATCTGTTGCTTTCAGTGTCTGTCCAATTCTAAACTCTCTCTAGATTGTAAAGTTGCTTGCTCACTTAGAAGTGAACAGAAGGTGCCTTTCCCAGGTAAGCTTTCGTTATTACACTGCTCCACGCTGAAGCTGCTGCGTGACCTCTCTCCCCTAAAGCAGACCTGCTCGTTGACCACAGATTTAAAGGTTGAATGGTCAGTGTTGCACCTGGGCTGCATCCGACATGGCTAACTCCTCCTGTGGCATTGATGGATGGCCTGTCCTTTATATCCACCATAGCAACAGGTAACAGGAAGCTGTTTTTTCAGATCATATTGATTTTTTTAAAAAAAATACTTAGAACGGCACTGTCCAAAATGTGATTTCAAGTTTCAGATAGCCATATTTTAAAAGGTCATTTTCATAATAGGTTTTAAAGGCAGTGTACCCAAAGATTCATCATAATCTCAAATGGAGTCAATATAGACGTGATTAATGAGATAATGAAAGCTGTTCCTTTTCAGCTTTAAAATCTGGTGCGTAGTTTACATTTCTAGAACATCTGGATATGTATTTCAGGAGTTAAAATTAAATGTACTCCTCACACGGTAAAGTTATATTTGTAGAGCAGACACTTTGCACAGCTCCAGTCTCTAAATGTAAATTGATTGAATAGAACAAAAAAAAATTGGTTTCTTAGTTGTACATACCTTCTGCCAGGAGCTCGGTGGCCCAGTTAGGGTCGGCTGTGTTGGATGATATATCCCTGGATGTAGTGTTCACATTTAACCTCACAATTCTACTCCGGATTCAGGTTATGGCCCCGCTATTCCCGATATCTCTCACTCAGCCGAGTCTGTTCTTCTCTAGTTAACAGTTCTACAGCAGTTTCCGTGACATGTGTTCAGCTGCTTAGACCCAAATATCCCATGATTTTGCCCATTTTCCTAAGAGATGGCTCCAGTCTTTTTGACTAGTTTCTAACATCTATATCAGGTCCAGAGGAGGTACAGTACAGTAAGCTTATGTTGTCCACATCTCATCGTGGGCAGGTTGATGGAATTTAGGAGACTAAATACAGTCTCTGTGTGAGGTCCAATACAGCTGGCCATCCTGCCCCATTTCCCTGTCTGCTCATAGCGGGCTGTCCTAGATAAACAAACATCTTGTGTCTCCCTTTATTCTCCTCTTCCCTGGGTCCTCTCCTCGTTTCTCATCTCTGTAGATGATCTTGCCCATATGCCCCTTCGTGGCCCCTCAACCTGGCACTGTCCATACAAACCACCCAATCTCTGACTCAGGATCATGCCCATCAGTTTCAAATTCCAGCACCGTGATCCGTGACACTGCTATCTTAAGTCTTTTCTGACCCATATGTTACTTTTTTAAATATTTATTTATTTATCTATTTATTTATCTATCTATCTATTTATTTATTTATTTATTATGTATACAATATTCTGTCTGTGTGTATGCCTACAGGCCAGAAGAGGGCACCAGACCCCATTACAGATGGTTGTGAGTCACCATGTGGTTGCTGGGAATTGAACTCAGGACCTTTGGAAGAGCAGGCAATGCTCTTAACCGCTGAGCCATCTCTCCAGCCCCACGTTACTTTTTTTTCTTCAGCCTCTGTACCACTTCTCTGCTCTCATGTGTAACAAAACTCGACAAAGAGGTACAGCCACGGCTCCCTCCTCTTCCCCCCCCCTCTATTTTTGAACCTATTCCAGTTAGGCATTCACATTCCCCCACCCTGCTGGAAGTCCTACCGAATGCTTTCTTCTCGACACTCCCAGGATCAGTTCCTAATCTTTATTTTACCCCACCTGCCAATACCATCCGACAATGGGTTGATTTCTCCAAGTCCCAGGATGCCTGCCTGCAGTCCCGTCAGCCTGAGTCTTAGAGCCAACACCTAAGGAGCAGATCTACCACAATCCATAGCTCAGAGTCAGGGCCAGATGAGTCATAGCCTGGAGCAAAGCCACCAACAAAGCTCCCCTTCCTTGGCTGAAATACAATTGGCCGACACCAATGAGCCGAAGATTCAGTGCAGATGACTGGGCTTAAAGGGGGTTGGTACCACAGCAGCGCTAAACAGTAGCTCGTGTGCAGACTGCTTTGGGAATTTCTTCGGGTCTTGAAAGCACTGAAGTTACCTCAACTCTAGTCTTTGGATCCTTTCCTTTCTGATCCTACCTCAAGTTTTTAGAGACTCCCTCTTTGCCTCAGGGATTTAGTATACTGGCAGATCCCTAATTTGTGTCTCTAACTGAAAGCTCCGCTCTTCACACCACATCCTTGTGGCTGCTCTTGCTATTTCCAGTGCACCGCATAGGAAACTGAGTGCCAGTTCTCTGAAGTGATGCACATTCAACCCCCTTTCCTCCCGTTTAGGTGAGTGGTTGCTTCATTTGTTCAGGTTTTTAGACTGTAACTTTGCAGCTGACCCAGAACTTCCTTTCCCCCTTTATTCCTTCTCGGACAGTGGAGACACTGTAAGTCACATGTTAATAAATCAGAGGCATTTTCAGGGACAGTTGATGATCAAAATGGTAACATGTTAACTAGAACCACTGGAAGTCACAGCTCGTTGTACATCGTTATGGCCTCCTATGATGATGTATGGGCAGGTTACCCAGAGGATTCACAGTGAATGCAGATAAATGGGGCCTGGCTTTGCTGACTTTGCCATCAGGCACGGCCATTTTCATCTCAACCATCACTGCCGCTCTGCTACCCTTGACTGCCACTTCCCTTTTATTTTCTTCCAGGACTCTTCTTATTGGTCTCCCAGTTCTTCCTGTGATACCAAAGTCTGCTTTTCAGTACAAGTTCTTTGACTTTGAAATTTGGTAGATCGCTTCCTTTCTCAAAGGACTTCAAGACCCATCGAAAGCACAGATGGAGACAGGGGTCATGTGTAGTGAAGGGATAGTCAATAGGCTGGAGTGGTAGCCGGGAGACTTGCTCAGCCAATTGCAGTGGTCCAATGAGAGATACTGCATTTGTGAGCAGTATAGTTTTGTGTTTATGTCATCTTAAAAAACTGATAGTATCTTCACTGGATTATGAACTCCATGAAGGCAGAAACAACATCTGTTTTTGCTTATGATTCTTGGTATGTACCATAGCCTGGGTTACCTGGCACCGAAAGGCTCTTGGTTACTGGCACTCGGGTGACTCACTGAGTATTGAGAAACAATTGCGAACAAGATGCAGTCTTTGTACATTTAGCTGTCTATTCAGAATTGACCCTAACATCACAAATAGAAGATGGATGCATGTAACGTGGCCAAGGAAAGGGTTAGGGCTAAGAGGAAGCACTGCTTGTCTCTGTGGTACTGGGGAGTGTATGGGGACCTTACACGTAGTAGGTGAGCTATGTCTCAGCCAGGAAATATTTCTCTTTATTTTAGTTAACTATTTTTGTCTGTGTCTACAGGCGTATGCTTGTGTACACTTGTGGTTTCTAGAGATTGACATCAAGTGTCCTCCTCAATCCCTTCCCACTGTAGTTTTTGAGACTGGAAGTCTCACTGAGCTTGGAGCACACCAGTTTGGAAAAGCTGGCTGACTAGCGAGTGCCAGACTCCTTTTTCCACTTCCCCAGCACCCCAGCACTGGGATTACAAACACACCCCTATGGGGGCCTGGCTCCTTCAGGGGGGCTAAGGACCCGAACTCAGGTCCTCATGCTTGTGTGGTAAGCTCTTTACTGGCTGAGCCTTCTCTCCGTCTGGCAAAGCATTTCTCGAAGTCAAATTACCAAGGCCTTTATGCAGATATTCAGATGACTATTTTCCCACTTGATTCTGACAGTAGAGCCAGCGCAAGACACATATTAGTAGGAGGAAGACACTTTCGGGGAATCTACCAGCGCATTGGATCATCAAGAAGGATAACGTATTAATTAGAGCTACGTGAAGTCACTGAAACTTGACAGTGCCGTGATCTCTCACTCGTGATAATGCACGGGGGGGGGGGGAGTTACTCAGCATATTCTACCGAATATGAATAAAAGATGACTTAACATGTTTAATTAAAAAAAGAAGATATGTTTCTTTGAGTCACTTGAGATAAGCCTTACTTATATAATGGGAGATTAGGAACGGACCCCACTGTCAGTCAATTGATACCATTTCGGTAAGGAACTGGTAACATGACAAATTCAATATTCTCTTTGTCTTTGGTGATGGAAAAGCATGAAACCTTCAATGATTTTTCTTTTTGAAATTTCCACAGTGGGCCATAATTAGAAGATACTTTAAATGTTTTAAAGCTCAGAATTTGGCTGACATTCCATTATTCTTTGGTCTGTAGTAAATTTCACTGGTTTGATTATTAACTCTGGGTCATGGCCAATTTCTCTGCCAGATAAAGTGACTTAAGAAAAGAGAAAATGTACTCAGCTCATGTGAAAATCTCACACTGTAGAGCCAAGGAGGACTCTTAAGTAGGTATGGTTAGGGATTCTTCTGACTATATTTTCCAGTTTATCCACATGTGCGGTTGTGACCGGCACTGGTGACCAACAATGGACAAATCATATACAACCCCACCATCCCGAGCTAAAGGGGTAATAGGAGTTACAAGTGCCTCCACCTCACACTAGGATGTGGCTTTATGGGGTATATGATGGTTGTGGGAGTCAGGAAGAGAGGCATTTTAAAGATTTGAGAATAGTTGGTATCTGTGTTGAGTGAAGGATAACCCAGGGGAGAGGAGGTTTAGGGTGGGTAGAGTGAGAAAGTGGGCAAAGAGGCTGGGAGGGAACTGCCTTGAGTCAGTCCAGAGTGTGTGGCTGGAGGGGTAGAGCTAGGTGGGGGATAAGGCAGTGGTAACTGATGTAAAGGCCAGGCTGGGAAGATCTCAAGATACTTGAAACAGGAGATAAAAGCTCAGAGTTGAGTTTAGAAAAATCTCTTCAAAGTCATGGCATTTTAAGCTTTTTGTGTATCAATTCTCTTGTACAGAGGTAGCAAGGCTTTTGTTTTTAAGCTAAATTTCACCATTAAAGATTAATGTACATGCCGAGAAGTGTATTTCCACACAATGAATTTCCATGTTACCATTCTCCACACCCCAAATACCGGAATAACTATACCCCTTATACTTCCTTTGCCTTTTCCGATAATAATCTGCTCCTAAAACATTACCATAGCCAGGGCTGGAGAAGTGGCTCATCAGTTTAGAGCATGTGATGCTTTTGTAGACGATCTGAGTTTGGTTTCCTGCATCCACAGGGTGCCTCACAGCCATCTGTAATTCCAGTTCCGTGGCATTGGATATCCTCTTCTGGCCTCCTTGGACACTGAGCACATATGTAGTGCGTGCAGGCAAAAAGCTCATACACATAAAATAAAAATTAAAATCTTAAAAAAGATCACCAATAGCATTGACCCCAGAACTATAGAATAGTCTTACTCATTTTAGAACTTTATACAAATAGAATCATCTCTCTATAGACTTTCATATTTGCATATTGCCATTTCAGAATCTATGGGGCACATCTGGTAGTTCTACTTTTTCATTATAAATAGTGCTATTATGAATATATATTTCATACACACACATACACACACACACACACATGACAGGGTCCCATTATGGAGCCCATGAAGGCCTTGGACTCATGATCCTTTTGTCTCAGCGTATAAATCAAGTTCTGGGCTTAAAACCAAGCAATATCACATGTGGCTTGTGAACTTTCCTATACTTAGACATGAGTGTTATAGGATGAGAATCTGCTAGTACTGGAAGGGTCATAGGTTAGGCAGTATTTAGCCTTGATGCTGAACAGTTGGACCAAAGTGGCTGTGCCACCTGCAGGCCCAGCATTGTGTATGGGAGCTCTTCTCATTCATTGGACTGCTGTGCACAGAGGAGAGTAAAAATAGGGTCAGTATCTCATTGAGGTTTCCCAATAAGTGATGTTGAATATTTTTCATGTATTTGATTGATCATTTGGATAACTTCTTCTATGGAATACTAGTTAAGATTTTGGTTATTCATGAAAAAAGTTTGTTTTTACCTTAAGAATTTCTGTTTTGAATAAGTTTTATGAAATTCTTAATATTTTCTGGTTGGAAATTCTTTGGAGATACATGTGTTACAAATGTTTTCTTGTATACACTGGCTTCTTAATTTTATACTTATTTTGATATGCACTAGTGTAGACAGAAGTTTCTGGCCCACCCAGTCCCACAGTCATTCAGTCCCAAAGAAACACACAGAGGCTTATATTAATTATAAACTATTTTGCCTATTTTCTCAGGCTTATTACTAACTAGCTTTTACAACTTAAACCCATAATTCGTAACTATGTTTAGTCATGTGGCTTAGTACCTTTTCTCAGCAAGGCATTCTCATGTTGCTTCCGCTACTTCTGGATGATGACTGTGTCTCTGCCTTTTCCTCTTCCCAGAATTCTAGACTGGTTGCCCTGCCTATACTTCCTGCCTGGTTACTGGCCAATCTGTTTTATTAAACCAATATGAGTGACAAATCTTTAAAGTGTCCAAGGGCATTATCCAACAGCAAAAAATAAAAACTGATTAATTGGAACAGCACATAAGTATTTAATTTTATGAGTTCCAATTAGGGCCACTGTTTTCTTTTGACTGTCTCAAAGTTTTAAAGGTATTCTCCTGGATTATCAAGAAGTTTTAGGATTTGACTTTTTCACACATCTGTAACCACTTAGAATTGATTTTTTGGGGTGTATAGTGTGAAGTTATGAGCTAGGGTGATGAATATATATATATCTGTTGATTTAGGATTACTTATTGAAAACATCATCCTTTCCCCCACCGAATTGCAAAAGCTTTCTTTTCATTGATCCATTGGACACTTGTGAGTTTGTTTCTGACCTCTATATTTGGTCTGTTTTGGGCTATTTTCTTAATAAAACTGCTCACATTTTGTAGTGCTAAGTACTCATTTTTTTTCTTCCTAGTTTTCTTTTAACCTATTCCTAATGTCTAGCATTTGCATATAAATTTTAGAATCACTGTGTTAGTTTACACACACACACACACACACACACACACACACACCACTGAAGTTTGGATTGTGATTGTTCTGAACATGTACTCTGGAAGAGTGGATGACTTTGCATTACTGAGTCCTCTCCCAATGGAGCCAGTATAACTCTCCATCTAATTAGATTCCCCTTGCAGCATTCCTGCACATTTTTCATTACATTGATTCTTTTTTTCGGAGTCACACCTGTAAAAGGTTTGCTTTCTAATTGTTCTGCTTGTGTCTGTAAACATAATAGACTTCTGTCAATTTGCCTTGACTCTGGGGATTTTGTTAACTTGCTGCTCAATCTTGATAGTTCCAGAATAATTTGCATTTCTGGTGTGTGTGTTATCTTGTACAGTGAATCTGGAGTTTTATTTTTTTCTTATCCAATCTTTATTCCTTTTGTTTTTTGTTGCCTCCTCGTACCAGTTAGAGCCTCAGTTGTGATTTTAAGTGGAAATGATCACAGCATGTGTTTATCTCATACTCACTCTCAGGGGAAAATTGAGTAGTTAAGGGTGTGTAAGCATTATTTTTATTTGATTAAAATATTGTTGTTTCTAGTTTGATCAATACTCTAGTGGCGAGCTAATTTGAGTTTTAGAAAATGCTTTTCCTCGTGTATTGCAAAGATCACACAATTGCTTTGCCTTCAGTTTGTCCACGTGGCAGCCATAGTGGAAGCAAAAGCTGGACGAAGCAGTTTGCACCTCGCCATCAGTTCAACGGTGTGCTGTCATTTATGTGTCTTGTTTGCTTCAGTTTCCAGCATTTTCTTTGTGATTTCTGTGTCTGTGTTGGGGGAGGGATTGGCCCTCTAAGACCCCTCCCCATGGCTTGTTTAGATATTAAGGATGTGTGGCTTTTATATAATTACCTAGGACATGTTTGTTCTTTTGGTCCGGTCCTCTGGGAGAGATTTGTCTGAGTTCTCCCTGAACTGTGTGAAATCAATCCGTATTGAAGCCATTTGTTTTAGAGGTTAGAGGGTTTTTTTTTTGGTAGGAAATTTAAATCAGAGACATAGTGTGTCTAGATGAATATTTTGTGTTCTTAATTGTGGGGGTTTATTTCCCTTTTTAAGGGATTTTGCCACTTGATGCATCCAAATTAATGCACGCAAATTGATAATAAAACCATATCAAGCTTAGCAGAGAATACACGTGGTGCCACTTTCAGCCCTGGCATCGACAGTTTGCACATTCTTTGCCCTTGTTCAGTCTAACTTGGGAGTCTATCAAATTTATTATTTTCTCGGGAGCCTATTTTGATCATCTATTTATTTATTTATTTATTTATTCATTTATTTATTTATTTATTTATTTATTTATTTATTTATTTATTTATTGCCTTTCCCCCCCTTGCTACTGTGTGCCTTCTCCCCTTGATTTGTCAATTGCTGTGTCTTGCTCACTATTTTCTCCTGTCCGTTACCCTCTTTTCTTTTCCCATCCATGTATTCAGAGCTCTGTGCTTTCCTCTGGGGCCTGGATCAGGAAGCATCTTTTGCCTCTTCATGTTGTCTTTATTTTTTCTGCTCAGTATGTTTTACAATGGCCATTCCGCTCTTCTTTTTGGCCTAGAAGTGGTTTTCTTATTTACTGCTTAATTTTCAATGTTTTGAAGGTGTCTAAGGATCTACTTGTTGGGTTCTGATGTAACGAAACATCCTTTTGTCTGATTATTCTGTCAGTTTAGAGAAAGTTAAGCTAAATCTCTCTCTTGAAATCTGTGTCTATTTCTCCCTTTCATGCCGTCTTTTTTCATGTATAGCCAGGAGTCTATTATAGATATACACATATCTGCACTAGCTCCTCGTGTGCTGGCCTCCTGATATGCAATGCCTGTCTTCAGTTCTTCTAGTGGTTCTTGACTCAAAAGCCTCAAGGTCTGATCAGTGTCCTCCTGCCTTCCTTTGTCCAGTGCTTGCGCGGTGTGACTGTCTTCTGTACTGTCAAGTCTTTGACCATTGCTTCTTTTATAAGCATCATATTATTTGTTTGTCTGTCCACCTCTTCTGACAGTCCTCAGAGCACCCGGTGGCCCATTTATGTTGACAGCAACCAATAGCATGTTCGGGTTTTAGCTTCCATCTATTTGATCTTTAGTCATCCCACGCACCTTTGTCCCCCTTTCTCCTTGTACTTTTTAATTAATCAAGTCTTGTTAAGGTTGTTTCTATGTTTACTTATTACCCATCACCTGTTGTGCAAGGGACTGACTGCGGCATTCGTTCCTCTCTTTGCGTCCCTCTGGGTTAGTATTTAACCCCGCCCCTGACATTCAGTGCTCCTACAGACCTCCCACCTTCCTTCTGTCCCTGTATCACCACCACAGGCGGCTGAAATCGTAGGGTGTGTCATTGTGGCAGCTAGAATTTATTTCCACTTGAAACATCTCTTCATTTCTGCATGTGAGTATCTGCTTCCGTCTCAGCTTACCTTCTCCCTAGGGGAAGAACTTATTTGGGTGATATTTCTGACTTTAATTTTTGAAAGTTTCTTTATATTGTCTTCATTTTTGAATCATGTTTTACCGCATGGGGAACTCTGGGCTGCCAATTTCTTTTACTGTTTTAAAGATGTAGCTTCCTTGTCTTCGGTTGTCGGCGGTCATCCTTTCCTCTCCTCCTCCCTTCCTCCTTCTCTTCTTTTCGGTAGAGAAGTCAACGGTCCGTTTATTGTCGGTCCTCTGAAGGTGTATGCGTTTTTCCTCTTGCACATGTTTTTCTTGGTTTTTGGCTTGTGGTGTTTGGTTGGAATGTTCCGAGGCACATTCCCCTCCTATCTCCTGCTTGGAGAATCATGGAAGACTTCTCGAGTTAGTTGTGGACTATTCTTGGCAATTATCTCAGCAAGCAGTACTTTGTCTAGTTCCATCTCCCTCCTCTCCTTCTGGATGTATGAATGCCCATCTGCCAGACCTTTCTACTTTGTCTTCCTTGGCACAAACTCTCTTCTGTGTTTTCCATTGTCATTTTCCCTTTTGCTTTTGGTATGGAGACTTTCCAATGATCTCGCTCAGAGTGAGCGCTTTTATCTTCAGTTTCTTATTCATTACAGTCTATGGGGTGTGGCTTCCCATAACATAGGGCATATTCTTTGTAAGGATGCAGTGAATTCAGTAACATTAGTTCAATTTATAGAGTTCTACACCCTTATCATCATCTAGTGTGAGGACATTTCTATAGACTCCCAGAATGTTTTTGCATGATTGCATAACCTCTGTTCCCAGCCCTCACCTCAGACTTTGATTGTTTAGTTTCTCCCATTCTAGTGCACTAGGACTGATTGACAACCGCCTTTTCTGTTGCTATGACATGATCTTTCGCCTGCAGCTTCTTTCACGTAGGTTAATGATTTTGAGACTTGTGCACATCCTATTTTATTTCTCCTATTTGCTGTTAAACAGCATCTGACTATATGGATATACCATAGTCTGTTCATATATTCATCAGTTAGTGAAAATTCTTTCTAGTTATTGCACACCTTGAAGACTATTTCCACTAGCATCCGTGTAAGTCATTGTGTAGATATGTACTTTAAATTTTTTTTGGGGTGGGGGAGTAAAATCCCTACAAATAAAACTGCTATGTCATATGCTGGAAGTATATTTAACTTTTTAAGAAATCATCAAATTTTGCTCCAAGTTTATATTCTCATCACTAGAGGATGAAGGTTCTAGTTTCTTTACAGCCTTTTCAACAACTGCTGACCATAGCCATCCTAGTAAGTTTGTATATTTCTTTGTAAATGTATTTACTCACTTTTATATGTGGGTAAAGTATAGGTTAATGTGTGTTTGCAGGACAGGTTGCCTGTGTGGGCATGCAGAGGCCAGATGAACTACCTACCCTATCCATTCTCTGACTTAAGTGCTTGAGACAGGGTCTCTCTCGAACCTGGAGCTAGGCTGGGTCTCTCCTATATCTCCAGTGACCCACAGCTCTGGGGTTACAGGTGTGTGAGACCACACACCTTTTTATGTGGGTCCTGGGGATTTGAACTCAGACATTCATGCTTTCTCAGCAAGTACTCTTACTCTCTAAGCCATCTTTGAGTTCTTGGTATATAGATTTCAATTTGTGAGTTAAATTTCATTTGTATAAGAGCTAGTAATTTTCCTCTAGTATTCCTCAAAAGGAGTATAATTTTGACTTTAAATTGTCTTAGTGCTTTTATCAAAAATGAATTGAAAGTTAAGTATGGAGGTACTTATATGTAATCATTTCTGGGCTCTCAATTTGAATCTATCATCTGTCTGTCTGTCTATCTATCCATCCATCTTTCTACCTATCTTCACGTCATCACCATCATCTATTAATATTTATCTATATAATCTATCATCTGTTCATCCATTCTCATAACTTTCTTTACCTTGTATCATGCCATTACTTTATATTAAAATCTGAAATTGGTTAGTATAAATTGTACAAATACGTTTTTTTTTCCAAAAATTTCTCTGATTCCCAAATCCTACCCACTCCTGTATAAATATTAAGATAAATTTACTAATTTATACCAGAAAATTCCCTACTGAGAATTTGACAGTGGTTGTGTTGGCCCCATGAATAGATGGTGGGGAACAGACTTTCCCACAGTGTCCTTTGAGTTTTCCAGTTCTTGAGTAAGGAATGTCTGTTCATGATTTAGGTCACGTCTAATATGTGAGTCTGGCATTTTTTCCACTGGGACTCCTCACTGGGATTTTATTATTTCATGCTGGTATGAAGGATTTCTTTTTTTTGGGGGGGGAGGATTTCTCTGTAGCTTTGGAGCTCCTGTCCTGGAACTCGCTGCTGTAGACCAGGCTGGCCTCAAACTCACAGAGATCCACCTGCCTCTACCTCCTGAGTGCTGGGATTAAAGGCATGTGTCACCACTGCCTGACAACACTGTTAATTTTTCTAGGTTATTCTTTTTGCTGGTATATGGCATATTGAATAACTGCAGAGTTTATTGGTAGTATGCAGACATGAACTTGACTTTTGTATTTGTTCCTCCTGCCTTGTAACCCTGCTGAATTCACTTACTGTTTCTGGGACTTGTGAACTCCTTGTCACAATCTAAAGAAACCCACATAATCTGAGGATCAAGGAAGTTCCACTTTTTTTTTTTTTTTTCAAATCTGAACCTTTTTCTTTTCCGTCTCCCTTCACTTGCTCCTGTTTGCTGTTCCCTCCTTTTCTTTCTTTCCCCTTCCTCTCTTTTTGTCAGGCTTGCCTTGCTTCCCCTGCAGGATTGAGTTAGAAGTGACACGTGGGCATCCGTACCCTTGTTCACTGGAAACGCAGACATCCACGCTTTGCTCTTGACCTTGAAGGGAAAGCACTGAGTCTGGGGCCGTTGTGTACAGATTGTATTGGGGGCTGCTCACTCTCAGGATGAGAGTATATTTAGTTTGAAGTTTTGGTGGGTGTTGATTTTGTTGCCTGTGCATGTATTGAATGCTACCCCTTTCCTGCTAACAGTTTTCAGTTTGAAGCCAATGTTGCTTTCCAGAACGAAATCTCACTTGTCCCATCTGGAAAGGATGTTCTACTTTTCCCGTGGTGCTAAATTTGCTTTTAATCTCTCCTAAAAGGACTTTTGTGTCCATGTTTGGGAAGCGTGTTCTGTACTTCTCCTTTGATATCTCCATGTGGCTTTGGAAGGGCTCTCTCCTTTACACTCTGAGAGCACTTTGTAAGAGCTGGTCTCATTCCCTCCCTGATCTGGTAGATCCCCCCCCAAAGCCATGTGAGCATGGGGATTGTTCTGAAGAAGATTTTTATTTATTGGCTCATCCTTTTTCTTTCGGTAGGTCTATTCAGATATAGGGCTTTTTTTTTTCTTTTCAATTAGTGGGTTTTTAGGAAACTGTTCATTTTATCCATCTAATTTAATAAATAGTAGTGATGGTCCAACTTTATATGTGTTTGATAATCTGTTTATTTGCTGTTCTTTTATTCTCTTGGCCAGTTTAAATAAGAGTTTGCTGATTTTTCTTTATAACTTCCAGTTTTATGGTTTTCTCTATTGCTTGTTTTCTGCCCCTTGGCACCTTCCCATGGTACTTTCTTACTAGCCCCTTCCTGGGGCTTTCTGTGGGTGACATTTGTTGCTTGTCTCCTAAAAGCTGAAAATGGGTTGCTGACTCAGGGTGCCCTTTTTCTAATTAGGCATGTAGTAGTTAAATGTTATCTGGGCGTCATATTATATCTTAAATTTATGGTATTCGCGTTCAGTTAAAATGTGTTTAGAATCTCAATTTGATTTATCCTTTGATTCTTGGGGCTTAAAAAATGAGCATTGCTTACTTTCCAAGCATGTGGCATCTGTCCAGATGTCTTTTGGGGTATGGGTCTCTAACATAATTCTATTATGATAAGAAAAATATATTTTGGATCATTTTTGTTTCATTTTTTTTTTGAGACAGGGTCTCTCATGTAGCCCTGGAACTCTCTATGTGGGCCAGGCTGGCCTAGAACTCACAGAGATCCACCTGCCTTGGCCTTCCAAGTGTTGAGATTAAAGGTGTGCACCACCAGGCCTGGCTATTTTGTTAGTTTAAACTTAAAGTTTCTTGAGACTTTTGTGGTTCAGTATGTGTTTTATCTCTATCAGAGTTTCATGTACCTACAGTCATTGAGTAGGGGTTTTCTAACATCAGGTCAGCTTGGTTGACAGTTTGAGCATCTGTTGATTGTTTGGCTCAAGCATCCTGTCAGCTATTGAGAACAGGGCACTGAAGTCTCTGCCATGGTTGTTGTGGGCCTCTTTTTATTACATTTGTCAGATGTTACTTTCTGAGTTTTAGGGTTCTGTTATTAATTGCTTATGCATTCATGATTACTGTATCTTCCTTATGTATTTATTGATTTAATTTTACAAGAAGTTCCTTTTGTCTTTAGTAATATTTATTTCTAGCATGTTTTATTCTGACATTAGTGTAGATATTTTAGCTCCTTATACTTGTTGTTTTCCTGGTGTGTCATTTTCCTGTGAGAATTAAGATGAACCTCTGGGAGGTTGGGTTTAGTTTGGTGTACTCCTTTTTCCAGTGGGGCAATGTCTAACGTTTGAGTGGAATGCTTAGTTCACTCATATTTAATATAATCATTGATAAAATTTTATTTCTGCCATTCTAGTATTTCTATTTCTATCATCTTATATATTATATATTTGTTATAGATTTATATATACTTCCTGTCTATTTTCTACCTTTTTCCTTCTTTTATGTTTTCTACGTAATTCTAGAGACAATTTAATAGTCTATTTTGTTTCTTTGTTATTTTCTTAGTGGTTGCTATGGGGGTCACAATATGTAATAACCCTGAGAACGAAAATCACTACTAGCCTGGGAAGACACAGCCGTTGGTGTAACAGTGGCATGAATAGCATGGGAGCAGCCAGCTACTTTCTGCCTGAGTTAAGGCCTATTGCACGAGACAAAACACATAACCAGTACCATTCTGGGGGCTAAGAACTGTGGCATGATAAATCATAGGCCCCATGGGAGATATTCCTGCTATTATTCAGATAAATGGACATGGTATTAAACCAGTTCCTAATGACTTATCATTATATCCATATATTAGTGCATCTCGTGGCCCTCATTGAGAGAGAAGCTTGTTTTTGCAACAAATGTTGATGGAGACACAGAGACCCACAGTTGGTCAAGGTGCAGAGACTAGGAGACTCTGAAGTGCTCAGCCGTAAATGGAGCATCTATATTTTAATAACTCCTTATTGTGATTTAGTTCTCTATGAGACATTTTTATTGTATTTAAATTTATTAATGGTTTGTTAGGGTGGGAGTGGGCACACACACACCATAATAAGTGTTAGGAAGTTGAAAGACAAGTTGCAGGAGCTGGTTCTCTCCTTCTACCGTGTGGGTCCCAGGGATTGAACTTGGGTCTTTAGGCTTGGCAGCAAGCACTTTGATTTACTGAGCCATCTCCCCAGCTCTGTCCTAAAATTTGAAATCTACAATAATCAGTGTTCATAATAACCCACTGTTGATGTCTCTGCTCAGTTATTTTTCTCATTTTAAAAAAATATTAAAGTCAGGTTGCCTATAGGTCTTCCCTGACTGCTTAGAGGATCGATTCAAATATCTCAAGTCACTGAGTCTCCATCTCTCTGTGGATGTCTCAGAATGTGAGCTGGGGAGTGTCTTCCAGTGAGCACATGTGTGTGTTCTCTATGCATATGCTCAGGCTGCCTTTGCCTTGCATGTATGTGGCTTGGACCCACTCTGGTCTCTGCTTCACATATGTCCTCTGTCGGGTGAACCGTGGCTACTTAAGGAGGTGTCAAGCCTCCTCTGACGGATCTGACATCTAGAATACCCTGTCTGGTGTCTGATTAGTCTGCGACTTGCTCAAACAAGAGCATTGGTAGGGTAGAGGAGCTGCCGTCCCTTTCCATCATCTCTCCGACCCTTCATATCAAAAGAATTTCGTTGTCAGTGGCATTGAGGCGCTGGTTCTGATGATGCTACACTGGGGTAGAATGCCATGGTGAAGACGGGAGAGAGCATGACTTCATGGCTGTGGCCCCAGGCAGAATCACTGATGCCTTGTGCTAATCTTACCCAAAACTCAGTAAGTTCACGTGAGTGCTGCTTGCTCGGTCTGTTACATGTGAACTTTCCAGAGTGCTGAGATGAGTGTTCCCTCCCTTATGCTACTGAGGAGTGAGCCCAGGACCTCACACATGCTGTAAGAACATTGCCTCCAGCGAGCCACATCTCCAGCCAGCTGTCCTTGACAGGCCTGTCTAGGTTTATAATAGCTGTACATGATGAGAGGGTGTACAACTGCCTTAGTCTGTTGTGCCAAGGCCAACCTGTTTAAGTTATTGTGTATTTGAGTGCTACAGTTTTTATTCAATTCTCTCTCTCTTTCCTTTAAAAACAGACTCCAGTTCTCTGCTGAGATTCTTCACTTGCCATTCCTTCTCTTGATGATGCCAGAGTTCTTGCAGGGTCCATGTCTAAGAGTGTCAGCGTCTGGACCATGTTCTCTTGGTTGTCTGCTTCCCTCTGAGTTTGGTCATTTGTTTTGTTCTTCTCCCCTTTCCATTCTTTCCTTCTTCTATCCCTTCCCCCCTCTTCTTTCTTCCTTTGGAGACAGCATCTTGTGTGGGACCCCATGTGACCCTAGCTGACACCAGACTTGTGACTCTTCTGTCTTAGCTTCCCAGTTCCTGGGATTACAGGCTTGCATCGCTATGCCTGGACGATTTGGGACTTTTGTTTGTTTGGAGACAGAGTTTCTCTATTATGTAGCTTTGGCTCTCCTGGAACTTACTATGCAGACCAGGCTGACTGTGGGTTTTCGAGAGAACACCGGGCGGCACCTGAGAACACTGCAGGTGAATGTTGCCTGTTTTCAGAGAATGTTGAATTTTCTTCCAAATGTTATTTTCAAATATGGATTAAAAAGATTTAATTCCGTATTTCATTCTTTTTAAGGAATATTTTATTTTTGGCTTTGCTTTATTCATGGGCGATAGCCTTTCTGAGATTCCAACTCAAAGTCTGAGGCACTTTAGGGGCTTTCTCCTTGCTGAACCCCACCATGTCTCGCCTCATCTCTGTAGGTCTTCAGGAGGTGCTACTTAGTGCTTTAACTTCCTGCATGTTGCACTTCCGGGTCTCCAGCCTGTTTTCTGTTGCCTTTTAGGGCTCTCAGAAGGAAACACCCCATGGATCAGATGGGTCCTGCTTCTCCACCTAAGCAAAGAGCCCTTTTATTGCTGGGGTGAGCAAAGGAGAGGCCCTGCAGGATGCCAAGGGAGGCCTGTGTGGTCAGGGATCTGGGCTATTAACTGGTGCTCATCTGAAGGGGAAGCAAACTTCTCCCACCTTTGGGCAAAGGAAATTTTCTAATTAGAGTAAACTGCCCACTAAAGCTCTCACTGAGGAGACAGCTGGGAGACTGGGGAGACTTTGCCTGAGGTGTGGGAGCTGCTGGGAGGAGCTAAGAGAGGTGTTGATGGGTGGCGGAAAATGGTAGTTCAGCCATGGTTTTTTTTTTTTTTGTTTGTTTGTTTGTTTTTGGTGTATGTGTGTGTGCCAGAACTCAGTGCTTTACAAATGACAGGCAAGCATTCTACTACTGGGTTGCATCTCCAGTCTAAAAAGGGGTAAGGGAAGATTTTATAATTAAAAACAAAACCCAGTATTAAAGAAAGGCAAGGTTAGGGACCTGCCAACAGGTGTGAGCTGTATAGCAGTGAATTGTTTGGATAGCATTGGCTCTCTCAGGCAGGCATTTTAAGGGGGATAAAGACATTGCCTTGAACTAATAGAAACAATGCTGGTGTTTGTATATGTCTAAGTGTACGTGGGTGAAAGGGCTGATATTGAAATTGCCGTTCGTTGAGGTCTAGTGAGGAGACAGGTTGCGAGGGGCCTCCTTGAGAGTTTGATCAAGGACAGAAGGTTCGTTAATAACACAGGGCAATAATGGTTATTTTGTGAATGACAAGTCCAGGGTAGTAACGGAAATGGAGTGGCCATCAGGCATACTGCGAAGAGTTTAATGTCTAGAGCCAGTCACATGGTATCTCTTGTTTTGATTTCTTTCTTCCCACAAACCTTCGCAGTAAGGGACATGGGCTCAAATGTTTTAAGTAGCACGTTCAGAGTCACGCAGTAAGTGCCTGGCAGGAGTGAAATCCAAACTCAGATCTCCTAAATTTCAAATCACCATTTTCTGGTCTTCAGCATGAATTCTAATGCTGTTACATAGCGATTTGTTTTCCTTAGAGGTAATTTCTATTGATGAGAGTTAACACTGATAAGCTATTTACTGTCTGTGCCAGATTCGAAGGAGGAAACTTACAGGGGCTTAGCAAGCACTGAGTGGTGGGATGGTGGAGGAGGTACTGATGCTTTCCTTCCTTAGGCTGCACCTGCAGTCACTCCTACCAGAGCCACGGCCGAGCTCACAGAACCCTGCCTTCGGGAGCGTGGAAGCCTGTAGCTATCAAGTACAGAGTCTCAATTTCTGAGATGAAAAGCTGTGACCCAGAAAGGTAAAGTGATTTACCCAAGTGATTTACTCAAGAACCCAAAGCCTGTTCATTAGAGAGAGCTGAGCTCTGTTTAGACAGAATTACCGTGGCCCACTTTGCCCCCCCCCCCCGCCCAGCCTCCCCGCCCAGCACACACACCAGAGTATTTATCTGGGCTAAACAGCCGCAGTGTTGACTGAGTGCTCTTCCCAAGAATCCTGTCGTGATGGGAATCACCTTTGGTGGCCAGAGATAGCTCAGCAATGCTCCTAACGGCCTGGACAGGTGTTCCACGGAGCTTCCTTTTTCAAGGCTGTCGAAGTTCACTAGAACATGGGTGTCCCCCTCATACTAGGTTAGACAAAAGCATGACAACCACTAAGAAAGAGCCAAAATAGAAAAAAAAAACATATGACACACATGTATGTGTATTCATGTGTGTATACATGTGTGTGCAGGTATATGGATGTGGAGGTCAAAGGTTGGTGTCGTTTGTCTTCCTTAGTCACTCTCCACCATGTTTTTGAGTCAGGGTCTTTCGCTAAGCCTAGAGCTCACCCGTTAGACTAGGCCAGGTGGTCATCAAGTCCCTCCTGTCTCTACTTCCCCAGAACTGGGATTATAGGTTTGAACGCCCGATTTTTCATGTGGGTTCTGAGGACTGAGCTCAAGTTCTCAAATCTTTGCACAGTAAACTCTTGACTGAGTCATCTTCTTAGCCCCAAACAAGTGAGCCTTTTCAAGAGTTCTGCCTAAGAGCAGCCATTCACATGCTAGGGACCACAAAGACTGAAGTCTAGCCCTGCAGTTACTGACATAAACCCTATTGATTGATGCTGTTCTCCGTGACAGAGAGAAAACTGTCGCCCTTTTTTTCCCCTTGTCATCCAGTCCCCTTTACAGCTAGGTCTGGGTGTCATTTTGATGGCTTCCTCTGCCTGGTTGGTGTCCCTTTCCTCTGGTGCATCCTTCAGTGTGGAGGGAACATGTGGCTCTTGTTCCCTGCAGTCACACGGAGACAGCTCCCAGTTATATGGACTGCAGAGGAAGCTTATAGACATGTACACATGTGCGCTCAAACACATGTGTGTTTGTGTGAGGCTGGAGCGTCACAGTAGCCATGGGCCCAGTGGGGAACCGAGAGAGGCCGAGTATTGCTTCACTGTCAGGGCACAGGCAACAGGAAACCTCCAGTCTTAAAATGGGTCAATCAGGAAGGGAGGAAGGGAGATCTCTCCGAGGAGACAAAGGACATCAGGAGAGATTAACCACGCTGTCACCAACTCTTAAGAGGTGTGATGAAGGAACACCGGAGGTGTCCCTCCAGCTCCTTTAGGTCCTCTGGCTCCAGGTCCTGCAGCATTGCCTTCAAGAGCTGTAATGAGCCACACCCGTTTCCCTCCCCATCTCCCTCTTCCTTCTCCTACCTCCCTCTTCTCCCATGCCCTTCTTCTCCCATTCTCGTTTCTTGAAGGTTAAGGCCATTGCTAGCACCTAGCCTGGGGCTCATGCTGTAGAAAGTATTCTATAAACATTGTGCTCGTATACATGGCAAACGGGCAGAGAAAGGAGCGGGGATGAAGACAGCATCCTTGAACACAAGTGCTGGAGAGTAGGCAGAAAGCCTTGCTCATGGCTTTTATTTTTATCTTTTTACGATGGATAATTTTAAACATATTCAAAAGGAGAGAAAACGGTGTAATGAATCCCTTTATCCTAACCACGGAACCTCAACAGTGATCAACATGTGGCCAATCTCGCTTCATTTATCTGCCCCTCCCCCTCTGGAATATTTGGAACAAAGACCAGATGTCATATTATTTCATCTGCGAACACTGTAGTATGTTTTCTTTTTAAAAGAGAAGACACAATTTAAAAACACAACGCTATCACCACTGCAGAAAACGACAGAACTCTCATCTCCCCAAATGTATGACCCCCGTTCACATTTCCTTTGCTGTCTTGTAAACTCTTCCCCCACTTGGTGGGTTAGAGTCAGAATCCAAACAAGAGCTCCATAGTTAGTGGGTTATCTCTCAGGGGTCTCTCAATCCCTCTGTTCTCCATTTCTTTCTTTCCTCTGTTTGAATTGAGAAAACCAGGTCTCTGTCCTATGGAATTCACTCCATTCTGAATTTTAACCCTCCGTACTCCCATGGTGTAATTTAATTTGTTTTCCTACCCCCATCTCCCTCTTCACCTGGCAATTAGGAATGGGGTTTGATAGATTTTCAGTGCCTTGGCCAGGAGACTTCAGAGGTGGCATTAGATACTTCCATCTCCTGTGCCAGGAGACAGGTGACACCTTCTTTGTCCTGGGGCACTCGCTGTTTCGCACAGGTGTCGTCAGCCAGATTTGTATATGGCCCACTTCTCCACCCGCTTTGTGCCTAGGGTCTTAGCAACCAGATGATTGTTACGAGGTCAGGTACTAGGAACCTTCCAGAGAGCGTCAAAGAGTCAAAGTGTTTTGAGATTCATATAGTGTCTGTCGCTGGAAGATGGAATAGCCTCAGGCACCGGGTGGAAAGGAGAGCTGGATGGGCGTACAAACAGGAGTTCAGATGCCCTGGCGCTGACGTACCAGTCCACCTAACCAAGTATTTTAGGAAAGTTTGCATGATACTATAATCCTGCCCCTTTTGCTTAATTTCTATGTATGTGTGTGTGTGTGCGCGCACATTTGCATACATGTGCACATAACTGTTTGGAGCTCAGAATTTATGTGCATACATGATTGTGTGTGAGAGGGTACACGTGCCTGTGCAGAAGTCAGAGTTGTGGAACTATCCGGTGTCTTCTATTGTTCCCTACCTTATATTTAGAGTCAGGGTCTCTTCACTGATTTGGCTAGGTTGGTTGGCCAGTCAGCCCCCACAATACTCCTGTGTCTGTCATCCCAGGACTGGGCTGACAGGCATGTGCTGCCACGCCTGCATTTTCCCCTGTGGGTTCTAGTGATTTAACTCAGGCCCTCGTGCTCCTGTGCCAAGTGTGTTACCAGTGGAGCCACCACCTCGCCCTCTTTGTTTGTTTATTGATTCAAGTTGGTCCTCACAAGGAAGAATCATTAGTAATCAGGTTACCCTGAGGATACATGGAAAGCAAACTGCGCAAGGAAGAAGAGAATAAATTCTTGAGTCTTTTTACTTTGCTTCTTCATTCTCAGAATGAGCTGTGCTCTGAGAGGAGATCTTTGAAGGGTGATGGGCTGGTTCCGTTTCATTCCGACACTATGGCTGATACAGAGCTGATGCTTTGGTCCTCCAAGGCGCTGTGTACTCCCTGCCAGGATGACTTCCACACTGCACTTGTACTGTTTTTCTACAATAAATCAGCGGCCTCTGTCTGTAGCCCTAAAATCAATGGTGCTACAGTTTGGTTTCATTAGGTATTAAACATGTGTTTTACGAATGAAGGAAACTGCGGCTTTCTCCAGTTTTAAAATGCGGTTAATGTAAAAAAAAAATGCGGTTAATGTACACGTCACTATTACATAACACTGACACCTAAAATTTCACGATGCTGTGTTGTTTATGGCTTGCTGTCTGCCATTTGTCTTAATGACCTTTCCTTTTACATTGGTGCCAGGTGGAGAAGATTGCTGTTTCCAAGAGCCCAAGTCTAACATGGTCATTCATCTGAAAATGCTCTCTCCTGATTTATCCCCCACAGTTCCCGTCCCTCACCAGGCTGCTCTAGTGCCCTTGGTTATTGTGTCTACTCAGATGTATCACTGACACTTTGTCTCTGCCCTGGCCCCAGTTCTGAGCCTTCTGATGATTGTCTTCTCAGACGTCTGTGTCTCCCTGTGGCCCCTGACGCTAGTGACTGTCTGCCAGTTTCAAGCCTCCCGGGTTCCCTGTCTTTCCTGGGATTGAGATGTGACTTTCTTTCCCCATTTAGCTTGTTTTCACTTTTCTCTTTTCCTAGCCCACCCTGCACCTCCCTGCCCTGTGTCCTCAACACAGCTCCGCTCACTTCAAACTTCCCCAGCTCCCAGTAGCCCCACATTCCTGCTTTCAGCTATTCCCCAACTGCTGATGAATTCCAGATCTGATGTTTTCATTTCTGTTCCTTACAAAGTACAAAACGTGTATGATTTTACCCATCTGGGAATAAAAGCTGAGAGAAGAGAACATGTTTCAAATTTCTCTGTAAGAATATCCATGGCACTCGTGTAGTCCTGGTTGCTAGTTTGATCAATAACAAAAATTTTGAATATGGGTTTAAAGGTTTCAAAAATGATGTCTCTCCTCCATTAAAAAATCTTCTGTGCCGTCTCTAATTTGTCCTAGTAATTGCTGGCTATGTTTTTCATTAGACTATAGTCATACACTGTGGAAAATGGCATCTTGAGGCTGGTGGTATGGCTCAGTAGGTAAGGGTATTTGCTGCCAATCCTGATGAACCGAGTTTGGTCCTAGAACCCACACGGTAGCATAAGAATGACTCCTGCGAATTGTCCTCTGGCTTCCACACTTGCTCTGTGTTGTGTGCACACCTCCCCGCCACCCCATAAAATAAGTAACATGATGTCTTGGTCAACAGTGACCATATCCCATAAGATGCTAACGGAGCTGGGAAGTTCCTATTTCATGGTGACATCCTAGTCCTCTTGATGCCCTAATAACGCATCACTCATGTTTGTGGTGATGCTGGTGTTCTCAAACTCACTATGGTGGCAGGTATGTAATAGTACATCACAGCCTAGGGTGGTGACATACAGGAGTTGGTGGCAGGAGGGTTGAGAGAGTGAGGGCAGCCTGGACTATGTGGTAAGACCCTGTCTCAAAATGACAAAACAGAATAAGTACTTTAATGTATAGCAACAGCACATCATCCTTGCTAGTAATAAATGACATCACTACTGGCTCATAAACTTATCATACTAAGCTCTTTTTATAAAAAAAATAGTTTTTATTGAGCAATACATTTTCCCCTTATACTAAACTCTTAATCATTTTAGAGTGTGTTCCTGCCAGTATAAAATTTTACTGTCTCATGGTGACAGTGTCCCTTGATGGCTGGAAGAGGCCACACGAGTGACTGACTGGACCGTCTGACTTAGTGAAAGTGTACCCTAGGCTGTTCACACAGTGACAGAGCTGGGCGAAGATCCAGTCTGCAGAGGCACCTGTCGTTAGCGGGCTGGTGGCCGTGCTCCCCGGGCCTTCGCTCTTCACCTGCTGGACTTCAGGTCGCCTTGGTCTTGGTTGTGAGCCTGGGCTTTAGGCCTGAGCCATCGCTCCAGCTGCCTCGGTTCACCACGAAGTTGTGCAATTTTCCCTTGTTTCAGTGAATACAGTTCCTGCCTAATCCTGGTTGCCAGAGGATGCCAACAGCAGAGCTGTTTACTCTCAACTATAAAAATAGGAAATTTTTTTTTTAACTTAAAAGCTTAGCTCAAAAGGTTGTTTATTTCCAGGGTTGATGAGAGAGAAAGGCAGTTTTTTTTTTTTTCCTGGTCTTGTCTTTTGGGAAGAGATAATTCAATATGTCAGTCACACAGCAAAATTACTTAACCTTAATAAAGCATCTTTTCTCTGGTCTTTTATATACAAGTGTCATTTTTGTTCCATTAAAAAAATGACAGTGTTTACTTTATCCTCATCTTCACAGTTGAATGAATGTGTGTCGGTCAATGCTGCCCCATTATGTGGCTTGACTGCAAAGTGGCACATTCACTGGGGTTGACTCCGAGAGGCCAGCTGAGGAACGCCATTCGGGGCAAACGAATCCAATAGGACTTAGTGTTGTATTCCCTCTCTCCCTGTCATCTCAGGGCAGGCATAAATTCCATGTGCTGGAATTTCTTCCCTTTTCAGAATGTTTTTGCCCAGTGTTAATTGAAGCTCTGCAGGAATTAGATCGTCACAGTTTGCTGAGTCAGGGTATAGTTGGACTCAGTAGTGTAAATCTGCTCCGTTTCATGGGGTACTGGACCCGTTTTTATTAGTGCTGGAAGGGGAGCAAATGTTCTCTAAAATGACAGGAACTGAGAAAAACAACGTATCAAGTTCTGTATTTACATCATTTCCACCTCATACTCGCCCCTCTCCAGCTCCTCCTGGGCTCCTCCATCCCCTCCATCTTCGTGATCTCTTAATTATCATTGTTACATGCATGTATGTATATACAGATGCACACTTATAAACATGTATGTATATACACATACACACATATCAATACAATCTGCTGACTTCATTTAGTGTTGCCTATGTATATATGCATACGTATGTCTACATATACACATAGGTGTGTCTGTGTGTATCTATTGCAATTGGGGATTATCTAGTCTACCAGGGGTCTTGTCCCTGGAGAAACCTGGTTCTTCCTCTCTTAGCAGCCATTAATTGCCTAGTAGACCTTCTTCTAGGGGTCAGTCAGGGCCATGTGAGCTTTCTCCTGTCCACATTGCTCTTTTAGATAATGTCTGTAACAGCTGGAGATGCCATTCTTGGCACTCACTAAAGCACTCTGGGGGTCAGTCTCTGGATTTTTAGCCACAGCTTCTGGAGTTGAGTTGTGTGCTTCATTTGACTAGAAAGCCAGTGACCTCTGGGTTCCAAAAGAAGGCTGATTCTACTAGCATAGAAAAGGAGCTAAACTGTGTGCTGGATTGCTTTTATTTAGTGGCTAGGCATCTCAATAATTAACCCGTCTGTGTCAGAACACTGCAGAGAACCGTTGCTGCTCCTCAGCTCCCTATGGCTGTAGTGAAACTCACCAGGTCACTGGCATAAAGAGAGGGGTCTCAGTTTGACTAGCAGTGCTTAAAGTTCCAGCCATAGATGGCTGGTCTTAGCATTTGGGTCCTCGGTGGGGCAAGCATTATGGTAGGAACTTGCGGTGGTGTTGCCTCACTCAGATCACAAGCTGGGAAGCAAAGAGAGAAAGGAGCAGGTTAGGGTCACAGTCTTCCTTGAGGCTATGCCCCTAGTGTCCTAAGGGCCTGTTACTGGGTTCCACCTCCTGAAGGCTCCACTGTTTCTAACAGTGCTGCCAAGAAGACGGAGTGAGTAGCAGGAGGGCGCCCCCTTTGGGGGAGGCACTCAGTAGTACATAGTAGCAGCTATTTCCTCCCTCCCTCCCTCCCTCCCTCCCTCCCTCC
>NW_026067927.1:25473735-25630449 GCF_014885135.2 Alexandromys fortis
TATTTACTCTCGGGGACAGGAGAAGTATTCAGGAGAAGAGGGTGAAACTTGGTAGTTGTTTCACATAGGGAAACATATAATCTATCCCATTAATGCCAAATTCAAATGAATGATGGCCTTATTTTTTTTTTTTTTTTTAGATTTATTTATTATATATACAGCATTCTGTCTGCATGGATGTCTTCAGGCCAGAAGAGGGCACCAGATCTCATTACAGATGGTTGTGAGCCACCATGTGGTTGCTGGGAATTGAACTCAGGACCTTTGGAAGAGCAGCCATTGCTCTTAACCTCTGAGCCATCTCTCCAGCCCGGATGATGGCCTTTGTGAGCAGGGCTCAGGCTACATGAAACCTGTATTGAGATGTTTTGAAGCAACAGAACTCATCCCACTCCCTAAGGATAAATTCACTTGGACAGTGGATAGTACAAACAGCACAGCATCAAGCCCCTGGATAGTAAGCAGGTGACCATATTGGTCTCTATCTCATGTGTGTTCTCTTGTATTTGAACTCCTGGGGAAGCGTCTTACCTTCTGTGGGCATTCATATCAGTACTTTGGGAATTACCCTTGCCCTTACTATCATGGAGCTTACTGGATGCCTCTAAAATGTTTGAGTTCCTTAAAGAGATTCTCTTAATTAATGGGCATTGTTAGAAGAACGATAAAGGCTTATTTATATCCAGAAAAATATATAGAAGCTGTATTTTGACCAATCATTTTTAACAACTATTACAATGGCTGGAACTCAGGGCACTTCGGAGCCTAGAGGCAGTAATGGTATCATTCTTAAATGATGGGAAATACCTTGATTGGACAGAGCTGACTTTGGGTTAGATTGGAAGTAGTTTTGCTCGTTGTGTCTATCTGATGTCAGAAAACACACAACGTTAAAAGTGGAATGGTTCAGAGCAACCCAAATGTTCTTTGCTCATAAAGTCTGTGAGTCAGAATGCTGAGGTCACTGCAGGTCTTTCCGGGGGCATTTATTTAAATGAGGTGGTTGACTCAGCTGGGTAAGTCGGTGCTGGATGGTCTGTGATGTTCTTGTTCTCTTGACTGATCTTACTGCTGGACTTTGTTTGGGCTTCCATGACCTCTGTTCTTCAGGAGTCTTACTAGGGTCTCTTCTGGCTTCAAGGCTGCAAAAGCAGAAGTGGGAGGCACTTTGAAGTTGGGCTCCTGAACTCCCACAGGGTTGCTTCGCTTTCAGGCTGATGGTCGGAGGAAGCCCCACACGTGTTGATTAAAGGGTGAAGAAACAGGTTCCTCCACCTCTTGGTGGTTTAAAACCACCAAGAAAACAATAATGTAGAGGGTGTTGGTGCAGCATTGTGGAGAATTGCTGTGTGCAGTGTTCAGGCTAAAGGTCAGGACAAATAATAATTAGGCAAAATGATTTATCTACTAAGAATTCTGTCACAATACGGCATAGAAGAGTTACATAATGGAAATCTAGGGAAGAAGCTCCAAGTAGGAAAGATTCTGAGCAGTCTAAAGTCACCTCTGTGTGTGTGTGTGTGTGTGTGTGTGTGTGTGTGTGTGTGAGAGAGAGAGAGAGAGAGAGAGAGAGAGAGAGAGAGAGAGAGAGAGAGGGAGGAGGGGGGTTTAATACAGGTGTCTTCCCACCTGGCTATTTGAGTCAGGGTCTCCCTGAGTCTGGACCTGGAGTTCACTGGTTCAGCTTGGATGAGCTTGCTGACAAGCCAGGAGGACCTCCTGTCTCTACTTCTCGAGAGCTGAGCGCATAGGCTCGGTTGCTGCACTTGACTCTTTAGGTGCTGAGGACCTGACCTCAGTCTCACGCTGTGTGCTTAGTCCAAGTTCTAAACACTATATAATCATTTCAGAAAAGAAAAGCATAGAGAACTCTTATCTAATGGCTTTTCAATCTAACTGGCATATGATACTACAATCATTTGAATTACAATATAAAACTTGAAAAAGTATTTAAGAAAGATAGCCAAGTGAAAAGTAAAAAGATTCTTATTATTGGACATCAGATAGTTCACCATCATCAAAGAGGAAAAATAAAAGAAAGTACAGAACATTTAGAAAATGTGAATTTTGAAGATGAATTATAAATGAGGGATGAAAATCAATTTATTACACACTTTTCTGTCATGGGAAGCATGGTTGGTCTCACCAAGGTTCCCTACGAATTCAGCTTTGTCACAACTCCCCATGTGGACCAATACTCGTAAAAAAAAAAAAAATCTTCCTAGAAATTATGGTTGGAATCTGCGAACCGGCAATCAGAAGCAGCTGTCCAGCCTGCCCTCACCCATGCCGGCCTCTCCTCACCCAAGCCTGCTTGGACTTGGAGCTCTAAATTCAGGTGCAGCCTCAAGCCCTGAGATTTGAAGAAGAATTTGGCATAGATAATGACTTTCTTTCCAAGCCAGGCTGGCATGTGTGTGTACACTCTGCAAAAGACCAAATGACTGCATTCTCACTGTCTCCTTTGGAGAAGGAAAATGATCTCCTATTACTTGGCTGCACTCCAAGATTTGCACCAGTATCCCCATGGCCCCAGGGTGGACATCATTTCCCATCACTCACAGGGCCGCAGGTATGTGAGCCCTTCCATAGCAGATCATGTAACAAGTGGGAATGGCGTCCCTGCAGCCAAAGGGGAGGCAGTTTACACTAACAACTGGAATCCTGCTCCCAACACAGAGTGGCTGCTGGAGACAGCCAAGTGAGCACACAGGAGATTCAAACGCAGCACGGAAAGACAATCAGATGAGACAGGGACTTTCCCAGCAGACAGTTCCGTCAGTGTGTTGCGGGGCATGATGTTCTTGAGAGGATCGAGAGCTAGTTGGTCAAGTGGAGGGATTTGAAACACAGAACTGAAACATAAAGGGGTGGGATTCGTGAGAGATGCCAGCCTAGGAACTAGAACATGTGTGCGACAGGAGGGCCACGGGAAGTGACCAGACGACTACAGGAAACACACTCTCAGACGTGACTCGAGGCTGCTCTGCGTACATTGGAGCTCATGAGGACCCAAAGAGTAGACTCTTAGCAGCTTCCTGTCAGGGAGCAGATGACCTGCTCTGAGAAAGTGTTGGCTAGCTGAGGAGTCTCACGGTTGGCACCAGGGACGAGCTGGAGGAGCAACCGTAGAGAGAAACTGCAGCGGGCGAGTGTACCGCACACAGGCAGCCAGCCATTTCCCTCGGTGATTAAAATTTGTTATGTAAGAATTTAAGGCTCTCATTACTTGTTTTATGATAATAAATACTCAAGAGGAAAGGACAAAGAAATGGTCTGCTTGCTAGGACAGCTCTTGTGGTGAGGGAGATCATGCTCGCCAGAACCACAGCCTCCACGGTGAGGGGAACTCATGCTCACCAGAACCATAGCCCTCACGGTGTGGGGAGATCATGGGAGGAAATTCAGGTCCCACTGATGCTCGAACTCAGATTGCTGGATTCAGAGTCCAGAGTGCTAACCATTAACCATGGGGCCATATCTAGGCTTTTTTTAAATTTATTTTTTGAAACTTTATACGTGAACATTCATCTACATACTTCATTCCCTCCCTCGCCATTCATCTTCTTCCATGTTCCCCATCTCCCAAACTCATGATCCTATATTTTAAAAATGATTATTGTCTGTATATACACAGATTATTGTCTGTATATATACAATTTTATTTATTTATTTATTTTTATTTTGTGACTGTTTACCTGAGTTAAAAAGCAAATCCCAAGACGGGCCTGGTGGTGCTGGCATGTAATAGCAGCTGCTTCACTGAGGGCAGGAGGACCACGGATGAAATACTTGCCTGGCTACAGGGAAAGCTGAAAGCCAGCTTAAGTAACTTAGTGAAATCCTGTATCAAAATAAAACATTTTAAAAAATGGGGTCAGGGTTTAATAGTGGTGCATTTGTCCAGCCTGTATCGGCCTTAGGTGCAACCCTTTATTCAATAGCACCAGGGAGGCTTATATACCCCAGTCAGGTGGGCCAACAGGTGAAAACCTTATCCTCTGATCCTCAAGGCAAGGCAACACGTGCTCGTGAAGCAGAACTGGTAAACAACTTTGACACAGCTTTCAGTAACTCAAATCAGAAGGAAAGTAAAGATCTCTAGCAGGGAAGAGCAGCTGGAGGCCAGGACTCCAAATGGTCCCAACATGAAATGAGGAAAAAGAATGACAAACACCCTAAGGTAAATCAGAGGAAACAATCAAAAAAAAAAAAAAAAAGGTGGAATGAAGGAAACAAAGCCAATAAGGTAAATAGCTAGTTCTTTGATCAGCACAGTGAAGCTGGCATAAGAATCTGATTGTGATTAGAAACCTAACAGGTGGGAGTGAGAAAAGGGGCATATTTGGAGGCACAGTGACAATCTAGAGAAGACAAAGGAGAGACTTCATTCAACTCTTTGACCAATAATCCAAGAACCCAGACAAAGTAGACTTTTCTTTGTCAGATATAAGTGTGACCCAAGAGCTAGAAAATTTGCATTGGGTAGTAACCATAAGACGGGTGGGAGATGGATCAGAGAGCAGATTTGAAGACAGCAATGGTAGGCTCTGGATCTGTAGCTGAATTTCCTGTTAGCAATTAAAGAACACATTTTACTAATGTTCACACTAGTTCTGAAGCCTCGAAGCTCCTGGTTCGTCTCTAGAATAAACACACGTTTGCTCCCCAGGCTCCACACAGGACAGAAACAAAACCTAGAGAGCAGTTCTGAATACAGATTAAAAGCCTGTCTATAAGTTTAGGCTCCTGACCAGGGTGGACATTGACAGGTGTCGCCACAGCACACTTCTGGCCACTGAAGCCCGTTATGCATAGAATAGGAAGTCATTTGGAAACTTGCAAAATTTATATAAATAAGAAGGAAGACATGCTGTACTCTCGGTTTCAAAACTGCCCAAGCTTAATTTAGCTCTTAACTGCCCCTTTCCTTGAGGGCTGTGTGAGCCGTAGCAAATTTCGAATTGCTGCACGTTCGCTGTCTCCTTAGAAATGCCGTGACAGCCGCCTGCTATTATAGCTCGGAGGGATGCGCTCAGAAATGCAAAGCCATTTCCATACATTCCGAGCACAGCATATTTCCAGACGGATCTACTACCCCCAATATCACACGTATTAGCGCTAATGAGACGATCTAGAGATTTCCCACGCTGCTGCTCTCTTCCACTGACACAGAGGACACATTGTGCATATGAATAAACCCTGCCCTTTGTCCACCGCTAGTGCCAGTACCGTCGCTGTTGCTAGTATCAGGCCCGCACGCTGCATGGTGCCTTCTGCCTACCACAGACAGAATTTACATGGCACGCCAGGGAGGGCAAGTAGCATTTCCTGAGAGTCACCTCGGAATGACTTTTCCTGTGTTTATGGGGTCTGTGTGTAATTGCATGTGTCTCCCATGTTTGCGTCTCTTGCTTAGGAATTAGAGGTGTTTATAGGGATTATGTCACAGGCTTTGTGTTTTATTTTACTTTGTGTAGATGTGTATGCACAAGTTGGGCGTTGAGACAAAAATTGGACTTAAATAGTCAAACACTAAGGGCATCTGCAAAACAGATAAAGAAATGAGAACCATCTGCTTCACTTACAAACGCTCTTATCTCTAGCAAAATGCTTCCTGGAAACGAAACATGTCCTAGTGCTTCTCCTGAAGACTCTGTGCTTGAGGAGCTGGGCATGATGGGGCATGGCGCCCAGTCCCAAGATTTGTGAGCCTGCGACGTGGGTTCAATGTCAGCTTGGGCTATGTGGTTAAGACTGGGGCCAGCCTGGGCTATATAGTAAGACTGTTTCAATCAATCAATCAAATAAACAAAACAAATAAGTAAGCAACAACAAGAAAACTCTTAAGCATGTTTGTGAGCACTGCGGAAGGTACTTAGCTGTTTTCTAGAATGGTGCTGTGAATAAGCCCCATGATTCAAAGAGGCCAAAATTTGGTACTTATTTCTGAGAGATAATCTGTCCTAGCTGCAGCATACACGGTTGAAGAGCCTGTGGCGCTGAGGTGTACGTCAGTGCACTTCACATGCATTAGGATTTAATTCCTTCTTATGATGTTTGTGGACAGAAACATAAACACGGCACCTTGCTGTTCCAGGGCTGGAAAGGTGAAATAGGAAGGAATTTAATATGTTAGGTCTATTGCTCCTGATCCTTGGAGCTCAGAAAATGCCACGAACAGTTCTCAGAACACCTTTGTAGTGAACTGTTTGCTCTATTACCCTCTCTGTTTTTTCTTTGCAGATCCTTCGGGTGGCCTTTTAAAATAAGCACCAGAGCCAGAGAGAGCCAAGCAGGAGCGGAAAATGTTGGGAAGACTTCTGTGCTCTCTCTCTACTTTCCCAGCCCCTCCAGCCCTGATTCCCTACTCGGATAATGTGATGTTCAGAGGGATTCCTTAATCCAAGTCACCCCTCAGTCAGGCCTATCTACAAAAGATTGTATCCTTAATTCAAGATGGCAAGCCAGCCGCCGGAAGAGCCTGTGGAGTCTCAGGTCTCGGATGAGCTGGAGTGCAAGATTTGTTACAATCGGTACAACCTGAAACAGAGGAAGCCCAAGGTTCTGGAGTGTTGTCACAGGGTCTGTGCCAAGTGCCTCTATAAGATAATAGACTTTGGAGACTCTCCCCAAGGTGTCATCGTCTGCCCTTTCTGCAGGTTCGAGACGTGCCTGCCAGATGACGAAGTGAGCAGCTTGCCTGATGACAATAACATCTTGGTAAACTTGACTTGTGGAAGCAAAGGGAAGAAATGCCTGCCCGAGAATCCCACCGAGCTGCTGCTCACCCCCAAGAGGCTTGCTTCCCTCGTCAGCCCTTCTCACACGTCCTCCAACTGCTTGGTTATCACCATCATGGAGGTGCAGAGGGAGAGTTCCCCATCCCTTAGCTCGACGCCAGTGGTAGAATTCTACAGGCCGGCAAGTTTCGACTCTGTCACCACAGTGTCCCACAACTGGACGGTGTGGAACTGCACCTCCCTGCTCTTTCAGACGTCCATCCGGGTGTTAGTGTGGCTGCTAGGTTTGCTGTACTTCAGCTCCTTGCCCTTAGGGATCTATTTACTGGTGTCTAAGAAAGTCACCCTTGGGGTGGTCTTTGTTAGCCTCGTCCCCTCTAGCCTTGTCATCCTTATGGTGTATGGTTTTTGCCAATGCGTTTGTCATGAATTTCTGGACTGTATGGCACTTCCTTCTTAATCAATAGGCAAAATAGGAAATTTGGCACATACAGTTACGTTCAAATGATGTACATGCGATTTGCTTTCTTTTGTATTCTCTACGACTAGTGTCTACAGCCTCAACAAAGCCCTTGGCCATACGTCTGTGGTCCATTTTCTGTCCAGATGTTGGCTTGATGGGTTTTCCTGGATTCTGAAAAATGTTTAAGAGACATTCATTTCTACATAGGGGTTAGCCAGAAAGCAAATTGTGTGTGCCTAGCTTTTTAGGGCGCGCCAACAGTTGTGAGGCGTCCGGGAGCAAAGGTGTGGGCACAGTGAGTGCTTTCAGACAGGTACCAGGCAAGGTGACAGGGTCCTGGTGAATAGGTCGGGATGAATGGAGGCCTCCTTCAAGTTAGGGGTATCCTATGATGGTGGGTAGATGTCAGAGGCAGGTTGCTCCAAAACAGATCAGTGTGCTTCCCCATTCTCTGAGCAGTGGAGCCCCTAATCACCCTCAGGTGCTTTCTTTCTTGAGGTAATGCTTCTCTGAGGTCTGCTACCCCCACTCAGATTCCTTTGTCTTCTGTGTGGTGCTCCCTGCCCCAGGGTCCCACAATCTTGCCCCCTTTGGTGGTTCCTGCAAAGTTCCTGTACTGGCATGTTGTTACAGAAGATGGATGATTCCGAGAAGTTTGCATGGAAGTAGACCTCATGCCTGGGCATGACCATTTCTGTGTGCATCTCTCTCCCAGGCTTCCTGGAGAAGATCTGAGCAGTTTTTGCATGTGGAAGGATTCCCTGGAGTAATTTCTTATAGCATTTCAGTTTTGTTTGGTTTCTAACCACATTCTTCAATCCGCCCCTAGCCATATCCTGAATGAAGTTCCATTTAAATTAGTCGTTATCAGCTTATGAAGGTTTCGTTTTCTTCCCCTTGTTTTAAGAAATTTGCTTAGGGCTGACTTTGCAGACTCCTACAACACTCTGAGGGAAGCTGTGATGGTGGAAGCCCAATAACAAGCCACCAACTGCTCTAGTCCTAGGCACCAGGAACCCCCGTGTTCTGTTGAGTACCAGACTGCAGTGGCTCAGGCTTGTGTCCTGTGTAAGTCCAGGCAAAGGAAAGGGTGAAGCCATGCCAAGCCGATGCCCTCCTTGGAGAGATGGGTCAAGGAGTGAAGTGGGTGCAGCTCACTTGTGGCTACCTGCTGTTCAGTCAGTTTGGGGATAGAGTCAAGTCCTTGAATTTATTTTCTGTAAAAGCATAAGCTACATGACTTGAGTATAAACCCCTTTTCATGAAACAGACTGGGCGACATTGAATGTATATATTTATGGGAATAAGTTGTGTAGTAGGCTTTAGATGGGGGCATAGGATGTTCACAGAAACTAGACAAAAAGAGGAAAGGAAGCTTTTTAGTGTCTGAGACTCGTTACTGATACTAACAATAAAATACCCATAATGCTTAGCAAAGGGCTTTACCAAGACTCTGTTAGCTTGTTTGTGGTGAAATATTTGTAGTGTGAAATAGTTACAGGGGGCCAGTTCCAAACTGTATAGAAGGAAATGGATACTTATCTAGAATAGGAGTTTCGTTTTAGTTACACCACTATTAACTTTGAGAACATGTGTGCCCAGGGTACATAGAATGAGAATGTTTATGTGGGATGTGGTCCAGTGAAATTTAAACCCCAAGTTAGAGCTAAATACATTTATGATTCCAGAAACCCTAGTTTTAGGTAGTATTGTGGATGCGGTTTCCAGAATTCCATTTGTACTTTGAGTAAATACAATATTTAAGAGGTTTTGTGGTTTGGATTTCTATATTTATAAGGTTTCTTTTGTAAAGATGCTCATTTGGTGTGAACTGTGATGTTGAGTGAGGTGGTGGGTAGCCGCAGGAAGAGATTCCCAGAAGGCCCTGGACCAGCTCTGTGTTTTGCTACTTTGTGTGATGTCTGCAGTGCTGAAGTTGTGTCTGTGTGTGCTGTGGCAATATTTTTCTTAATGCCAGTGTGTTGGTTTGTTTTAAAGAGTTTTAAATGTATGACAATAGCAATGCAAAACTACGCAACTCTCCATGCTGTGGAATGGAAGGGACAACCCTTAACTGTTGTATTCCCTCTGCTAATGTTTTCTTGTCTATTAAATTTTATGATTTCTAAATGAGATGTTTGGTTTCTCTGTTTTATGGTTGAGATGCCGTTATCACTTCAGATAAGCACAAAAGTGAACTTTCATTAAGCCAGTGCATCTATCATCCACACGGAGATTTTAGAATTGCCTCACAAAGCTAACGTCATTTACCACACTTCTACAAAGGCCCTCGTATTTTGTTTCAAATGGAGAAGAAACATGGGGGAAGATGAAATAAGAATGTTATCTCCATAAGTGAAATGTTTTATTTTGTCTGATTTGGTTAACTTTTTCTGAACTGCTCAACAAAATAGAATCCGGTGAAATAAAGGAATTCTTACCTTGCACAGCCTGATCAAAGCAGAAAAAATACTGGGTTTACTAATCGTGACCATTGTTGAGTCACTAGAGAGTGTGCAGCAGTTCCGTGTTCCTAGCAGTCAGTGACAGCACATGTCAATCAACAGCGATGGTTTAATCCACTTTGCACAAGTGAGCAAAGAAGCAGGTTGAGGAAGATGGTTCCCTGGGCTCTTGTGACTGCTGTGAACTCAGGCTTGGCTGCTGAGGACCAGGGAGCAATGCACGTCTGCAGGGTTTTGAGCATTGTGGAAACCATGCTGAAGTTTCTCAGTGTGTCAGCCTGACGGATGAGAAGCCAGAGGAATGCTGATGTTGCTAGACAAGCAGATGGACCCAAGAGGGGAGCTCAGAGGAGGGGGCAGCAAGGTAGCCTGGGAGAGGGCAATGGGGCGGGTTTGTTCTTTCTTTATACCCTCTTTGCTGATATAGTCTCAAAATTTGCCTGGGTTTGTTGGACTGTTTCAGCAAGACTACAGACTATTCTAGAACTTTCCTCAAAACCAGCAGTGACAGCCTTGGTTTCAGGAAAAATCCTTGAGTTTAGCCATTTGTTCTTGCAGTTTGCATTATACATGTTTTTTCACATCTTTGCCTTCTTCTTGCATCTTTATTTTTTTTTACTTCAATACTCATTATGAATATTTACTCATGTAGACTTAATATTGGGTTTTTCCTTGTAAGTTTGCTTTAATCTAAACCATGTTTCCTTTTTAAAAATTTTATTTGTGATTTTATGTGTCTGGTGTTTTACCAGCACGTGCTTCTGGTACTGTGCGCATGCCTGGTGCCTGAGGCCTGAGGACGGTGCTGGATCCCCTGGGACTGGAGTTGGACATGGTTGTTGTTGCAAAACCAACAAGTGTTCTTAACAACTGAGCTGTTTCTGCAGCAACTAAATGGTGCTGATTTTAAATGCGGATAACTACAATGGGAATGTGAGTAAATCCTAATGACTCTCAGACACAGTAAGGAGTGAGCCTGGTTTCTTATATTATCTAAACCCATGGTCTAATCCAAACCTAAGTAAGCTCAGTGTGGATATTTACCGTCAGAAATTAAACTCAATACTGTAATACTAAGTTGGGATATGTGATAATTTGCTCTTCATAGTGGTTTGGCCTTGATTTAATTAAGCAAACACAATTACTTGGGCAGCATTTTAACTAATCAGATGTTTATTGACTATACCATTTATATTGGGAAGTTTGGAGTGTCAGGACAAAGAGTGTCCTGGAAAGGAGGTTTCCTGTGACCTTGTTTTTCCCACAGTGTGTAAAGAAAGCTGTGTTGTACATTTCTGTCTACACCCCTCAGGGAAGAGATCTGGCCTGGAGACCTGATTTTGTGAAGCAGCTGGGGCTGAGCATTGGAGAGATGCTGAAGCCCAGCAAGAAGAGCACCAAAGCTGAGCTCTCCAAGGCTAGACAATGAATGCTGAGGGGGAGGGGTCAGAGGGAAGATTCTGGAACATTGAGGGGGAGGGATGGAAGCCAGAGAACATATGGTCACTAGACCCCAGAAGAGGAAGGTGGAATGAGAATCGTTAGGTCATATGAGCAGAGCAATTGTTACTGGTTCTTTTCGCACTCAGCATTAGCATCTAGACTGACTATGTTTTTTTCTTTGTTAGGTAAACGTATGATGTCTAATTCTCAATTTGCCACTTTCCCTAATTCTTTTCAACACGATCTCACTGTGGTTGAGCCAATCAAAAATGATCTTTTGGTCATTAGAGATATTGTGGACCAAGGTAAGGTCCAGAGATCTGGCTTCAGTTAATTCCTTCTGGATCGTTTGGAATGCGTTAAAATTTTGTTGTCTGTCTCCAGATTAAAAAAAAACTTGTCTTCTCGCAGCATTTTTAATGAATTTTAACTATTTTAGCAACACTTTGGCCTGCAATGTTGTTTCGAATGCTAAGGAACACTATTAGTCAATAAACGAGCATCTATTTTTGATATGTGTTAAACCCAAAACTTCCCACACTCTTCCTTTTAACCCATCCCTATTTTCTGAGTTTTTAAAAATTTCATTTATGGAAGCAACTCATGCATCCATTACCATCCTCCTGCACATACATGCACACACACAACACGCATGTGTATCTACACACATGACCCACACATGCATGCATATACACATACATTCTTAGGCATTTTAGGTAACAGCTGTGAAAGAGAAGCATGTTGGTCTCCCTGAAAGCTTTGAATTATCCAGGTAAGTTATTAAAAAATCATTTTTTTTAACCATTAACCACCTTTCTCGCTGCTCATAGAGTAACGGACTCTAATGCTTGCCTCAGAGACAATTCCTGCCATTTTTCTATGTTTGCTATCATTGAATGATGGAAATTGTCTTAGCAAACAATGGACTGATTAGTTAACATTGCTTCTGTTTGGTACACTTTTCCTCAATATTCCAGCTAGAACTAACTGTATGATTATGGTTTTTGGTCTTTTTTTGGGAGGGGGGGAGGGATAGGTCTTTGAGTTATACAACTATTTTCACTCACCCGTGATTCAACAGACTGAAAACCACCAGTTAAAATGGGACAAATGACAGCCTAATGTTGTGGCCTTTCTGCTGCCAGAGGAGGGTGGCATGAAGAGTTGGTCTCTGGAGACCAAAGAATGCTAAATCCTGGCTTTGGAATGAGGAGGAAAAAGCCACTAATTACCTCCTCTGTTCCCTACCCACAGCTTCATATTCCAGATGAGAACCCGACCAGATTCTTTGATGCAGAACTTAAAGATCCATGACTCCGAGTCCTAGTCTAGCCATTACTGTGCATAATATTCCCATTTCCTCTGACTTTATGACGTGCTACCCATGCCTGTCATGGCTCACTGGGAGAATATGAAGACAATTATGGTTTATGGCTTTTAAAAGCAGGATTTTATTATGGCAGTTGCTCCAAATGCGTGTTGTGGCATGTGTCCAAGTGACTGGGCCATGAAGGGAAGATGTTCTGGCTGTGTGAGTGGAAGGGGATTAAAGGCCAGGGTCATCTTCTCAGAGACTTGCTGAGCATCTGGACTGTGCAGTGTCTGAAAGACAGTCCCTTGGACAAAACTGTTTAGTCTTTTTCAAACTTGGCTATCTCAGAACCCTTTCCCAAGACATCTGCTGCTACTTAGTGGGGTTAGTTTGATGGAAGCATCCTGTGAAGTCCGCCTTAGACAATGGGTAAACAAATAAACGAAAAACCTGTTTCCGAGTTACACTGTGCTTAGGAATGGTAAGGCTCTGGGGAATGCGAGGCCCTGCTCCCCTTCCTGTCACAGCTGTCTCTGGAGGCCCCGAAATAATCCTACAATTTATTGAGCACTTACTACATTCCAGAGTCTGCATTAACTGCCTTAAATTCATTGCCTCCGTCAGTTGCTATGGCAATTCTTGTTTCCTTATCTGGTAGTTAAATTAAGGTTGCTACCAGATGAGAAAGAAATGATTTCTTTTTCCATGTCAGTTCTATGTACCCCCCTTTAACTATGTGTATACATACTTGTGTGTGAGAGAGTATGTGTGCAAAAGTGTACTCATGTGTTTATGTGTGCTCATATGTGTATGTGCGTAAGTGTGTACCTGTCTACTTTACACAGTATCATCTACTTCTCTCTGAATAAGGAGGTATTTGGCGTCCATCTCTTCCCACTTCTCACATTTGCTGGTTCAGGTGTCTTAGGAAACATTTCCCAGCTGTGATTTGTTTGACGGTTTTCTTGTGATTGGAGGGCCATTTCTATGACATCACGGCACGGCGCATCATCTCCTGACTGGTCTTGGCCTTGATCTCTTGGCTGTTGGAGTGATTGCCGAGCCTCTCTTGTCTAAAGGAACTCACTTTCCCCTTTGCCATCTTGGCTGGTCGGAAGAAAGTCACTGTGAAAAATGAGGACTTTCATTTCATTTTCTTGAGAGTAGAATATCTACACTATTTGTTTAGAATATTTTTGTGTAGAAGATTCATCTTTTTCCTTTACTTATCTACAGATTCAATATTTATTTCAGTGTGGACTCATGGAAATATGAACTATATCTTATACTTCGAATATCAACCAGTAGCACTTTACTTAACTTGTTACGCAAAGATTATTTTATCTTTGGCCACTGAAAATTTGTTTAGTTGGCTTACATTTTCTTTGGATACATCTTAATTGCTATACAAATTTTTTTCCTTTATTTTGAGGCATGTTTTCCTTTAGCAGTTTTTTAGGCCAGAAAAATCTAAAAGTCTAGCATCAATTAAAATCTTATTAATTATTATTATTGTTTGTGTATGTTCATACAAATTTCCCTACTCAGTCCGTCAGTGTGGTGAACTGCATCGACTGACTTTCAAATGCTGATCTCCCTTCCATACCTAGAATGAGTCTCACATGATAGGGTGTATAATGTCTTCCACATTGCTGGGCTGCTCTGTGGATGAGCTGCTGTGGCTAGAATTAGTCCCACGTGATAGGGTGTGGAATGTCTCCTGCATTGCTAGGTTGTATACACTTCTGTGGCTCTTCGCTTCTTGCTCATGAGCAGCAGTCATGTTTTCTTTGCTGCAGTCTTTCTGGCTTGTGAGTAGGGCAATGCCTGCCTCAAGGATTATTTAGGAAATGGCCTCTTGGGAAGAGATGGAAAATGTTGGTGTGATTTTTTTTCTTTAAATGTTTGATTGATAGGAAATATATTCTATTCCAAATACCTCTCCCAATAAGGATTTAGGAATGGATGATGAAAGAAGAGAAAAACTTTCCCTTAGTCACTGTTTTATCACCGTGAAAGAGACACCATGACCAAGGAGACTTCTATAAAATACAGCATTTCATTGGAGGATTGCTTACCCATTCAGAGGTGTATTGTGTTATCGTCATGGTGGGGAGCATGGTGGGACACAGGTAGACACGGTGCTGAAGAGGTAGCTGAGAGGTATAACCTGATTCACAGACACGTGTATGTGTGTGTGTGGGGGGGCAGACTCTGGGCCTAGCACAGGCTTTTGAAACCTCAAATCCCACCCCCCAATGACACGCTTCTTCCAGTAAGAACTCACCTCCTCCAACAAGGCCACACCTCCTAATCCTTCCCAAATATGCATCAGCTGGGGTCTAAGCATGAGACTATGTAAGCCCAAGAGGGGAGTTGTTCATAGTTAAGCTACCATAGTCTCTACAATGAAAATTTCAAGATACCACAGAAGGAAATTACAGAAGATTCTAGACAATGGCAAAATATCTCATGTTCCTGGATAGGCAGAATTAATATTGTGAAAATGCCTATACTACCAAAATTTATACACAGAATGAATGAAACACCCACCGTAATTTTCAAGTCATGTCTTACACATTTAGAAAAAAAAACCAATACAATTTATGTGGAACCACAAAAGACCACTAATAGCCAAAGCAATCAATCTTAAGGAACAAAAACCCTGCTGGGGGTATTATAATACCTGAACTCAAATTTTACTATAGGCCTATATGTGAGAAAGACAGCTGGTACTGGTGTAAAAATAGATGGGTAGACCAGCGGAATAGAAGACCCGGAAATTAAATGGCAATGCTATACTCACTTAATTTTTGATAAAGGAGGCAAAAACACACTTTGGAAAATAGAGCCTATTGAACAAATGGTGCTGGCCTAACTGCATTGCTACCTGCAGAAGATGAAATTAGATTTATATCTTTCACCTCATACAAAATTAATTCAAAATGGATCAAACACCTTAACTTAAAACCCAAAACACGCAAAGTTTCAGAACAAAGTACAGGGGTGACCCTTCGAGATACTGGGGTTGGCAAGAACGCTTTAAATAGGACACCAGCAGCACAGGAAGTAACTCCAAGTGTCAACAGATGGGAGTCTGTGAAAGTCAAGTTTCTGTTCAGCAAAGGAAACAATCAGTAGAGTTAACAGACAGCCCACAGCACGGGAGGGGAGCGTTACCAGCTATACTTCAGGCGATGGGCTAATCTCCAGAATTTACAAAGAACTGCAGGCTTTAAATGACTAAAACAATAAAACTGACAGTCAACACATGGGCAAATGAGTTGAATAGACAATTTTCCAAAAAAGAAGTACAAATGGCCAATAACTATTTTTAAAAGTGGAATACATAAAATATATTGGATGCGAAAAGTGTAAAACGTAAAGTTTCACAGCTTCCGTTCTGAATGGTTATTGTCACTGTATAGAAGTTCATCGGCGGGCCTGGCTAATTGGGTAAGTGATGTTTTTATTTATTTGCAAGATTTTTAAAACATACTATATTAAAAGAATGTTCATTGAATTAGCAAGGAAAACATCTGATCCTGGTGCTTTCTTTTATTGGAAGGCTATTCATGACTGATTCGATTTCTCTAGAAATTTTCCGCTTATCCAGGTTATCTGAGTCTCCGCATGTGAACGTTGGTAATGCTGTTGAAATATGGACACTGTGTGCTTCATAAAAAGGTCTTAGATACACAGGACTTTGGTGTGGGGATATAATTTGGCTAATGCATTAATAACTAAAAGATTGTTAACATTTATTTATTTTTGTGCATGGGCGGCCTGCATACGTCACGTGCACAGCACATGTGTGGAGGTCAAAGGGCAACAGCAGGAGCCAGTCTCTTCTTCCCCCATGAGCCTTCAGGGTATCAAATTCAGGTCCTCAGGCTTGGTGGCAATCCCCTTTACCTGCTGAGCCTTCTCTCCATCTCCACAGTAACGATTTTTAAAACACATGGTATTAAGAGCTCCCGAAACACAAACCTCCAAGGACTTTCTCTTAGCAATAAGATTGGATTTGAGCTCTTTAGGCCCCAAATCAGAGGCTTCACCTGATCGCTCCACTTTCCCACGTTAATAGAGAATGCAGTTATTTCCTGAGCCCCTCCCCCACTTAGGGACGTGACTGCAGCGCCACAGGGTAGATTTGAGCATCTTACTTTACAGATGTGAAGTGTGACGCAGAGGAGTGGAATAATACATCGATAGTCACATAAACATACATTGATAGTCAGGTAAATATACATTGATAGTCACGTAAATATACATTGATAGTCACGTAAATATACATTGATAGTCATGTAAATATACATTGATAGTCACGTAAATATACATTGATAGTCACGTAAATATACATTGATAGTCACGTAAATATACATTGATAGTCACGTAAATAACCGACAGCCAAGCTTGGATCCCCTGCTTTCATTCACCAAACCTCCATGTATATTCCCATCTGCTAGCCCACTACTCCATCCCACTTTGATTTCTGTTCCTCGCCCACCCCCCAAGCATGTGAAAATCGCATGCTTGGGATGAAGGGCTCACTGCATCAGTGGCAGACTAGACATGCTAAGTATCTAACTAGTATGTTCATGGGTCTTTCACATAACAGAACAGGTATGGGCAATCACGTGGTCGACAGACCGGCTCTGCGGCATCCCTGGGGGTGGCCGGGCTCTGCTTTCTGCTAGAGTCTTCCATTATGTTCACTAGGAAGTGGATTGTAGCACAGGAACCTATGCCAATGAAAGGAGTGGGGACAGAGGCAAGGAAGTATTTCCTGGAATTTAGTCTCCAGATCCACAGCTGGGAAGCCAGCAGGATTGCTGCGGACACTGTTTATTTTCTGAAGTGGGTACTTCCCTTTCCAAACAGGCACACTCAAGGGATGGAGGAATGAGGTGAGGATGGATCCTGGCCACACCAGTCTTGGTTTTTCAACGCTAAGGTAAAGCCCCTGCCCTGACTGCCTCCTTGCTGATTGCCAAGGTCTTGCTCCACTCAGAATTCCTGCACATGCTGCCTCTACGTGCGGCTCACTAGCCTTTGGTCCTCAGCTCTCCTGTATTGGCGTAATGTTTCCAAGCCTGTGCTATTTCTTCGGGACTCTATTAGAAGGGTCTTGGGAAAGGAGGCTACGCCTATTGCTTGTCTCTCGCATCCAGCGTGTTTGTGGGCTCACACTAATCACTTGCTTTCAGTGCACATGTCACCCAGGGGGCTCCATTATTCCAGTACGTTCCGGGCTTGGGTGTCTAGACTTCTCATCCTGGTCTTCACCTCTACCATACAAAGGTTAGTAGAATTAGTAGACATGGATCATACATAACACAAGTTACAGGAGACTTTAAACAGGGGAAGAAAGAGGATTCTAACCCATCAACAAGCTAGTTTAGGAGAACATGGCCTTGTAATATATTATCTTTCCTTCTACAGTAAAGACTATAAAATACTTCCTACTCGTCATTTCAATGACAATATTTGCCATACTGAGATGATACCAGTTAAACAGAAATGGTCAGAATCCAACAGACCAAGTCGTTGGCAGCAGCGTTGTGGTTTGGGTGTGAACGTGGCATTGGAGCTTCTCAGGATTGCAAGCAGCCATGTCACCTGGATGAGCTAAGAGGACCGGAGGGCACAGCCAGAGACATAGAAAGGGAAGAGAAGGAGAGCATGAAGGGAGGGGGAGGGGTGGAATGATGTTGGGTTCCCGTCTGTATGCTGTGAATACGTGGCCAGGCAGGACAGAAGCTTCCGACTACAATGGAATAAGATGGCTCATTCTAGTGCAGGAAATATCAGGTTCTGCCAGATCGTCTTTAGTGCTTGGACTGTCTGTGTCTGATACTGCCATAAGGTGAGTAATTGATTTTTATGTCTAGAAAACACAGTTTTCTTCATTGGTCCTTAGGAGAAAAATTATTTACCTCTACAAGTCAGATATCATAGTGGGTAATGCCTACCCGTCAGACTTTTGTAATTCTGTTGGCCATGCAATGAAACAGGTGTTGTTATTCAATGCTTCTGAAGAGAAAATGGCTAGAGTAATTGCTCACAGCGACAAAACAGTGCATACTTGAGATTCTTCCCCACAGCTGGCAAAGTCTAAAACCCAAATTCATTCCCCCAATTCTCCTAAGTCAGTGGTTTTTACTCTGATTGTTCATTGGGTTTTTAAACCCTGGGCTCGATCAAGCCACATGCATAATAACCAAGTTAATCAGAATATTCAGGGTTGGGAACCAGGGGAACCAATGACCCTAACACACAGCTTTATTAGTCAGGGTTCTCTAGAGGAACAAACCCTGATAGGATAATCCAGTGTATGTGTACAAAATATATCTGTATACAAGGGCATAGGCTGTCCGTATGCTGGAGAGTCAGTGAACAGAGAGGTACAGTTCCAACATTGGGTGGCAGTAGATGATGCTTAGGACCATAAGCGAACAGTGCCGATGAGAACTGATCCCTTTGGAGCATGAAGTTCACTGGGCTTATCAACTGCTAGCGTCATTTTGTCTGTTTCCAACGGCCCCTGCTCCCTATGAAGTCTTAACAGTAGTGTGAGTTTCTTTAATTTAATTTGAATTGAGAAAACATCAAGGTATATCAGGAAGAAGGACTGGACACATCCCTTAATAGTGCTAGTGGGGGAAAGAAGCAGAAGCCGAGCCCGTTGTCAGCCCTGAGATTGGATGTCGGCCATGCTACAGGGTAGGGACAGAATCTTTCACTCGCCCCCAGAGTCAGGCATTTGGAGATGAGGTCTGTTTGCCGTTTCTCTGGAAAGCACTGATCTCTGAGCATGAGTCAGTAAGCACCGAAGCACCTCCTGGCAGCAGGCTCTTTCAGATTAGCCAGCTCCATCAAGCACTAGTCAGCCCTCCCCGGAGCAATGGTCAGTGCCTACACAGTTGCTCACTGAGTCAGTCTGGGTGTGTGGGGGGAAAGAGCAGTCTTCTGGCTTATTCTTTTCTGAGCTATGGCTGCTTGGAGGGAGAAAAAGAACCTAATAGAACATAACAAAGATGTCTCTGGATCCCCTGCTGACTCCGATGGGATTTTTGCCATTTCCAGCATTACTATGTGACTCACGGCTCCATCTCCTTTCCTGCCTTTTTGTCGCAGGAAAGGAAGCAGCTGGGCTTCTGGCTCAGGCACTGAGCGTCCTATGACTCAGGGGCCAGCCTGTTAACACCACTCTGTTCACGGTGGGCCCTGGGCTGGATGGAAATCTCTGTTCTATCCAGGAGGGGGTGCAGCACGGGCTTGCTTCTGAGTTTGTAGTGGCAGAGCAAGAATTTGCAGGCCATTTATCTCCACGGGAATGCTGGCACTTTCTTTTGCCTCTGGGTAAAGAAATGATGAGATGTTGGTTAGTGGCTAAACTACAGAGGAACACTGACTTTCAAATACAGCGTTTTCTCCTCGAATGTGAAATAGGACGTTGTGGGAAAATGATGACCTGCAATATGAGCCTGTCTTGTTAACACTTATATCACCAAAGCATGACAAAATAATTGAAAGAAGAACCCTGAGTCCCCATCACTAGAACTGCCCCGTGGAGGCTGGCGGCTATGGTTCTGATGTACTCTGTCCCCACCAAAACATACATTAACATTCAATTGTCAGTGTAGCACGTAATGGGATGGGGACTTTGGGAGGGGTAATGCATTTTGTATGAGACCGGGCTGGTTTTATCAGAGACGAATTGGTTCTCTTAAGAGCAAGCTGCTATGAAGCCCGTGAGCTTTCTTGTCCTCCACCTTCTCCGTGCACCTGCAGGCCACTCTTGCAGGCTCTGCCACTGTGTGATGCTCACCCACAGGCTGCAGTGCAGTTTGAGGTCTTCCACTCATGCGGCTGCCTCACTGTGAACTTCCCTGTCTTCAGACCCACAGGCTAAGTTAAGACCTCTTTTGTTTAGATACTACCCAGTGTTGGGTATTTGGCCATAACAACAGAGAACAATTAGGAACCTAGTGACCCTCTTGTTCACTATGGAGGAGATGGATGTGGCATGGAAAGTTGGAGGAAAGAGCTTCTTGGGTCCTTTCTGGGTTGGTTTCCCGTGATTGCTGTCATAAAGAGGCACATTTGTTTTCTCCCGTGTGTAGAGACTTGAGATGCGGGAAGGGCCTAACCCCCTCTCTAGAAGCATCTTGACCAGGCTCCTCTTCTGGCTTCTGGAAGCATCCTGCTGGATGTATCCCTCTTCACACAGCCAAATTCTACTGCCTCGGACTCTGTGAACAAATCTTTCTTTTTGTAAGAGGGAGCTGTTGTATTAGTGCTCACACCACCCCAGCATCACTTCATCCCAGCCAGTTTCCCCTGGAGCAACCCTTTCACAGTAAGGTTAAGAGCTCGAAGGTTCTGAGAGTCAGAGCTTCCACATTCGATTTTTTAGGCGGCACAAGTCAACCCACGGTGCTTTCCAATGTTGTCATTTAGTTGATCAAGGAGATAAAAAAGTTTAATTGAAGTTAACACCTATCCACACTGTTTATTTGCCTTTTCAATTGACTGTTCAAGTGATGCTGGTTCCTCACATTCTCTGGGCTTAGAAAAAGCAAGCATACATTTGGAATGACTGTGAGTCCCTTCCGGAAGTTCCCCTACTTCCTTCCACCTCTTTCTTTCATTTTCAAGATTTGTTTATTTATCTTCTCATTATGTGTATGTGTGTGAGTCTCTGTATGTATACCCCATGCACACAAGAGCCCACAGAGGCCAGACAAGGTCACTGGCTCCTCTCTAGTGTTACAAATGGCTTGATGGTTGTGAGCCGCCATGTGGGTGCTGGGAACGAAACGAGGGTTGCTTGCAAGAGCAGTCAGTACTCTTAACTGCTGAGCAAATTCTTTAACACCCCCTTTTGGATAGTTTCAAGTCAGTTTTATTTTGTGTTTTAGGATTTCTTTTCATTTATGTTTACGTGTGTGCGTGCATGTATGTGTCTGTGTTACTGTGCAAAAGTGTGTGTGGTTGCCTTCAGAAGACAGAAGGAGGACATGGGTCTCCTGGAACTGGACTTACAGGTGATTGTAAGCCACCTGATGTGGGTGCTGGGAGCCAAACTTAGGTTCCTGCAAGCATTCTTAACCATCGGCCATCTCTTCTGCCTCTCCTACCCACATGCTTCTTAAAGACCAAACAGGACTGACAGCCTTTGCTTACCTCTACAAAGAGATTCTTTGCCGTGATTTGTATATAATAGAAGCATAATCTGGCCTATAGATCAACAGTTGATTTGATTGTCTCAATAATCTCTCTCTGTGTTCTCTTTCTCTCTGTGTGTGTGCTCTCTTTCTCTCTCTCTGCTCTCTCTCTGCTCTCTCTCTCTCTCTCTCTCTCTCTCTCTCTCTCTCCCCATTTGCCAGCTGGCAGCACCGCCCCCACCCCAGCTCTGAAGGGTGAATGCCTTCCCATCCATCCATCCTAGATTTCTGCCCTCTGAACCATCACTGTGCCCCTGGATGGGCCCTTGAGATTTAAAACAAACCCAAGCAAAGCTCAGCAAACTAGAACATTGCTCTGCCATCCCTACCTCATCAGAGTGCAAGGAAACTTGAAACAAAAGCCTCTATCTCAGGGCAACTAAGATAAGACAAAACAGCTAATTAGGAACAGATCTTCTCTGTAGAGTAGGGTTTCTCTGGTAATCATGGGGATTTTTTAAAAATAATATTACAAGGAAAACAATAAGGAAATGAATTGATATACTTGGCACTATCCTACAATAGGAGAAAAAAACTCACCGAGAAAAGACCCGGGGTGACCTAGAGCCACTGGTCACAGCGGCTGGTTATTACTGAATAATTGAAGATGATTTTGATTGTTTTTTTTTTCTTTGTCTCAAGTTGCCTGCATTTCTTTTGTCCCCAAGGCATTTGTAGGAAGGCACAGCGTTGAGTCCCTGTTGTCAGCATCTGTAGATCTCGTATCTCACAGCCTCAGTTGGCCCACAGTTGAAGATGTTACTCAATATCAGCTGAGTAGCTGCAGAAGGAAGAGCCAGGCTGTGGAGTTTTGTATGAGAAATGACGCAGAAGGGCCGTTTCCCGCATTGTCTCCTCTAATTGCTCTTCTAACTCATACCACAATGCCGTTATGCAGGTCATAATCAAGTTATGCTCAGAAGCCTGAGTTTAGATGAAGATGGCCAGAAAGCTGGCGATGTTGGCCAATCATATGGGCTGCCATGATCCAAATTACCTTGATGAGAGAAGTGTATAAAACGAACTGCTGGACACTACGTGCTGGAGGAATCCGGGCAGAGGAGATGAGAGATGGTAGCCAGCCGGGTTCAGTGACATCACGCCTACCCCACTTACACGGATCTGTGTGGTGCTGAAGTCGGGGTCAGAAAACCTTTTTCTATGTCCTATGCCAATGTGAAAGCAAAAGTGAAGGCATCTCTTCAACCCCCCCCCATCGTCATGGCAACAGGCAGAATGAGGGTGAGCCACTGACAACTTTAAGAACGACACTGTTCACCTTAGATTTGGGCCTACTGAGACAACTTTTCCCATTGTCCCCTGTCTTGCTTCTCTAGAGACACATAGGCACACTTCTCCACTGATGTAAAAGTCGAGGGGCTGGAGATGGCTCGGCTGTGGAGATTATTGTGCTGGCAGAGGACCCAGGTTTGGCTTCCAGCATCAGCATGGACGCTCAGAGCTCTCTAACTCCAGCTCCAGGGGGTTGGATACCCTCTTCTAACCTGCATGGACTCCCGCATGTAAATGTGGTACACGTGCTTATGAAGGCACACACACACATACATACAAATTTTAAATAAATCTTCATTAGTATGATAACGTTTAAAGTAGTTGGACATTGTGAGTGAGAACTGGTTTTGTTTGTTTTGTGTTTTAAGACAGCATCTCACTGTGTAACTTTGGCTTACTGGGAACCCCTTGTGTTGACCAGAATGGCCTGGGACGCACAGAAATCCCCCATCTTCTGCCTGCTGAGTGCTTGGGTTAAAGGTATATGGAACCATACTTGGCCCCTCATAAAGACATTTCATAAGATTTTATTGAATTTTCAAGAAATTAAAATGTAGTTTTTCCAGTATAATCCTAAGATCCATTATTATTAGTTATAGTTCAAAAACTAATAGATTATTTTTAAGTTATAATATAATAAAGTTTATGAAAGTTAGATTACGTAAAAATAAGTCCTGGGTGTACCTCAGTGTTACACACTTGCATGAAGCCCTAAAGAAAACAAAACAAAATAAACCAAAACAGACAAGCAAACAAACCCAATTCAAACCGAATAATAACTAAAACCTGAAAAGAATTTAATTTATAATTTACTCACATTTTTATATAACAATATAGATGTAATATAAAATGTAAATGCAAAAATGAAGAGAAATTCGCCATTCTTCACTGCTACAAGTTTTCTCAGCAAAACCTACTCTTGTCCCCAGTGGCTAAGCTGTGGTCATTTGATCTGGACACAAATAAAGCGCAAGTCCCTCTTGTCCAAAGGTTTGCTTTATGGCCTAAGTAGAGGACCCAGAGTGTTTGCAGGAATGAGTACAAGCAAGGCTGGTGACATGAGCCCGATGACCTGGAGAGCAGACGCCTCCACATGTGATGGATCATGTGAGTCACCCCCATACATACACAGTACATACCTCCACATGTGATGGATCATGTGAGTCACCCCCATACATACACAGTACATGCCTCCACATATGTGATGTATCATGTGAGTCACCCCTCATACGTACACAATACATACCTCCACATATGTGATGGATCATGTGAGTCACCCCCATACATACACAGTACATACCTTCACATATGTGATGGATCATGTGAGTCACCCCTCATATGTACACAATACATACCTCCACATATGTGACGTTGTATGTGCATTACACCCCTGACACACACACACACACACATTCTCTCTCTCTCCACAAACAAACAAACAAACAAACAAATGTAAAAACAAAGAGAATGGCTATAACAGAACTCAGAGCTTTTAGCAGTGTATTCTCCAGGCCATAAGGAAAGAATGACTCCCGAGTTCCCCTGTGTGAAGATGGACACACAGCCGTTTGCCTTGCTCAGGTGAGAGCCCGACCACTCCCTCCCGCAGCAGGGAGGAAAGTCCGTCTTTTCTCCCGCATCACTCCAGAGCATACTCATCTGTGCCATTTCAAGGCTCCTTGAACACAGACTGTCACTGGATTTGCTCTGTTCAGACAAGGAGCTGACCCCCCCCCTCCCCTCCGCTGTGCGTGAGTGATGGCCCAGATCCGTGGTGGTAAATTGCCCCTTATAACTGGAACTCTCTACCTCCCTGAAGCTCTGTGTTTACTTGAGGATTTATTCACTGATACCATTTTCTTTCTCAGATGAGAAATTATTCTTTTTTGTCTTCAGCCTGACCTGAAAATTTATGACTGTGATGAAAGTCTGCCCTGCTTTTGTTTCAGTTTAAGAAGAGGGACCTTGCTAGGTGGTGGGGGCTCACACCTTTAATCCCAGGATTTGGGAGGCAGAGGCAGAGGCAGGCGGATCTCTGTGAGTTTGAGGTCAGCCTGGTCTACAAGAGCTAGTTCCAAGACAGGCTCCAAAGCTACAGAGAAACCCTGTCTCACCACCGCCCTCCCCCCCCCCAAAAAAAAAAACAAAAAAAAAAAGAAAGAAAGAAAGAAAGAAAGAAAGAAAGAAAGAAAAGAAAAAAGAAGAGGGACCTCCTCTGTCTGACCCTCCTGCTAGCCCCACCCCTGGAGCCCACCACCGTTTGCTCAGCCCATTGGCTCTGTCTACTGTCAACTCAACTACGATAGTTTCACAGCCAGGTCTGCTGTACGTGTGGTTTTTTTTTTTTTTTTTTTTTTTTTTTTTTTTTACAGTGAGGATGTTTACTTGAAACCAGGTATAAAACTCACACAGTAACAGGTCTGTCAAAATTCATTTTTTCTAGTATGTATGGATGTGTGAACATATGCATGTATTGTTATGATTTATGGAGCAGGTGACCCAAGGCTACAACAGGTGGGAGGCAGACAGATATGCCATGCGGTGAGAGCTTGGATATAGTTTATTTAGTGAATATAAGGTATAAGGGTAAGGGGGTTATGGAGGGGAGAGAGAAAGAGAGGAAAGAGAAAAAGGACAGGAAGAGGAGGCAGAGGCTACCTCTTCAGAAGAAGAACAGAGAGAGAAAGAGGAAGAGAGGGGGCATGAGGTCAGCTTGCCTCAGTGGGAAGAAGGGACTGGGAGAGGGTAGAGCTTGTCTCTTAAAGGGACAGGATACCCAGGTGACAGGGCAAGCCAGCTGAATTGTAATTATAACATGTATGTGTGTACAGACAGGGTCTGGCATTAAACTCTCTGTGCAGCTCTTGTGATCCCTGTGCCTCCGTCTCCAGGGCGCCGAGCCTGCAGGCATGGACTACCACACCAGGTTTACGTGGTACTGTGGTTGAACCGAGGACTTCCTGCACGCCAGTCCAGCACTCTACACACTGAGCTGCAGCCTCAGCCTTGTTATCTGTTAATGCAAGCAGACGTTCTGACTTTGTCCCTGTCCCAGCTTCCGTACCTAAAGTCTACCTGGAAGACAAAACAGGTGTGGCAGGGGCCTTGGGATGGTGTTTCTGGGCAGTGGGGAGACTTTATAGTTTAGGCCTCTCTCCTTCCCCTGCCTCTCTTGTTTCCTCTCTCTTCTCTCTCTGCAGCTTCCTTTCTTGAGAACTCAGGCTCTTGAGACTTCGCAGATCCCTTGACTAGGAGGGAATGAGTTACTGTGGGTAGAGTCAAGCTTATGCGCTCATCTGAATCTCCCCAAGGAGAGTTTCCGTTTAGGCCAGCACTCTGGTGTGACGATCTACCTTTTGCTAATTGCTGGCTCACACTGAGGTGGTGTGGGGAAAGTCAGCAGGGGGCCTCTTCAGGGTGGCAGCCTTCATCTTGTCTTTGAAAACAGCAAATGGAGTCTCTGATTCCTACTGTTCAACAAGAGAGGCTAAGTGAGCCGGCTCTTACATTTCCCTTTTGAAAAGCTGTCAACTTCCTCCAGTCCCTCCGAGATCCAGTTGTAACTCTATGATCTTTTACGTGTTTTGACACGTTAGAAATCCAAACATCTCCCGGTGGGACCATCTCCCAGACAAGCTCCATCACTTATGTCCCAGACCTCACTGAGATAGCTGAGTCTTGCCTGGCTGTCCTATCACAGGGGACTTCAGAGGTGAGTTAAGGTGGTTCTCTCTGTGTAGGGAGAAGTTAGGAGAGGAACCAGAGGCCAAAGGCTTCTCTGTCTCTGCTCTTTGCTGCTCCTATGTCCAGGGGAAGCCATTGTCCTCTTCTGACTCTGTTTCCCTTTCTGCAGATAAATCATAAAAATCCCCTTCTACACAGATGCTTGCTCTATGTTCAACGTTTTAACTTAAACAGTATTTTTTTTTCTTTTTAGATATTAGCACATTTACCTGTCCCAAAATCTTTTAAAGCTTAAAATTTTTATTTTAGGTCACTGAGATTTTTAGGGGTTATTTGTTTTGGCAGCTAGAGGTTACCTTGTGTAATCAATCCAATAACCTTTAAGGTTCTATTTGATAGTGAGGTACTTAGATTGTAAATCTTGAGGGAGGGGACTCAGTTTTGATCATTTGTGACTTTCTCCTTCTCTGCGATAGATTCCTTTAAGGTTCCTTTCGCCTTTACTTTGCAGCAGGATATCTGAAGTTCATTTTCTGTTCACTTGTGTCGTGTGCATATGTGTACTCACTCCCATGCATGTCCAGATATCCTGCCTTTGGGTTGGAGAAGTGCTGGTTACTTTGTTGTCAATTTGACACAAGCCAGAGCTATCTGGGAAGAGGAACCTCAGCTGAGAAAACGCCTCCATTACCCGTAGGCAAGTCTGTAGCGGGTTTTCTTGATTAATGATTGATGTGGGAGAGCCCAGCTCTCTGTGACCAGTACCACCCCAGGGTAGACGGCCCTGGGTTCTTTAAGAAAGCAGCTTGTGGAAGCCGTGGAGAGCAAGCCAGTAAACACTACGCCCCTACCACCTCTGCATCAGTTCCTGCCTTAAGTTCCTACCTTGACTTCCCTTCCTGCTCAATTATCAGCTGTAAGGTAAAATAAACCCTTTTCTCCCCAGATTGCTTTTGCTATCTCACAGCAACCGGAAGTAAACTGGGGTAGGGGTCAATGGAGGACGACCTTAGCCATGGGCCAAGGCTGAGTATGGGAAGCAAAGCCAAATTGAGAAACAAGAATGAGCTAGCTTTAGCATTTCCAGTCTATGGAACCATGGGAGAGGGATGAGTTGCCCTTTGCTGTTTGGGCATACAGTAGCTTATGCTGGCGACTTGGCCGAAGCTAAAATACACAGTACTTTGTGGGGTACTCAAGGTACTGAGGCAGAGTTCTGTTCCCCTTTATGCCTGCTGGGCGACAGAAGCCAAGTAATCAAGTGCTAAAGACCTCACAGTCCTCTGGCCTTTCCAAGCTGGTCTCGAATACACAGCACAATTGTTAAGTGATTAATACAAGCGGAGCGCTCTGCACTTTGAAGTAGGACTTAATAAAATTTGTTTTTAATGGTAACTCATTATTGATAAACCAAGGGAATTAACTTTAATTAGCATAAACCTCTTTCTGAAGAATTGGGTGTTAGTTTCAGAATAAATTTGAATTGGCTATCTCTCAAAAGGGAAAACATTTTAAAATGCATCTTTACAAAAATTCCTCGCTTGGTGCATAAGTTCTGCCATCATTGTCCTTCCCGTCCTTGTCATTTTCATTGGAGCTGAATAAAGGCCAGATCTGGCTCAAGAGGTTGAATGGTGACTGGTGAATGTGTGTGGTGTGTGTGTGTGTGTGTGTGTGTGTGTGTGTGTGTGGTACATTGCTGAGGATCAAACGCAAGGCATCTTGCACGCTAGGCGAACACTTTATCACCGAGTTACACCACTAGCTGATTCTTCCGTTTTGCTGTGCATAACAGGTTGTAACCAATGAGCCTTGTTCAGTCTCCTCTCTGTTGGTAATGCATGAGAGGGAGAGTGAGCGAAGGAGGGAGGGAGGGAGAAGGGAGGAGGAGAGAGAGAACCATCAAAACCTTTATGATATAAATATTTTATCACATTTATCAACTAGTCTTGACCCACCCTGTGTGTGGTTATATTCTGAGAAATGTTGATAAATGCACATCAATACTGGTATGCTTTCAATTAAAACTTTGCATCGCTTGGATACATTTATTTACTGTTAGCCTCTTAACGAAGCCCTGTCTAGAATTAGATCCTTTAACGAGCACCGAGAGTGGCAGAAGTTCCCGTCTATGGTGTAGAGTTTGAGAGTTCTTCTCCTTCCTTTTCCTCAGCTCTTTGATGTTGCATAAGCTGTTCACAAATACTAGTTGCTGTTGACATCCAGACCAACAATATATTTAGCACAAGTCACCAGAGGTTGGGAAGTAAAGCTTTTAATTAGCCTTCAGGGGATTTGTCTAAGATCATAGGTTTAAAAAGAAGTTAGAGGTGGGGAGATCCCTGGCAAAAGGAACTGTGTTTTTTTTTTTCTCCTGACTTTTGCATGTGACCACAGGGCGAGAGGGACCTCTAACCCACAGACATGGTATTTTTAGAAGAAATTTGTCAGTGCATGTTGAGTAGCCTGGTATGCACCTATCCTATTAAAGCAACTGTGGATCATCAATCAATAACTCTGTGACAAGAGTGAGCTAACCACGCTGCAGTGAATGGCCCTATACTTTGGAATATATGGGTATTGCAAATAGGACTCGATGGGTTACTTAAAAAAAAAAAGGTTGTGGGCCTGCAGAATTGGCTCAGTGATTAAGGACAATTGTTGCTCTTGAGAGGACCCAGGTTCAATTCCCAGCACCCCATGGCACCTCCCAACCATCTGTAACTCCAGTCTCAGGGGACTCGACACCTTTTTCTAACCTCCATGGGCACCAGGCTCTCATGTGGTGCATAGGCATATATGTAGGCAAAATTCACGCATAAAATAGCAAATCAAATAAAAAATTATTTTAAAGCCACAAAATTGGAGGGTTAGAGGCATGAAGGTGGGTCTGAGGGGAGCTAGGGGGATGAGTTGAGGTGAATATGATAAAAAAGATATTGCATGAAATTCTCAAAGATTTAATTAATGTAATCTAAAAGTTTTTTTTTTTTTTTTGCAAGGCAGCAGAGGGAATGGGAGAGAAGAGCAAGGCCTGCCAGAGCCACATGCTCCAGTGGGCTAGTGTGCCTTCACAAGGAACATTTCTGAATCCTAGACATTGTACTAGATACAGCCTACTGAGGTGTTAGAAGTCATGCCTCCACCAAGCAGAGATCTGTGTGAGACCCATCCTTTCCTTCCTTTTTCCTTTCCCCTCTCCTCTCCTCTCCTCTCCTCTCCTCTCCTCTCCTCTCCTCTCCTCTCCTCTCCTCTCCTCTCCTCTCCTCTCCTCTCCTCTCTTCTCCTCTCCTCTCTTTTGTCCCATCCTCCCCCATCTCCTCTCTCCTGTCCTCTATTTTTGAGACAAAGTCTCAGGTGGCCCAGACTGGCCTTGACCTCTTTACCTAGTCCTCTAAAGGAGATCTCCCTGGGAGTAACTCCTGTCTGTGCTTGTGTTCAGATTCTTTCATTGCTTATGTCTAGACGGATAGTAATTAGAACCCAAGTTTCCTTTGGGCTATAGTAGTGGTTCTCAACCTTCCTGACCCTGGGGCCCTCTGATACACAGTTCCTCATGTTGTAGTGACCCCCCCAACCATAAATTATTTTCCTTGATCCTTCATAACTGCAATTTTGCTACTGTTATGAATCGTAATGCAAATACCAGTGTTTTCCAATAGTCTTAGGCAACCTCTGTGTTTGGGGGTGTCCGACCCCAAATGGTAAGATCCCACATCAGTCAACTCAGTTTCTGAATTTTTCCCTCCGCCCTCTTTACCTCTGTGTTAGTCTGTTTTTGTTTCCTTAACAAAAACATCACTGACTGGGGCATTTGTAAAGAGTAGAAATCTGTTGGCTCAGTTCTGGAGACTGATGTGACATTTGGTAAAAGCCGTCCTGACCTGTCCTCACATGGTAGAAGGTGAGGTAAGAGGAAAAGAATGTGTCCTCCCAAGACAGGGATGTGACCGTGAGCAAGCTGTTCCCGCTCTTTCCTTTTGGCATTAATCCATCCATAAAGTCTTTACCCTTGTGCCCTAAATATCTGTCATTAGGTTCCATCTGCAAACACTTGTGCTAAGAATTGTTTGCAATATAAGGTTTTTGGGGGGATTTAATATGTTCAAGTCAATGTAGCCACTTAGTATATTCGCTCAAATGCTTCCCAGGCTTGTTCTGAAACATATTGGCACCATGTGTGTTGGTCTTTTGAGGCTGGAGATCTGCAGGGCCAGAGACACCTACCTGGAGCCTTGATGGGGAGGGGTGGGAAGTCAGGAAGGCAAGGTAGATGAAATAGATCTGTAAGTCTGTAGTTCTTGCTGTCTTCTCCCCTTCCTCCTCCCCCTCCTTCTCCTCCCTCTCCGTCTTCCTCGCCCTTTCTACTCTTTGTTTGATCTTTTCCCTTTTGAATCCTATCCTTCTACCACCCTTCATTTTTCTCTAGATTATTAGACAGAACAGGAATGGAACAGCTCCAACCCAAGCTCTCTTTTAGTTCAACGGCTTCTCTGCAGTCTGCAGCACACACATCCTATCCCTCTCGCCTCCCCCAGCCCTGTACCACATCATGATTCCTCTGCGTTGCTGTGTCAGTCAGTGTCCTGTCCAGGGACAGTAATCTGAACGTAGGTAAGTACATGTAAATATTTATTATCTGTTACAAGAGGCAAAGGATAAAGATGTCAAGAAAAGTTGAAGACTGCTCAAAGGCTTATGAGAGGACTCAGGAGAGTTCAGAAGAGGGGCCCACTTCTAAGTCTGGTTCCAGCCTTGTTGGAGGTATGGGTGAAGATCACTGGGTGGGAGAGAAGTCCTCTGGATTATTTGTTGCTGTTATTTGAACATTTGCATCCTCTTAAATGCTCATGTTGAAACAACCACAAGGGGCTTTAAAAGGGGACATACCCTGAGGTTACCACTCCTGTGTGCAGGAATAGCATCTGTATAAAAGACTTTGAGGGAGAGAGTTCATTCCTGTAGTTTCCCTACATGAAGATGTATCTGTCCTCTATGGAGGAAGTAGAAAGGTGATATTTAATGTTTGATGTTTAAGCTTTTACTCATCAGTCTCCAGGACAGAGAAATATGCTCAGGTATTTCATCAAAGCAGCCTGAGTTGACTAAGACACTCAATGGTTGCTAGGCAAAAAGGAGATTCTTGTCCAAGTCTGGTAAGAGAGGAGGCAAAAGGAGACAGGGGCTTCAGGGGCCTACTCTCCAACAGGGCAGTGCAAAAGTGAGCTACACTTAAAGCAACAAGGGTGACCTCAAGTCGGGGCTGGGCATGAGCTAAAGGACTGAATCTTGCTGTCGCACAGATGGGGGAAGCCACCAGGAGCCACTGAGCTCAAGGTGTGAGAGGACAGCGGCCAAGCAGAGCCAGGAAGAGCAGTCCTTTCCTCCCACGCATGGGCACAGCTCTCTTCTGGCAGGCTTCATATGCTACAAAGGAGAAGGCCTGAAGCTCCCCTGTCACCGTGCGAGTGAGGAAGTTCTGCAGCTGATTCTGTACTCTACTAGCAGGACACTGGCCCTTCCTTGTCCCTCTGTCTGGCTACCAAGTCTCTCTCTCTCTTTATTTGCTAAAATTATTCTTTATATTTTAATGGTAGTAGTTTTTTTCCTTTTTTATTAAAAATATTCACTTTTCATTTTATATACTAACCCCAGTTTCCCCTCTCTCCCCTTCTCCTACCCTAATCTCCCTCCTTCCCATCCTCCATCCTCAAAGGGGGTAAGGCCTTCCTTGGGAAGTCAACAAGGTCTGGCATACCAACTTGCGGCAGGACCAAGCCCCTCCCCTGAGTATCTCTTATACTGTCTCCCAGCACACATGCTGTGATCTGTCTCCTTGGGCTTAGCTCATAGTGGCTCAGTAGAAGATTTTTCTTCCTTCTTGATCAAACGCTTGATTGATTCCATAGACCCTGTGCAGGGCCATGGCATACAACCATGCACGGCTCAGTCAGCAATATGACATCAAATGTTTGTGGCTTCTTGGTTGTCTTTCTGATTCACTCTTCCAGGACAAGGGTTCCTCCAGCGACCCCTGAATAATATCTTGTCTCCATACACTGTCCCAACTGATGATGAGCTGAGGTTGACTGATGGCCTGGAAATCTTAGGTGAGGGAGATAGCTGGAGGAATGTTAAGAAGTCTCTGGAAAAACAATCAGGTGGCTGCTTCATGCTCCCCCAAGACCCAAATGTGAGTGAGCGCTCACTAGATCAAGAGTCCCCTTAACAGAGCATACTCCCTGGTCCCCTCTGGGTCTCCTGAATTCGTGTCACCACCGTGGCACCCACTGCCACACAGAACTCTCTCCTGTAATTCCGGGTCCTGGGTGAGGAAGATATAAAAACACCGGGGAGAGATGGAAATGATGTTGCCCGCTCTGACCCGCGCCTGGTGGGTAAAGGATGTCTTCTTCCCTTGATCCCTTTGAAAGAGTCGCTTTCATATCAGAGTCATTTCTCGGGATGAAATACTAGAGATCATAATAGAGCGGAGGAAGAAAATGACCTGACGGCTTTGGAAAGGATGGTTTATTGGATCAATGCCTCTTTGTCTTGTTACTCCGGGTTTCCCCAAATGGCCTGTAAGCGATTCTTCAGTCACAGCCATCTCAGGCTCAATAGCTAGAACTCGGACATGTTGAAAGCTTTGGCAGGGGCCGTGAGCTGCTGTTGTTTACCAAACAAGGCTCCTCGTCCCTCTGTGCTGATTTTGCTCAACAGTGTTTTTGTAAGTGCTCCCTTTCCCCTTTTTATCAGGCCAAGATTCATCTTGAAGCGTCCCCACAGCACCCTTGTCTGTACTGATGTTTAGCTCTTTAGGTCCCTTAACAGCTAACTCTTTGTTATTCTGGAATGTTCCATGTTGAATTATATAGCCCAAGAATCCATAGACCCATTTCCTGGTTCATCAACAGACAGTCCTCAGCATATTCTTGTATGATCGAAAGGCATGGGGAACCTGGAGGGGGGGGAGCTCTGGTACAAATCCTGTTCATGAGGTTCCACCCCTATGACCTCATTGCCTCCCAAAGGCTCTAACCTCTGACATCACGTTCCTGGGGGTTAGGGTTGAAGCATATGAAGTTTGGTGGGACATAAGCATTTAGTCTTTTGTGAAAACAGTTTAACTTGTTTGAAGTTAAGATGGATTGGTGCATGTCACCAGGAAGTTCTCGGGTCTAGTGTTCCCCTCAGGCGTGACTGATCTAGAGGGCAAACCTTAGCACCAAGGCTCAATCTTTCTCCTCATGTGTCTTGGTTCTGCTGCTTCATTCTCTGGGCATCACATGAGGTACTAGAGTTAGAGAAGGATTCTAGGCCAGGGTTTCTCAGTGAGGATACTACTAACAATTTGGGGTGGATAATTCACTTGTGTGGCACCGTCCCATGTATTGTGGGACTTAGTGCCCCTGACTTCTAGGAATCAGATATCCACATGCCAAAAGCTCTGCTGTATATTGAGATTCCTGGATACACTTCCCATGTTTCCACATGGCACCTGGCTGAGGCCACGGTTTAGGCTGACTCTGTACTCACTCAAAAATGGCCTGGTTTTCTCTCTGTCATTTAGTCTCTGTATTGGTTCTGGACAAAGAGTCTGATTGGCTCTGCTTGGATTGTCCTTCCCACCCTGGACCAATCATAGTGTTCATGTGCTAAAAGCTTTGCATCACTGCATTGGTCAATGTAGGTCATCTACTGTTATATAGAAAATTATCCCCAAACCTGGTGACTTAAAGCATTTATTTAAAGCAGTGGTTCCCAATCTTCCTAATGCTGTGACCCTTTAATAAAATTCCTCATGTTGTGGTGACGAGAAAATGATTTCACTGGTACTTCATAACTGTAATTTTGCTACTGTTATGAACCATAATATAAATATTTGATATGCAAATGGTCTTAGGTGATTCCTATGAAAGGCTCATTTGACCCCAAAAGGGGTTATGTCCCACAGGGTGACAACTGCTGACCTAAAGTTTCTGTGGGTCAGGAGCAGGAAGCATCATGTGGTTCTGGCTCCGGACTCCTCCTACGGTTGTAGGCAAGTTGCAAATCAGGGCCGCCACCTTTCCAAGTGGAGGATCTGTTTTAGTGCTAACATCGTGACTGATTTAAGTTCTTACCTGCCTGTTGGACAACTTGTCATGTGACCTCTTTATAAGCTACTGAGTTTCCCTAGAATGACACATTCAAAAGCAAAGAGAGAAGGAAAGAGGAAAAAGGAATCAGGGGAACCCAAAATAGAAACTTCAGTCTTGATTAATGATTCTTGTTTCAAAGGGATACGCCATTCTTTCTTCCATATTGCCTCAGTGGCTTGGACCCACTGCCCTGCACACTGTAGGCAGGAGCTGCATCAGGAGTCAGGGCCATTGGGCAGCTCTGCTGCTGCTTCTCTAAGACAATGAAGGCCAATCCTTGTTCCTTGTAATGCACAGACAGTAAGACCTGCAGCCTGGGGAAGTCACAGAGGATGGGAGACTTATTTCCTGAAAGGAAAGTAGATGTCTACCAAAAGTGAGTATCAAAGTGAAACACAATACATAACTCACTCTCGTGGGGCCTGGGCGAGTTCCAGAAAGTGAAACACTGTGGTTCATTTTTGTCTGTGGGATCATCACTTGTTCCTTAAGCATCCTATCTACTGTGGAATGAAGCCCCTGCTCAGCATTCTTATTTGAGCAAAGGTTTTCACAAGCAATTCAAACGTGAATTTATAGTGAGGTTTTGGCAGTCTTGGGAGGAGACCAATATTTGAGTGTTTGTCTCCTGTAAATCATGTCTGGTTGCCACTTCCAGTCGCTCCAAGCTTCTTCCTCCTGTGATATTCTTTTAAGTTTTGAATTTATAGCAGGGAAGTGGATGAACTATGTCCTGATGTTATTCTGGTGGCTCACAACGGTGCCTCGCATGGTGGTTCACAACAGTGCTCTGGAATCCAATGCCCTATTCTGTGGCCTCTGTGGGCACCAGGAATGTACATTGTGCAAGATATATATGCAGCAAAACACGAAATAAGTATATTTTAAACAGGTATTTTGACTTGTGCAATTGAAAGGCTTTTCTAGTGAGATCTTCAGCATCTTTGAGTAGATGTTTTTCTTGTTGGGGATTAATGGCACACAGAGGAAAGGTGTTTTTTTTTTTCTTCTTCTTCTTCTTCTTCTTCTTCAATCTTTGGTTGAAGAACTGCCAGCTGCTGAGCCATGCTGACGCCCCACTGCTCGCAGTAATGAGAAGCCACTCTTTATCTTGCTTTCTCTGCTGAATGAAGCCTTCCAGGTACCACATCCCAACTCCCTTGAAGACTGAGCCTCTGTGAAGTTTTCCCCTGAGCCTTTGAAAGTCTTGGTAACTGCTCAGAATTTGAGTGACACAGGAGATGATCTTGGCAGTAGTCTCGCTGAGGTTTAATCATTCAAACAGGAGTTTCTGCAACAGACACCACCAGCAAATGCTGAGTGCGAGGCCTTGTGTGCCTTAGCTCTGAAGGTTCATTGGATTCGGGGTCTCTCAGTAAAGGCGTCACCAAGATTTGTCACTCTTTGTGGAGAGCGTACCAGACATAGGAAAGCCAGGCCTATAGAACTATGCCCTGGGCTTGGCAGTTTATTTTAAAAAGCAATTAGCTGTTCTTCCACATAGATTTTGATTCTGACATTTCCCACCTGTCAATTTTCTGTGGCTGTAGCAGAATACCTGAGACAGGTCTCCTAACCTTCCTGCCTCTCCCTCACAAATGCTGGGATTATAGATGTATGCCAGCATACTCAACTTCCTTAAAAATTATTTTTCTTGGTGTGTGTGTGTGTGTGTGTGTGTGTGTGTGTGTGTGTGTGTTGAGAGCTGGCAGATCAACCCAGCCCCTGCCATTATCTGTTATCTGCAGTTTTACCTAAGGAAGCTGCACATCCACAAATTCTATGTGATCTTTTCCTGGAAGGTTTTGCTTCAGCAAAGCTTTGTAATACATCAGGCAGGCAATTTATACTCTCATTTGACCAGGCTTCTTTTCTTTTTCTTTTGCTGAAGGAAGGAAGGTACTAATTATGAGATGAAGTCTGGAGGGAGGTGGCAGAATACTCCTCTACTTAATAAGGCTTTGTTCTTTCTTTTTATGAGCTAGGTTTTTTTGTCCTTTGTCTTCTTTTATAATTGAAGAATAATTTTGTCCCTTTTTTTGCCTTCTGTACAGATTTCAATGGAATAAAATTTCCAGGGTACTTGGTCCTCCGCCCTTCTCTCTCATCCCAAAGCTCTCTTTCAATCATATCAAACCTGCTGCAGCCGGGCCTTTACAAACCAGCAAGGAACAGGATGGATGAGGGCCATTGCCCATCTGCCATTTCATGGTTTGGGGAGGCACACAGTGCAGACTTTGTTCTATGTCCCCAAACACTGGTGTTGGGTGTTTTATGGACAGAGTTTTTATGCTAAGAGCCAATGGGCTTTCTTATCTCTGTCTGGCAAACAATACTAGAATGTCATTGCTGAAGGACCTGGAGGACCTGGAGGGGCTGGGCACACGGGGAGGGTCACACTGACAGCAACTAGCAATCCAGAAACCAGTAAACCCAGCCCCAAGCTCCAGGAAGTCTTATTCTGCAGGGGTAGGAAGGAGAGGCTTCCAACAGGATGCCACACAGAAGGTATCAGAGTGAAGCTTTAGGGATCACAGAGAACTATCGAGTATCTTGGTGGGGATCCTTGTCTAGCCTGGACACTAAAAGCCAAGGCTAGACCCTTGTAAAAATGGTAGGTTTGGAGCTCTAGAGCCACACTGATATTTGAGACTCGCCCAGGAAAAGAAGACTGTGGGCATTTGGAGAGGCATGAGAACTCCAAAGTAGCCTGTGGCCACTTGGTGTGGCTTCTTATCGCAGTTTGTGTCTGGAAAGTCTTGCACTGGCTACTGAAGATGACTCACGGGTGGTGAAGAGGCCAAAGCTGCTGGAAGAATCACATGCCATCCTGAGCCTCCAGAGAAGCCTAGCTCTGGGAGCTCTGCTCAGTATGGACTGGAGCATGACCCTGAAGTCCCTCCACACTGGGGACTGATTGGATGGAGTTCCCCCACCTTCCCTGGAAGCCAGGACTAGAGCATAGCCATTGCTCTGGACTTTCAGTGCTGTAGACATTTTCCCTTTGTCCCTTTGGCTGTTTTCTAAGTGACAGCTGTAAGTGCTACTCAAGCTGTTGGATCTTTGGCCCCAACCATGATTTGCCAAAGAATGATGCAGAAGTGCCTTTCCTCACCCACTCAGGGCTCTTGATTCATTGTCATGTCAGTGAGCTCACCCCTCATGACTGGCACATTAGCAAGCTTACTCTAATAACTTTTATGGCAAGGGCAGAAATAAATTGCCACGTCATTTGTAACTTGCCTCTTGTGGACAGCCACCCACTATTTACCACTGCCTTGCCTGTGGTGCTTAGCCTGGCACTGCCACCGGCAGTCATGTAGCCTCTGTTGCTCTTCTGGACCCTAACCTCACCCCAGCCTGCCTTCATGTAGCTTATAGCCAAGGAAATCTATTGCTTTTTCCAGAACACTCTCTGAGGCTTACTATTCATTCTGTCATTTGTGTGTGTGTGTGTGTTTGCTCATACGTGTGTGTGCACATGCACATGTGTGTATAAACCACTGTGCAAGTATGGATATCAGTGGATGACTTGTAAGAATCAGGATTGAACTCAGGTCGTCAGGCTTGGTAGCAAGTGCCTTATCCACTGAGCAATCTCTCTGACTCCCACTCTCCGGTCTTACTCGAGGTGTTCTCTCCCCTGCACTGTATCCTCTTTGACAACTAAAATAACATCTTTCTTTAAGAAGCAATGCAGACACTCTCGTCTCAGTGAAACCAGCAGCGGCTGGAGTCAGACATGATTCTGGGGTAGCTACGAGTTTCTTAACCCTTGTCTTCCTGTCCATCCCCGACCAAGGCAAATACACTTATTTTTATGTGTGTCTCAACTTTGTGGGCCAATGTTTGTTCAGCCACAAGAGTCTACAGTGTTCTGAGCACTGTGATAGATTCTTTGATAGACAGAATGAATAAGAGACCTAATACACTTGAGCACATCAAAAAGTCAAGGTTCAAACAGGTAAACATATAACTAGAGTGAAATATGAGAAACTCAAGAACAGGATTCTGGGAGTGATGTGGGATTCCCCTCTGTATGCTATGAAAATGTTTTATTACCATTGATTAGTAAGAAGCTGCTTTAACCTATGTCAGGGCAGAATATAGGTAGGTGAGAAAACTAAACTGAACGCAGAGTCAGGCAGATGCCATGTAGCTGCTCAAGAAACAAGAGGTAACAAACCACGAGCCTCGTGGTAAAATATAAAATAAATAATAGAAATGGGTTAATTTAAGACGTAAGAGCTATCTAGGAATATGCTTGAGCCATTGGTCAGTATTGTAATTAATATAGTTTTTGTGTGATTATTTGGGACTAGGAGGCCGGGGCAACCAGACTAAAAGAATTCTGGGACGAGGAAAGGCAGAGAGACACTGTCACCAGCCAGACTCAGAGGAAGCAAGATGAGGATGCTGACTGAGGAAAAAGTACCAAGTTACATGGCTAAACATAGACAAGAATTATGGGTTAATTTAAGTTGTAAGAGCTAGTTAGAAATACACCTGAGCCATTGGCCAAACACTGTTGTAATTAATATAGGTTCTGTGTGATTATTTGGGTCTGGGTGGCTGGGAAACAAAAGTACAGTCTCAGGTTACATGGGAGTGTGTGCAGGTGGGCATGTCCAAAGGATGGTCAGAAGAACTGTGTAGGGCTATTATGGGATAGCAAGCAAGCTATCAAACATTATTGATCCTAGATTGTAACGGCATAAGCGAATGCAGACAGATTGTCAAAATATAGACAGCTTTAATGGAGGAATAGACTTACAGAACCACTGTTCCCGCGGAGACCAGGAAAGCAGAAGAGAGCACTGGGAGCACGCTCACCAATTTTATAGGAGAACTTTAGCCTGAGGCGAACACGCCCCCTAAGGGGTGGGACTTATCCCTACACTAGATGGTAAGGTGACTTGTGGGCCAGGATACTCTGCAGACGTTCGGAAATCATGAGACACTGTGTAATAGTCTTGGGTGGGCTCTGTACTTAATAAAGTCTCCATTGCTCTGAGCACTTCCTAGCCCTAGCTCAATAACAAGTATTAATGTTTTCAGGATAATAAATATTTAATTTTATACAGAGAATTTCATACATGCATAAAATGTGCTTTGATCAAATCTACCTCCATTTCCTTCTGTCCAGTTTCTTCCCCACATCTTTTTCCTCCCAACTTTATGTGCTTAAGACAAACAAACAAAAAGACATGACCCAACCCCCAAACCCAAGTCCACTTAGTACTGTCTGTGTGTGCACAGTGTAGTGATATCCATACCCAGAAACCTCAGGTTCTCGTCTCTTCCCTGGTTGCAGTGGGGTTCTGTTACCCGGTCACCTGCAGAAGCTCCCATACGTTACCCTGGCATGTATTCTGGAAGCGAAGTGTGTCAGCTGAGTGTGTAGACAGGGGTGCTTCTAGGCAGAGAGGTGGGCTGTATTTATTATAGAGTTTCCTTCCTCAACACCCTGACACAATGTCTGCCTGCCACGAACAGCTTAAAGGGAGGGATGACTTCTTTTACTCAGTGTTTCAGAGTGTTCAGTTCATCCTTTCTGAGAGGGTTTGGCCAAGCAGTGACAGAAAATTGACAGAGAATACAGAAAGGGGCCAAGGTGAGATACGCTCTCTAAAGACATGCCCCAGTAGCACTGAGGAATGAATGACTTCTCTGAAGGGTGAGGTGGCTCCATTGGGTGAAGAACTGGCACACTGGGCAAATAAGCAAGTCCAAGTAGTAGCCTATATCCATGGAGTGGATCTAACCTGGCAGGGCATGCTCACTGTCAAGGCTATATTGGCACACAGTTCTCAACTGAATTACCACCCCCAGCTATGGCTGGCAGCACAGAGAACACCCAGAGCTATTGAAGGTTGCGGGAACTAAGAAGTGTATACAGGTCCAGGATCCATGCCTGGGAGGTATGGCTTCCTTCCACACCACACTGGTTAGTTTGGCTAAGGATCCTGATGCTAGACCAGGCCAGGCTTGGAGTCTGGAGGGTACTCAGAGGAGATGGGCTTGTGGGTAGCTGGATAAGCAAAGGCAAGGGAAGTGAGGCAGGACCGAGAGTTGTCCTGGTATCATGTAGACTTTCTTAAATTAGCTGTGAGGAGAGGAAATGGGAAGGAGTAGCCAAAAAGTCAGCAGCCAGACTTTTCCATACCATCTGTGAAGGGAAATAGAGAGCTGCCAAGAACAACCATGTGCCAGAGTTAATTGGTAGAGCTAAAAAGTGGAAGCTATAAAGCATCCTACTAAACCAAGGGGCTCTGCCCTTTTCTCCTTCCCCTCCCTCTCCTCTCCCATTCCCTTCTCATCTACCCCTTCTCTTCCTTCCCCCTCCCTCCTCTTCTCTACCTTCTCTCCCCTCCCCCATCTCCTACCACGTTGCTCTGTGTAACCTCAGAGCAATGATGCTACAGAGAAAGCACCTATGAGCAAGTGAACCACGATTAAGCTGAAACATTGGTGATATAATGGAAGGAGACACGGACCTTGGAGGAGTTTGATTTTTTTTTTTAAAGTCTCGCTACAAATTGCATTCCTAATTTGTTTATTTTGTTTTGTTTTAATATTTTCATACATTTTAGTGGTTCTTTCCCAGTAGGAATTGATTGTTTCTTACGTGTTACAGCAAAACACAAGAGTCTCATTTTAATTATAGTTTCACATAATTTTTGCGATGGCTCAAATATTTCTTACAGTACTTTAGCACACGGAAAATTTTTCTTTCCTATATTTAATTTTATGTATATATTTTCTTTTATTTTTGAGATTATAATATATTTGTATCATTTCTCTCCTCCCTTTCCTCCCTCCCTCTAAACCCTTCCATATACCTCTTCTCACGCTCTTTCAAATGGCTTCTTTTTGCATTGTTATTACATGCATGCATGTATACACACACATATATTCTTAAATCCAACCTGCTCAATATGTATAATGTTTCTCAGATGTATATTTTTTGGCACTGACCATTTTGATAGCAGTTGGTGTGCTCTTGCCTAGGGAAGTCTATGGCTCCTTCCCTCAGCCTTCCTTAGTTGTTTACAGTTCCCTGTGAAGGGCTGAGGTCTCCTGTGTTTCCCCTGTCCACTCTGGCAGGTCTATTGGTGTCTTCAGCACTTGTTTAGGCCATCATGTTGGTGAGACTTTAAGGGTGCAGCTTCTGACATTACTAGGAGCCTTCCTAATTAGTAACAGCTATTTAAGGGACCTCATTTTAAAGAGATAACATGTTTTTTTTTCTTAGTTCCTTGTTATTACTTGTGTTGAGCAGGGCTTTGTTTTGGGGCTTTTACCCAAACAGACAGTCAGCAGGCGAAGTAAATGCTACACTCCTTGGAAGATTGAAGATGCTTTAGGTGAGGCCTGGTTTTGAACATGATGAAAACGCCTCAGAGGCCTTATAGAATGGACTTCTCTGGGGTGAAATGTTTCTATCATATTCTAAGCTGCTGAGGGATCTGGGTCCCTGAGGAGTTGACTGCCTGAGCAAGGACAGGGATCAGTGTTCTCAATGTCATGATCTGGCTAGACTTCTTCCTCCACTCTTTTCTCCTCTGCCCTCCCCTGCTTCCCCCCTCTCCCTCCTCCTCTGCCCTCCCCTGCTTCCCCCACTCCCTTTATCTCTGCCCTCCCCTTTTTCTTCCCCTCCCCTCCCCTCTGCCCTCCACTGCTTCCTCCACTCCCTTCTCCCCTGCTTCCTCTAGTCCCTTCCCCTCTGCCCTCCCCTGCTTCCCCCATTCCCTTCCCCTCTGCCCTCCTCTGCTTCCCCCACTCCCTTTTCCTCTGCCCTCCTCTTTTTCTTCCCCTCCCCTCCCCTCTGCCCTCCCCTCTCTATTTTTCTTTCTCCCCATCTGCTATATATCAGGGTACTCTACTAGACCTTGGAACCTCCTCCACCTCTTTATTCTCTTTTCTTTCTCCCACTTCGTCTTCACTCAAGGCCCACGAGCACAGGAGGGATCATTTTTCTTAACAAGTGCCCCTGTAGTGTGTCTGCATCTCTGGGGATGGGGGAGGCGTCTCCACTCATTGCAGAATAACTCTCTAATAGGATTTTGGTTATGAGACTCATAAATCCCAGACCACCTTCTGGAATAGAAGGGTTTATGACTTCAAGGATCTAAATATTTTGCATAATTAAAATGTTTTCAATGTTCTCACCGAGGGCAGATTTGTAAATCTCAGATGATTATCTCTTAGAGAGGTTTTCGGTCTGTTGGTTTTTCTTTTTGTGGAAGCCTCGGAACAAACCTGCCTGGGCTTGAGGTTGGAGAGACATGGTTCTTTGGGCAGCTGTGCTCTCTCCGTCTGTGTGACCCAGGGCAGGCCTAAGGAGAAGGGTAGCCATGAGCAACGTGTAGAAATCCTACTCACGCCCAGAGCAGCCTAGCTCCCCGCTTCTTCCAGGTCTTCAACGGAGCTTCCTTACACATTAAATATAGATTGGAAATTAATGAATGGGTCACACTGTGATAAAGAGCCGGATGACGGATAAGATGGTTTCACAATGACGACAGCAGTGGGCGGGGTCTCGGGAATTCAGGGAAAGCTTGGGCCACTGACTTCAGTGTACCGGTGAGCAGAGGATCACTAGAGGGTAGCCAAGTAGAAGGAGGTACTTGTATGTCCAGTGAATTCATGCAGCACTTCCTCAGCTTTTTAAGTGTCTCCTGAACATATTATTGCCCGTATGATACTCATGTGTGTGTGTGTGTGTGTATATATATATATGTGCAGGTGCTTGCATGTACATGTGGGTACATATATGTGCAGGTACATGCATGCACATGTGTGTGGAGGCTAGAGGTTGTCCTCAGGACAACTTACTCTTTCTTGGGTGTGTGCAATTCTACCTTTTTGTGAGGGATACAGGGTCCCTTATTGGCTGTGAACTTTTTAGCCTGGAGGACAAGTGAACCCCAGGGATCTGCCTGTTTCCACCTCCCCAGGGCTGAGAATCCAAGATCCTGGGTACCCACATGGAGGAGGTTGAAAAGCAACTCCCTCATGTTGCCCTCTGACCTCCACATGCATGCTGTGGCATACACACTCCCCAGAAGCTGTAGGAATGAAACACTTAGAATAGATGCATCTCTAAGTTTGGGAGGTAGCTCACCTTTGGTATGCAGCAGAGACCCTTGATACTGTGGCAGCCATGACCATCTGTGGTGTTTTAAAAGAAAATGGCCTTAAAGGGAGTAGCATATTAGGAGATGTGGCCTTGTTGGAGGAAGTGTTTCACTGTGGAAGCAGGCTTTGAGGTCTCATATATGCTCAAGCCACACCCAATGAGGCAGTTCACTTCCTGTTGTCTGCAAGATATAGAACTCTCAGCTCTTTTTCCAGCACCATGACTGTCTGCACACTGCCATATCCTTCCATGATGATAACAGACTCAACCTCTGACACAGTGAAGCCACCCCAACTCAATGTTTTCCTTTATAAGAGTTGCCATGATCAAGGTGTCACTTCACATCAATAGGAACCCTAGCTAAGACACCATTTGTACAAGGGAATTCAAGCACCACAAGAGTTTCCTGATTCTCAGAGGCAGCACTGATGATAAGAAGACTTAACATTTATATAGCCTTTCCAAATGTCTACAGTACTTTCGATTGCTCTCTAGAGAGCTGTGCTCACTCAAGGAACTGTTTCAGGAGACACAGGTCTCGAGTTCCTGACAATTGATTTTCCTATTTTAAGGAGAAAGGGCTGGCTATCTCTTTGCAAACATCGATGCTTCTGTTGCCCGCTGTCAAACTGGGGCACAGAATTGCTACAAAGCCTTGCTAGGGCACCAGCTCTGTCTTCTTCATCTGCAGTCTGCACCTGACCTTTGCCAAAAACACAGGGAGAAGTGGAGTGTGCTGCAGCCAGGCCATCTTGTATGGAGCAGGAGGGGCTGGCTTCGGACCTTTAAGAGACAACTTCCCATGAAGCTTGGTGTGCTTCTCCGGACTCTGGACAGTTCATCACCCCGCCATCACTTGTGCTTTGCTCTCTGGGTGAATCAAATGGTACCCTCCCCTCAAAGCTCTACCTGCAATGAATCTGTGAGTATATTTCCCTCCAATAAAGAATTCTTTCAGATCTAAGTTAAGAATCACATGGTGACATAATTCTGGATTATTTCAGTTATCTCTAAGTCCAATGGTAAGCGTTCTTATAAGAGGCAGAAGATAAGGCATAGACACACAGAGGAGAAGGCTGTGTAGACAGAGAAGCAGAGACTAGAGTGATGCAACCAAGGATGCCTGGAGCCACCAATGCAGGAAGAGCAACAAAAGAGCATGCTCCAGAGCCTTTGGGTAGTATGGCCCTGTTTACAACAGTTATAACATGAGGGTCTGCTCATTGGGATTTCTGTCCTGACCAGTTCCCACAGCCTGTAAGCCCCAAAGAAATTACACAGAGGTCTATATTAATGATAAACCGATTGGCCCATTAGCTCAGACTTCTTATTAACTCTTATAACTTTTACTAACCTATTATTCTTATCTATGTTAGCCACATGGCTCAGTACCTTTTTCAGCGGGGCAGGTCATATCCTGTTTCTTTGGTGTCTGGACAGGATTGGATAGGAATGGGTTTCCTCCTTCCCAGAATTCTCCTCTTCTCTACTTCCTGTTTGGTTGTCTCACCTATACTTCCTGCCTGGCTACTGGCTAATTAGCATTTATTTAAAACATAATTGACAGAATACAGACAATTGTCCCGCACCAAACAATGAGAAAGATTTCTGCTCCCCAGAGCTCCCAAATACATACACACATACAAACAGACACACAGACACACATACCACACACAAATATGCACTAGACACACAGACACTGTATGCATAGACACACAGACAGACACACACACTACACATGTAGAGGGACAGCCATGCACGCACAAAGGAACCTGTTAATAAAAATGGCAGCACAGGAAGAACCCATAGGAAAGGGAAACACGGGACTGCTCCTGTGCACTGAGAAGCCACTTGTCCCCTCCTTGAGAGAGAAAGCACTGAACTAATGTGTCCCCGCAGCTCTCTCTCTGTCTCTCTAAGGGGTTAGAGAGTGGCTGGTGGCTTGATTCAGCTGCTTGGAGCCTTCCTCCATTTGTATTCCCGCCACATGCCTCTTCCCATCACAGAGGGACTCGCAGAGCAAAGCTTGACATTTTCCAGTTCTTGAGTCTGTGCCCAGAATCAACAACTCTCACCAGGAAGAGGGAGCAAATCTCTAAGACCTCAGAGCAGAATTTCTCTGGTTGCCTGGCCATGGCTTCCCCTTCCTGCCCCTGAAGCTGGTGCTGGCATCTCAAGACCCCAGTGGTGGCAAAAGAGTTGTCCCAGGGTAGAATGGCCAATACAGGCATCCTGTCACCCCACAGCTTCTGCACCCTCAGACTCCACCAGCCACAGATCAAAAAGAGTTCCAAGCGATTCATCGGAGCTGAATGTCTTCTACAGGCCTTCTCTTTGTTGTCAGTGCTGAACCAGACAGTCTCACAACCGTTCATGTAGCATTTATGTTGTAGTAGACATCATAGTCATCTAGAGGTGAATTAAAGTAAGTGAGAGGCTGGGTGTGGTGAGAATGCCTGTAATCCCAACAGTTGAGTGGCTGAGTAGGGGGAGATGCTGTAAGTTAGTGATCAGCCTGAACTATACAGAAAGATCCTGTCTCAAAAACAAATGGAAGAAAACACTCCCTGAAACCAAACAGATTGTCAACAATAACAGCAAATAAAATGCCTCCAGGAGGGTGTATATAGACCCCCGGTGAATCCTATGGCTTTTGTGTAAGGGACTTAGAATTTCTGTATCCTTGGGGTCCTGGAATCAATCAGTTCCTCACAGGCACCCAGCATGTCTGTATTAATTCAGATTTAGTGATGTTAGGAGAGTCCAGCTCAGCCTGTCCCTTTTGCTCAGGACTGCAAACCATAAGAATGGCAAAATGTGGGGTAGGGAATGGTTTGGTATTTGCTTGCTGGCCATTTTTTAACATACATTTATTTATTTATTTATTTATTTATTTATTTATTTATTTATGATTTCCTTGAGACCCACATGACTTCACAAAGATGTCCTTATCCATGGAAAGATTCACATTACGTACGTATGGGAAAGTTGCCCCAGTGTAGCCGAGGTAACTTGTGTGTGGCATGAGCTGGGGTGGTGCCAGGAAGGCCAGAACCAGCTGCTCCCCATTGCTGCATTTCTTTCCCGTTCTTTCCACGTCTGTCCAGTCCCATGGGCTTCCTAGTCCGTTTCAGGTCTTCATAAGCAGTCTCTTAGGTTTATGGAGTCTAGACTAAGCTATTATCAAAGCCTTGTGACTTTTGTGCTCAGAAAGCTATAGGCCAGGTCAGGCACCTGTCTCTGAGTCGGTCTTCCAGAATCCCAGGAGTGACCTCATTCTTGAAGAAGCTCCTGGAAGCTCCTCTTGCCTAATTTTAGGCATGTCCTCTTTTTCTCCTGATGGAAGAGGGAACACACAACCCTCCAGACTCTAAGAAATTCCCACTTGGACTTTTAGCTCTAACTATTTTTACTCTGTGTGCATCCCCTGCGGGCAGTGCCAGGCATGAGTCACACACTTGCTTTGGGGCTCTCTCCAGATGGGAAGGCTCTTTCCACGGAGTGTGCTGCGCTGTTTGAAAAGGACTCACCCAATGAGCCTGCCTTGGGAGTGCTCAAGCTCTCCATTTCTTACCTACTCCTTCTGCTTGCTCTCTGGTACCCCTGTGGTCCTTGAGGGGACAATGGAGCTCCAGGCCTAGGACTTTCTTGTAAAATCTGCCAAGTCAGCATCAATAGCATCTTCATCCACTCTGGTTGCTATGACACCTTGCGAGAGAGGGCGTAAAAAGTATCAGATCTATGGCAAGAGGAATAACTGAAGTCTCTTGCTGCCAGTGATGCTGGTAGATGGGGGACCAGTGTGTTCCTCCTGTGAAGATGCCAGAAGCACCCTGAGGAGCTCTACTCTAGCAGCAACAGTACCCGCCCCCACTGCCATCAGGTCCATAAGAGGTAAGGCTTACTTCCCCTACTAACAGTATTCTGACTCCTGTCCTTAATGTCCTGGGTTCACTTTTCCTTTCATTGACAAAAGAATCTTGAAAATTCAGCTTGAAGGAGGAATGGCATGTCTTGGCTCACAGTTTCAGAGGTTTTAGTCTGTGACAGCTTGACCTCGTTGCTGTGAGCTTGTTGACTGAGTAAGGGTCAGACCATCATGACAGAGGTAGTAAATCAAAGGTGCTTGCCATAGGTTGACGTTGAAGGAAAGGGACGCTTGGAATCAAGATATAACCTTCAGAGGCACGAATGCCTCTGGAGAACTCTTCCCTCCAACCAAGCCTCACCTCCCACTAGTCCGTTTGTTTGTGAGTTCATCAGTCAATGAGGTAATACATTGGCAAAGTTAGAGCTTGCTTGGTCCAATTATCTCCCAGAAGCCTATCAGCTAGGCATCAGTCCTTTAATGCATGAACCTTTGGAAGACATTTGGGTCCAAATCATAGGGGGTCAAGATACGAAATTTGGTCAGATTCTCATTTCAAGATGGGCAATTCCTTTCTGATTTACATAGAGGAGAATTGCTTGATCCCACGTAAGAGGGAAGTCACGTGGGAAGGAGAATGAGAAGAGGCAAGTGTTTGAAGTAAAGGGAGGAGTTTGAGTCCCTCTTGACTGTGTAAGGGAATGAATGTCCCTCTGGGAATAATTGGTTGCATTTGAGCAGAGTGTAGCATACAGATAGGACACTAGGGGCGGAAAGTGGTAGCAAGAGGGGAGATTAAAGGACCAAGGCAAGAACTGTCTGAATCTATTGGTTCTGCCAGAGTCTGAGGTTTATTCTTAAGGCAATGGGAATGGTGACAAGATTTAAGGTGGGCAATTAACGGCGTCAGCTCAGTGTTTTGGAACAAGGGCTCTGATTGCCTCTCAGGGAAAAATGTAACGGGTCCAGGCAAGCTCACAGCAGGGAGATCAGGTAGGAGGCTATGGCTGAAGTCCAGGGAGGAACGATGAGCTTGGACAGAGGCCATGACAAGAGTGGGAGGCCTTGGGGAGACAGGAGATGAGTCAGCCAGGCCTCTGTGGAGGCGAGAGGTAGAAAAGAGAGGAGTCAGTCTTGAACTATGGGTTGCTTGGCTTGGGGAGCACAAGAGGGGCACAGCCCTCCACTCTGTTACAGAAGGGTCTGGATTCCCCTATCCCTGGATAGGCATAACCTCCTCCCTGGCCCTGGATTCTCAAGGGAACAGCACATCCGTGAGATAGTTCCCAAGACTGGCTGTACCTTCTTTCAAAGACCCAGAGACTGAACATGGCAGTATTTCAGGGTGACTTCATAATTGTCATGTTCCATGGGTAAAAGAGCTCCTATAAGCTGTTGCTTCTATGCCTTTTGGAACAGAAAGAAAAATTGAGATGTTTCCACCTTGATTTTGCCCGTATCTGACCTGCTATTTGAGGACATTGAACCCAACAAATGTCTAATTGTATTGGACCAACATAGGTCTTGCTTAGTTTTTTTTCTTTCTTCTTTGTTCTCTTTGCCTGTTTATAGCACTCAAAGTTTAACGATCTAACAGGCCAAAGAAAATACCACCCATGACAGACCACTAAATAGCCATCCTATTATTTCTTCCTGGCAGCAAGGGAAAGTATATTTCCAAATACCACTGAAATGAGGCTGTGGCCACGTGACTGGGTTCGGTCAATGTTACACAGCTAGAAAAGATGTCACGTGACTTCTGGACCTGGCCTGAGTTCCTACACTCAACGGTTTCTGCTCTCTCTTTCCTCCTGTGGTAACACTGAAGGCCACATGTGAAAGAGGGGTGGCAATCCAAGATGGAAGCTGTTTAGATAGAGTACTGAGTCATCTCTTGGAAGAGAGCCACTAATCAGCTTTGTCTGCAGTTTGAGCAAGTAGTAAACTTAAAGTGTGTCAGGCCTGAGAAGCTGAGGGTTATTTATGTAGGGCTTGCTATCCCAGCTAAGGCACGTGGTCAGCAGTACAGCAAAGATTTCCTCTAGGATCATGCAGCTGTCTACACTGGTGCTCACTGTCTAGAGCCTGGCATTGTCCCGAGAAGACAGACAGCATAGCGAACACAACAGTCTATGACGAAGCATGTCAGCTTCTTGTCGCAGTATTTCAAAAACAGACTACAGATGTCTGAGTGGGTATATGTATATGTACGTACAGGCACACACTTTTATGGATAAACCTTGAAGCATTTGCTGATAAACACACACTTTGGGGGGAACGACATATTTCCTAAATCATAAGCGAAGAGAAATAAGGTAGATCTGGGTATGGTGACTCGTGCGCTTGTGAGACTGAGACAGGAATATTGCCATACATTTGAGGCTAGTGTGGGTTACACAACGAGATGTGTGTCAAAAGAAAAATAAAATAGAAGAGAGGAAAAGAGGAATGATGAGAGAGAGAGAGAGACAGAGAGACAGAGAGAGAGACAGACAGAGAGAGAGAGAGACAGAGAGACAGAGACAGAGAGAGAGACAGAGAGAGAGAGACAGAGAGAGAAGAAAATAAGCAGAAAGAGAGAGAAAAAAAAGGTCAAATGAAGACAGAATTCTTCATGCTTCCAAACAGGGTTGTTTTTCTTGAGTTGGAGGATAAAAATGATGCTTCATGGGGTGTGTCCTCAAGCTCCCCCAGTCCCGTCTCAGCGCTTGTCTTTGAGGAGAGAGCGCACCTTTTGTTAGATCTCAGCATTCATTGCCATCTCCAAGGGGACAGCTGGGACTTTCCCTCTCCAGATCAAAGGCCACTGTGTAGGCGGTAGACACTCAAACCTCAGGATGTCTTTGAGCTAAGAATGAACTCCGGAGAAAGTCAAAACACTGTGTGGAAACAAGAGCTGCGGGGTAGGAGGTTCGCGGTGTCCTCTGTGGAGGCTTCTATTCCGACGAGGAGGAGAATGAAGAGAGGAGAACCAAGGTCTAGGATGATGCACCACAGCCAGAGAGAAAAGCGCATCATGGAGAACAGTGATATTCTTAAAAATATCCCTTGGATATCCAAACAGACCCTGACAGTTCATGGCCTACGCTTCAGCAGCTGAGAGAAGCAGAGGTGAGGCTGAGGGGCACAAAGAGGGGGATGGTGGCTGGGCAGATAGGGACAGAAACAGGAGGAGGAAAGGGCAATGAGACATGTTGACAGAAGTGTCCCCTCTAGGTGCACCCACACACTGAGACAATGGGGATATTCTATCAGGAACTCACCAAGGCCAGCTGGCCTGGATCTGAAAAAGCCTGGGATAAAACTGGACTCGCTGAACATAGCGGACAATGAGGACTACTGAGAACTCAAGAACAATGGCAATGGATATTTGATCCTACTGCACATACTGGCTTTGTGGGAGCCTAGGCAGTTTGGATGCTCACCTTACTAGACCTGGATGGAGGTGGGTGGTCCTTGGACTTCCCACAGGGCAGGGAACCCTGATTGCTCTTTGGGCTGACGAGGGAGGGGGACTTGATGGGGGGGGGGGGGAGGGAAATGGGAGGTGGTGGTGGGGAAGAGACAGAAACCTTAAATAAATAAATAAATAAAATTTAATAAAAAAATTAAAAAAAGAAGTGTCCCCTTTACTAGCATGTCACATACACACAGAATGCTGTACCTGAATACCTGATGCTTATGGTTTGTTTTTAGCTCTGTAGGGTGGGTCCATTCACCCACATGGGCATGTGATGTGTGGTGCACTGAGGTTCATGTTGGGTTGTCTTCCTCGAATGCGACTTGACGTCCCTCTTCATCTTTTTCTAGTACTTTTGCTTTATTTTTTTTCTTTCTTATTTTTTTTTTTTTTAAATTTTTTTGATTCTTTTGAGACCAGGTTTCTCTGTAGCTTTGGAGCCTGTCCTGGAACTAGCTCTTGTAGACCAGGCTGGCCTCAAATTCACTGAGATCCACCTGCCTCTGCTTCCCAAGTATTGCATTAAAGGCAGGGGCCACCACTGTCTGGCTCCACCTTCTTTTTTGAGACAAGGTCCCTCACTGAACCTGAAGCTAGACTGGCTGTGCAGTGAGCCACCAAGGTCTCTGTCCTCTGCTCCACCTGAGTTGCTCTCATAGGTGTGCGCTACTGTGCCCGGCTTTTTGCATGGATCCGAGAGATCCAGACTCAGGACTCTATGCTCACTCACTGGGCCTTTTCTCCAGTTCTGTGACTCCTGTTGCAACCTGAGAAAACGCTATTCGAAGCTCCTCTAAAGTGTTTCACTTTCTACCTCAGACGAGGAAAGCAGGACTTCTAGGACAGTTCTCTTTCTTGTCTTGTGATGGAAACCCCAGGCTGACCGCACTCGGTGATTCTCCTATTTCTGTCTCATCCCGTCATTTGTAGTGAGCTGCGGCACGCTTGTCTTCTAACTGGAAGGCCATGGTTTCTTCGTGTGGGTTTAAGTTTTCATGCTTCCATGATGCATTTGCTTATTGTTCCTGACACCGCTCCACACGTCTGGGCTTATTCTCTCCACACCAGATAGAATTTTAGTCAGGGCCAGAGCAAGCTGCTCAGCCTTGGCTGGTTACATTATGTTTTCCTCCCCTCCCCTCCCCTCCCCTCCGCTCCCCTCCCCCTCCCCTCCCCTCCCCCTCTTCTTCCCTCTTTCTTTCTTTCTTTCTTTCTTTCTTTCTTTCTTTCTTTCTTTCTTTCTTTCCCTCTAATGTAGCATCTTTCTAGCAGATCTTGACAGAGGAATTAGATGCACTGGATTCTAGTTTATAACCGTTTGGATGACCCTTAACCTTTGCTACTTTGGATGGAATGGTCAAGCGACTATCCGATTTATGTCTGTAGATTCTCGGTTCCTAACTGACTCTTGAGTAACCTTTGTAGGTAACCTTTGCCTTTTTGCTCTCTTCAGACTTTTTCTTCTCATCAGTGACCCCTCTGCTGTCTAGTTTGGCCTCCTCTAGCAAAGGATGGCTAGGAACAAAAATAATATATATTTTATTTAGATTACTTACAGCTGGGAATGTCCAAGGACCCATATCTTGGCCTTCTTGATGGCAAAGTCTCAAGGTCACATGGATATCACATGTGTTTTCTAGTCTCTCTCCCTCTAAGAAAGCAACCAGAATGCAATCATGGGGCCTCCCCATGGTGAGTTTAATTCCAATCACCCTCAGACTCATCTCTGTACATTGCATTAAGTCCACACCTTCTTAACTCCTCAAAATTGGGATTAAATTTGAACCCATGAACCCTGGAGGAGATATTCTAGCCCTGGACCCAAGCCTATTGTTCTCAGACTATTGATGAACGCGAATTCTAAAATCAGTACTAGTGAAAGGATTTGAAAAGGCGGGTGCATCTGATTGTATCTTATATGTCATCATACTTTCAGCACAGATGTGGAGAGCTGGGTCACGTGCCGTTCGACACAGCTAGAGAAACCTGAGTAGCATGCCCTCCAGCCTCAGGTGTCATGCACCCTGCATCCTGTGCATTACATGGGAATAAATAAACACTTGACATAGTTGTGAATCTGAAAAAAGAGAACAAATAAGGATCCATACACTCACACCTGGAACATATTACATATTAGTTAGAGAGTCGAATTCTTGGGCTGATTCCTCATGAAAATACATCTCGCAGGTATATCTCCTCCATTATCTCTTTAAAAATAGTATCCATAAATTTTCACCTTGATGCCCTATTTCTGTGACCTCCGTTAAGGGTGCAGAGTCAGGCTGAAACAGGAAGGCAAAAGATTTTTAAAGAAAAGTTCATTCTCCAGCTGGACGTGTGCCGTCTGGGGGACTCGTTCTCTTCAAAAGATGTCCCTCTGGTGCTTGGTGTGTGAGCCCAAGCACCATCAGTTCCACTCTGTTCCTCATCGCCAACAACTCTGTCTTCAGCTCTTGACCTCTGCCTGTGGTGCGCAACCATTAATCTCGCACGTTCTCTCACTCTGAGGGTTTTCTCTTTGCTGAGTGTTTAAGCGGATTTGTCTGTTTCCACTGAACTTTGAGGGGTTTATCATGGGTCCCCCTTTAAACAGAGGTATAAGCCAATTACTAGAGCATGGCTGGGCTCACAGGCAGGCGTGGTCGACGGGGGGAGCCCTGATTCTATCATCGTCCCTGTGTTAAAATCAGCGAGGGCTCTGCCCACAGAAGCAGTTAGGACTCTGAATCTGAAGAGACGCATAGGGGCCTTTCTGATTAACAATTCTTCACCAAAGCTGGTGAGTTTAGCTACCTCCTGAGGCACTAAGATAAGGAGCAGGAGACCTCAGGCCAACTGCCAGGAGCGGCTGAGAATCCCATTCCGGAAGACCCAGCGGCTGTGATAGACCTCCCTGGAGTTGACTCTTAGAATGGGCAGGTCTCTTTTCTATGGAGAGGGAAAGGATTGTTTGCAGGCCTGCAGAATAGAGAAGAGTCGTAGAATTATCTAGTGAAGGCAGGTGTTTGGGGGAGATACCCACTCTTGACAATCAAAAGGATGGGCTCTACAAATCCAACAGCACACCTCGGGCATGATAAGCTCCGTCTCAGCAGGCTGGTGAGTTGTTTATGTCCTGTCTTATATAAAGTTTCCATTGTGTCTGGTTAAAAACAATCCCAGCTCGGTGTGATTATTGAACAGCAGCAAACACACACCTTCCAGGGAATGTCTACAAAGCTGTTGTCACATCTTAAAAAGTTCTTCGTAGGATTAAAAGCTAATGGGGACAGGACTGCAAAGGAAAAGGTCACACACTCCCCGAGGCTTAATCTCTATCAGAATGTCCCTTTTCCATATTTTAGCTACCCAGATGCTATCCACCAGGCACCCTCCCCATGAACTTCCGGGAGGGCCCTATTCCAATTCAGTCCATCACTAATCTTGATGCCTTACTACATTTAAAAATTCATGCTTGCCCCTAACCCTACACTCACGACAGCTTGCTGCAACTCATTTTCTGAGTTCCATCCTTTCTCTACAGAGCTACATTTAATTTTAGTTTTTGTGTGTGCATGTGTATAGAGGGGTGGTGGTGCGTGCGTGCCCGGGTACATACATGACTTCAGAAGACAACTGGTGGGCGTCTGTTCTCTTGGTCTACCATGTGGTCCCTGGGATTGAACTCAGCTCCTCAGGCTTGGCAGCAAGTCCCTTTACCCACTGAGCCATCTCCTTTTCTGCTTTTGGATTTGATGGGAAATCCTGTGTAGTCTCCGGTGATGAACTTGGAGTGATAATTTTGGCTGGTTCCTGACTGTACCTTCAGGTTCATTCTGGTTCTATCTCCTTCCAGACTACTTTTTGCCTTTCAATGTTGATTTTTTTCCAGAGTTGATTCTTCTCCTGTTGAATCAGGAGCGGCAGGGCTGCGTCCCAGGCACCTGGCCGCCCGCATGGCTAGTTTATACCCAGAAATAATTACACGGAAACCGTATTCTTTCAAACACTGCCTGGCCCGGCTAGGTCCAGTTTCTTATTGGCTAGCTCTTACATATTGTTCTAACCCATTTCTAATATTCTGTGTAGCCCACAAGCTGGCTTACCAGAGAGGATCTTAACCTGCATCTGTCTGGAGTGGGAGCATCATGGCGACTCTTCCACCAAGCCTCCTTCTCCCAGCATTCTCCTCTGTTTTCTCCACCCACCTAAGGGTGGGCCTTATCAAGGGGCCTAGGCAGTTTCTTTATTAATAAGAAATCACTCCCACATCATTCTCCTAACTAATGAAGTGATTATTATTAACAGGACATTTGTGACTGAAGAGTTCAATCATTTTCCGGAAGGGTCCATTGAGGTTCATGAAAGCACGTGTTTGTGCTTGGTCCCTACAGTCAAATGCTCTGCTCTGCTCCTGAACTGTACCATTGTTCTATGGCCAGTCTCTATATATACTTTAAAAAGTACTGTTGATTCCCCTAAAGACTATAGGATACATAAGTAGCTTTGGTGCTTAAAATTAATTTATGCACATAATTAATAAATTAGTTTGTTAATTCTGATGGGGTTTCCATTTGAGTTGGGGCACTGAGGCACGGAAAGAGTCTCCTCCTGACTTTTGAGCCAGGAGCAGGTAGGATGCAGGGAAATGTGCGCATCCATCAGGGTCTGAGTCACACCAGTGCCTGCGACCCTGAGCCAGGCTCAACCCCCCAGGTTGGTTTTCTGTGAGGTTCATTTTTTCCTTTAGGGAAACACAAAGATCCCAAGAGGCTGGTAGCAGAGATGACGTTAACGACAGGGGTGTGACCAAATAGTGCAGCATCATCTTCGTGAAGAGAAAGGATGGCTCCTTCACATCCCTCTCTGAGAGTAGAATTGTTTCTGCTCTTGTTGGACTGTTCTTCCATTTGCCACGAATGAAGACAAAAATGGGTGTGAAAATGTTAAAGTCCAAAGTCCATGTAGGGTCGATGCTACTGCCGTAGGGGGAATGGCTGCTTTCCTTTTTTTTTTTTTTTTTTTTTTTTATTTATTTTTTTATTTTTTTGAGACAGGGTTTCTCTGTGGTTTTGGAGCCTGTCCTGGAACTAGCTCTTGTAGACCAAGCTGGTCTCGAACTCACAGAGATCCGCCTGCCTCTGCCTCCGGAGTGCTGGGATTAAAGGCGTGTCCGCCTGGCAATAGTCTATCTGTGTGTATGCCGAAGGCCAGAAGAGGGCACCAGACCTTATTACAGATGGTTGTGAGCCACCATGTGGTTGCTGGGAATTGAACTCAGGCCCTTTGGAAGAGTAGGCAATGCTCTTAACCTCTGAGCCATCTCTCCAGCCCCTGCTTTCCTTTAGCAAGGCTTTGAGCACAGCACATTAAAGTGTTTATTGGCTGGGGAAGTGGGAAGGGGTTCTGGGCACCCTGGAGAATAGATTCTGCACCATTTAATCAATGAATCCTTTTTAAAAAATGAGGACTGGCCAGCCAGCGAGGGTGACTCTTACCACCCAGAGGGGGTGCCACGGAGATCTTGCTGGCATCCTCCTAAGGGACCCTACTTTTAGAACTGGAGAATTCTTTGGGGACAGAAGAGGCTCCTATCTACCATAAGCCTCTAAAGTGTGTATAGGTCAAAGACTACAGTGGAGCACTGTGGAAGCCGGGCCAGTTTTCTGTCTCATAAATAGATGCCCCCGACTGACAACATGCCAGCGTATCAGAGCGGCCTTTGATAGTCGCCTGACCAGGTGGAGAAATAACAAGTCAAACACGGATCATAAACAGATGGTTGATGTTCAGACAGAAAGAGAATAAAGAAACGCCCTGCTGGTATGCAGAGCGCCAGGGTCTTTTGTGATGGTTGGTTTAGTAACAGGTGTACAGTGTGAACAAACAGATGCTTCTAAGAAAAACAACAAAAAATGAGTCAAGTAGCATGGCTCATATCTGCAGTGCCAACACTCAGAGAGGTGGAGGCAGGAGGGGAGGCACAAGCTTGAAGCTAGGCTGGGCCACGTTGTGAGTTTGAGGCTAGCGCATGTATGCGTAAGTATACATCACGGCCCTTCATAGGACCCGTGTCTATAAACTCAGTGACTATTCTTCTCTGATGTTAGAATTTTGTTACCCATTTGATTCTGGCACAGGCCCAAGTCACAAGTCGTTCATTTCAACTGGTTGGAGTTACTCCCATGCTCCTGAAAAACAGTTTAGTCAACCGTTGCCTTTGGAGTCAATAAGTCAGAGATGTCTATAGCAAAAGGAGTGGGAGCATCTTGTTCATATCTTTTCTGGAACTGGTAATGAAAGTCAGTGAAGCTGAGGGCTTGCTCAGGTTCCCTCTACCCTGCTCTGTGTGTGTGTGTGTGTGTGTGTGTGTGTGTGTGTGTGTGTGTGTGGCATGTGTGGAGACCAGAAGTTTCTCAGGAACCAGTCATCTTGTTTTTAGAGGCAGAGTCTCCACTAGTCTGGAGCTCACCATGGAGGCTAGGCTGGCCAGCATATCCCAGGGATTTTCCTGTCCCTGCCTCCTAAAGTTGGGATGACAAGCATATATCGTCACATCCAGCTTTTTAATGTCAATTCTGAAGGACTAACACAGGTCATCAGTCCTTCACGGCAAGTGCTTTGCTGTTTGAGCTCTTTTTCCGGGCCCAAGTCTTTTCTTGCTTTCGCTCTCTGGGTCTTTATCATATTAAAATGGGTACAAATATCCATGTTGTAAATTAGGGTGTGGAGACGGGAGATTAAACAATGTACCATGCAGATACTAGAACATAACACAAGGGACTGATTAGAAATCACAGGAGGCCACTGTTTTGAGCTGAACTCCCTCCCTAGGCCCCCACAAGGCAGATCATAAATTAAAATGGAGTTACTCCTGCCCGAGGCCCTCAGCATCAAGCTGAAACAAAGCTGTTTAGCTAATCTCTCAAGAAACCAGGGAAAATGAGAGATAAGAGCCAGATGCCCCAAACAGGTCAGTTTCACCCTGAATGCTGATGAAGTTTCCTTGGTTTTCATTTTAATCCATACACAAAGAAGTGGCCTGGAGTAACCCTATCAGCCAGTCGCTTGGCGGTGTTGTTCTGTCCCCACCTTACAAAGGAGAGAGACTTTGAAACGATCGGCTTTTTTTTCTTGTTCTTTGTTCCTGTCTATGAAGCCAACCTCTTCTCAGGCTATTGTACCACCCATCCTATTTTTTGATTCTGAAATTAAACCCAGAGCCCAATTAAGATGCTTAAATTCCAGTGTTGCAGCTTTGTTCTGGGATAATAAAAAGGACTCAAATACTTGAAATTATTGTTGGTGTGGATGTAGGATATGCGGGGCTTTCACTGCTGTTTTTTTTTATTTTATTTCACTGCTTTTATTTTTATTCAACCTCCACAGTCTGCTTAAGCCCTGGTAGAAACTCTGGGAGTCAGTTGGTGGCGACAGCCACCGAGGGATCCATCCAGTTTGCCTCAGGAAAAGGGCAGGCCAGTTAAGATGCCCTGCAGATGTTCACCTCACCGTTCTGGCAGGAAGAAAACAGGTTCTAAGATTTTACCATGTGAGCTGGACCCGCAGGGCAGACACACTTGCGGGCAGTGCTGCTCTCTCTTTTGTCCTCCCAGTGTGACCAGTGCCATTGTCAACGTCTATCCAAGCGGATGCCACAAGGTGTCTGCTCTAAGTTTCACAGTTTTCTAGTCCTAGGGTTTGCCATCGTTCAGACCCCGGTGTTAGCATTTTGGCCCGTTTAGTAGAAGCCTTGCTGCGGAGATCTGATGGAACCCTAAAGAGACAGGAGGTTTTAGTTTTGCACATAGAAGCAGACACTGGGGTTCTCACCCTCTGCCCCTCTTTCTTGCTCCCTAGCATGTGTTTTCCTCTGTACCCCATCTCACTGCTAGCCCAAAGGTCAACAGGATTGACCTTCATCATAGATTGCACTCTGAACCCCTATTCTAAAACATACCTTCCCTCTTTTTAAGCTGCTTTCCATGGGGCATGTATGATAGCAATGCAAAAATGACTACCTTAGGATCAGTGCTGCACGGAGATTGGCGGTGGCAAAAAAACAAAACCAAAACACAAATAACCAAATACCCCCCCCCTTGAAAAATCCGCGTGTTCAACTGCTCTATGGCGGAACCCATGTCACATGAAGAACAATTGACAACTTCATGTATCAAGTCAAGTTGGTTTAGCAAGATGGGTGAGCCAGGCAAACACTCAAAATGGACTCTCTGAAGGCTGTGAGAAGCAACTGGATTCTGGTTTCTGTAGGGAATGATTTTATTCGACCTCACAGATAAGTCCTGATAATTTTTTTTTATCAGTTTTGTTTCAGTACTGATTTTTGTCTTCTATTAAGCTCAACAAAGTACTAAGTCTCGGCACTGATTCTATCCTCACATAGTATTCTTACAGGGGTCTCATGGCACAATGTCAGCTCGGTAATAAAAAGCTACTCAGAAGTGTTTGGTTGGAGACCGGAGTGGCCCATTCACCTGACAATACCGGGCCTGTTTCCCCTGTGGCTTGGCTGTTATTTGGGCATCTCAGAACGCTGTCTTCTCTCAGCTGCCCCCTGGTGGTCAGAACACAGATTGCACTTCCCCAACCACACTTCTCTGAAGAATGAAGAACAAAACAATGACCCAATTCCTAAATAATCGTGAATACACGATCCTTTCCTGGGTCTAGTAGCTTATATAGACTTTATACTAGAAAATATTATTGCATGCAGCTCTGCTTTGAAGAAATGATGGATTTATCAGCCTTCCTTTTGTTTTATTTAGTGTATATGTGTATGTGTTTGGTTTGCTCATGCCCCAGTGCAGGTATGGAGGTCAGAGAACACATTTGTGAGTTAGTTCTCCTCTTCTTCCACTTTGTGAGTTCTGGGGATAGAACTAAAATCAGCAGACTTGGCGGCAAACACTTTTATCTGCCGAGCCATCTGAATAAAGTCATAGGCTTAGACAGCAAAAACCAAAACAAAACCAGGGTCTCACTTATAGAGTCCTGGATAGCCTGGGATACACTATATTGACCAAGATTACCTTGGACAAAAGACAGTCCTCCTGCCTCTGCTTCTTGAGTGCCGAGATTACAGCCATGCACCTACACACCAAGCAAGATGAGTTCTCTTTATTCCTTACCTCCATAGCCTGCCTCATTCTTCTTCACACTTATCCGTTCTGACTGTGTTTACCTTTGTCTGTAATCCTGACCCTGTAGTTTGAATCATGAATGTTCCCCAAAGGCCTGTGTGCCCAAGGCTTGCTCACCAGCCTTTGGTACTGCTGGAGTTGGCGGGGCTCTTAGGAGGCAGGGCCTAGAAGTTAGGAAGGGAGAGCAATGGCTCAGGAACTCAGTCTACCTGCGCACGGGTTCTGGATCACAATCTCCCTCCCATTCTCTGAGGGATCGTTACTGGACTCTTCTACTGTGAAGTATTTGGCTTGCATGTCCGCCTAGGAGAAGATGACCATCTGTAACGATTAGATGCCCTGCCTCCTGTCAGCGCTGTTCCCGGACTTTGGAAGGGGGAACAGAGTTAAGGAAGTGGACGTGAACTCTGGTCATGGGCTGCCTTCCCCGCACAAGACTACACAGAACAGAAGCGAAGGGACTTTATTATGCTGAAGCCAAGCACAGCTCTTTCCCTACACAGTCAGCCGGGGGATGGCTCTGCCACTGGATTAAAGAGACATCCCTAGGCCCGCTCAGGTTCTGTCCTTCCTGCTGTTCAGCACCTGCTCCGGGGAACCTGGGGCCTCTGCAGTTTTGTGCTCGGGATCCTGCAGATCCAAGCCGTAGAGTGTGCTAATTGCTCTCACCTTAGGGTCATCTGCCTTTTATCCAATGTGTGGAGCAACCAGAGAGTCATGTCAACACGCCAGCAGAATGCCAGCTCACGCGGCTTGCCAAGGAGTTCTGCTAAGGTTAATTGCTTGCTCGGTCTCTGTGGTCTCCCCATCGGGCAGACATCTCTGTTGCTCTGGAAAGTTAATATAGATATTTCACAAAGGCCACCTTTCCTCTGTTTGGAGTCCCTGCCAAGAAAGTCTTCAACACAGAGAGGACATTTCAGTGGGAGAGAGCATGGGAAACTGCCAGCTTAGGATTGGGGAGAAGCAGAGGGTGGCACTCTGCCTGGAGGAAACGGCACATGGCCTCCGGGCTGGACCACTTGGAACTCTCCTGCAGTCTTCCTGCCTGGAGAAGCAGAGAGAGCAGAGGAGCATGTTTGTTAACAGGCACGCGGCTGGTGACAGGGACCTTATTTCACTGGACTCAAATTGAGTTTTTTATGTTGTGATATTCTTTCATCCACTCAACACAGACCTCAGCACAGTGGGGCGCAAAAGTGGACAAGCAGAGCAGGATTCGAACCACTGAAGGCTACAATATCCACAATGGCATAGATGACGTATTTGGACCTAGGTAACAGAACGTCCTTCCTTCCTTCCTTCCTTCCTTCCTTCCTTCCTTCCTTCCTTCCTTCCTTCCTTCCTTCTTCTTCCTCCTCCTCCCTCCCTCCCTCCCTCCCTCCCTCTCTCTCTCTCTCTCTCTCTTGTTTTGAGTCAGGTGTTGCTATGTATCCCAGACTGGCCTGGGACATGTAGTAACATTTCTGTTTCAGCTTCCCAAATGCTAGGATTAGAAGTCAATCTTTGATTTTGTCTTAAGATAGAACAGGTAGCATCCTCCTCCTGAGTTGCTTTAAAATGCTTGAAGAAACCATTGAAAACAGCTGTTATCTTCCTAGATTATCCCACATGGCTGCCTCCCTCCCTCCCTCTCTCTCTCTCTCTCTCTCTCTCTCTCTCTCTCTCTCTCTCTCTCTTCCTCCCTCCTTCCCTTCCTGTCTTCCTCCCTCCCTCCCTCTTTCTTTCTTCCTTTCTGTTTTTCGTGCCCAATGTTGCACCACAGAGTGGGTTCACTGATCCACCAGAAACACAGCCACATTCTCTGTTTGCTTCTGAACTTCAAGGATGGTGGTGGCTCAGCTGACCTGGTCCTGCTGGTCTGGCACACGTAGTTGGAGATGAATTAAATGATCATATGTCCTTTTGTATTCTCTGAGAATACATCCTGTCCCAGTCACCAGCCACTGTGTTTTTAGGCGAGGATATTGAGATGCATAGACCAGGGGGCCTGCTATGTGAGTCAGCTCTTCTGAAACAACGCAGGGCATTATGGTCAGGGCCTGCTCCTGCTGTCTTGGGAGTGTAGATGGGTCATGTCTGCAGAGATGCTCCTAGTTAGAAACAGAAAATTGAAAGAGGAGTGAGAAGATGATTTCCAAACAATATATTCTTGAGTGGATGTAATTAATAAGATGATAATTAAAAAAAACTTGAGTTTTTCAAAACAATGCATACATTCAAAAGATTCAGTTTTCACGGCATCTATGAAAGGTAAAAACTGTATTATCATGCAAGGTGTTTAGCTTGCATTAAACACATATTCTGTACTGGCCCTGCTCTTGACTCAGAGAACTGTGAATAAACCAGGTTCTGCAGTGTGTACCTTGCCTTCTAGTAGTGGGTCGGCTGTCATCCCTTGGTGACTTCATGGTTTTTCTCATTGCTGTGACCAAGAAGCAGCTTGACTGGGAGAAAAGGTTTGTTTTGGCTCACAGTGCAGGGAGCACAAACATCACAGGGTAGAAGCCATGGGACCAGGGAACACTTCTTCACAACCCAGTGCCTCAGGCAGCAGAGGAAGAGGTCCGCTGGTTCTCAGTTGGCCTCTTCCTGTTTCCCTATGCGTTCAGTCTGGGATGCCAGCCAAAGGGATGGTGCTGCCCACATTCAAGGCTTTCCCTGGCAGTTAGTACTCTACGAAAATACTCTCGTGGACACCCCTGAAGGTGTGCTTCAGTAATGCCCCAGGCATTTCTTTATCTAATCATACTGGCGTTCAAAACTAAATATCACACTTGGTATGACCACGGAACTGGTTAGTGAGCTAGTACGGCACCTTGCGTGAAATCCGTTTTCCCACCCTGAAACTATACCACCAAGCAGAGAACACATCTTTCTGCTTCTTTCTCAGCATTCCCCAGTTAGCTCAGCTGCTTCTGTTGGCAAAAATGCTAACACCAACACAGGTACGAGTTATTTTCTCCAAGTCTTGACAAGACGCGACTCAAGGGAGCCAGGGCTCACGTGGCTCGTCATTCGAGGGGATACTGCCCACCATGGTGAGGAAGGCAGGGCAGCAGGGGCCGGAGGCTGCGGGCCACCTTGTATCCACACTCAGGAAGCAGAGTGGAAAGGAAGTAGGGTCAGATGATAGAAGCTCAAGGTTCTTTATAGTGTTTGATTTCCTGCAATGAGACTGGCTCCACCTTCTAAAGGTTCCACCCTCTGACACAGCGCCACCATCAGGGTCCTAGCGCTTCAACACCTGAGCGTCTGGAGGGCAACAGCAGGGTCCGAGCGCTCCAATGCACCGCACCGCACAAGCATCTCGAGGGCATTTTTGTGCTCCAGCACGCGTGTTGTCACTAGATGTGTAGCCATGTGAGACTTTGGCAGTGGAAAGAGTGCAGATTCCGGAAGTATGACTGGTAGGAGTCGAAGAGGCCATTCTGAGAGCAAAGGGCCATTTTCTCTTAAACCCTACTCCTCAGGAAGGCTTCACAATGGCTGGCTTTAGCCACCCCACTGTGAGCCACCAGAGCCCTTTCTGACTACAGCCATTGTCCATTGCTGTGAAAACTTAAAAAAAAAAATTTTTTTTTCAGGATATATCACTTTTATTTTGATGATTGAGCTGTAGATACAACTGCCATTGGTTGGCTCTCTGCACGTATACGGTGTCCCGTGTCTCACCCTTGGCTTGGCTTAGACTCTATTTCTCCCCTGCATTGTGACAGTGGTCTCCTGTGCACACGAGACCCTGCCTCAGCCTGCAACTTCCAGTCACCATCCTCCCACGGATCTGTCTGCAACCCCATGCCTCCGAGCATGGTCCCCAGACCAGCCACATTACCACTCGCAGGGAGCTTGTCAGAAATGAGAATTCATAGGCCTCATGCTCGCTAGCAGTCAAAGTCTAGCTGGAAGATGGAAAGGCTCATTAGTTTGAATAAAGAAAATTGAATATGACAAATGGATGACTGGAGAAATAAATTGTCTCCAGTCGTGCAATGGAAAAGCTATTCAGGAAGCAGCATGAATGGCTCACAAAGCCATTACGCTGAGAAATATAGGCAGGTCGCAAGCAACCAGCTACTGTGAGCCACAGCGGCCTGAGTATGATGCCTGGGAGGGGACAGAACCAGAGGGACAGATTTCATTGGCTGTTTGGTACTGAGAAGGAGGAGGGTTTGCTCACAAAAGGACACCACCAGAGAATTCTGAGTGAGCTGGCAGTGCCCTGTGTCTTCCTCCTTAGGGCCGATACACTTGTTTATACACATGCTAAGCTCACAGAAATGCACACCCAGAAGGCCAAGTGGGCACACACACACACACACTAAAACTACAACAACAAAAACAAGGCACAGACCATGGCTAGACACCAGAACTCTAAGTTCCAGTTGATACAAGTATACACCAGGAGATGAGCAGAAAAGCCCGGAAGACCACGCTGTGGCTGAAGTGTTAAATGCCCCCCCCCACAGGCTCATGCTGTCTTAATACTTGGTCTTCAGCTGGTGGCATTGTTATGGGATGTTGTGGAATCTTCTAGAAGCAGAGCCTTGTTAGAAGAAGAGAGGCTTTGAGGTTTTATAGTTCAGCCTCGCTTCCTGTCCTTTTTCTGCTTCCTGATTGGATGCATTGTGACCAGCTGCCTCATGCTCCCACTGCCATGCCTTCCCGGCCAGGCTGGATACAGCATGCCCGTGAACCATAAGCTGTAATAAACCCTGCCTCCCGTGGGCCGTTTCTTGTCAGGCATCTGTCCCGGTAACTTAAATGTAACTAATACATCTGCATTAATGGAGTGTTCATTCTTGACATGATCAGTCATGTGCCAAGTGGAACCACTTTCCATCTGCCGAGATGCAGAGAGATGGCAGATGGCCAGTTCCACAGAGTTACATGCCCTGAGGGTCTCAGGTTTGGAAGCCTCATGACTGGTCTCTTGCTCTGTTGTCACATTCCTGAAATTCTCAGTCATTTTTAAAACACAGTATCTACATGAAAATGTGCACTTTCTTTTGCATCAGTTCTTGCCTGTGACTTGGGTGGTCATGAATACCACATGACTTCTGTGACAGTTGTATACGCTCTACAAGCTGCATTTGATCATGATGAACCATCGGACCAAGTTAATGGCTGGGCATTCTACAACATTAGTTGGCTGTATCATCTTCTTTCTTAAATTATATGCGTATGGGTGTTTTGCATGCATATATATCTATGTATCACCTGATGAGGAGCTCACGGAGGCACGAAGAGAACATGAAATCTGATGTGGGAGTGTCATATATCAATCTGTTGATTTCATTGGTTAAGTTATAATAAACCAGCTGCTTGGCCTCATGGCTTGGAACATAGATGGGAGGAGTAAACAGAATAGAATTCTGGGCGGAAGAGGAAGTGAGGTCAGACTCTGCTCTGCTCCCAGAGAGGCCGGACAGCTCTGCTGGAGCAGAGACGCCATGCTCAGCTCTCCTGGGTAGACGCAACGATGGATGGAGGCTAGAATCTTCCCGGTAAGCGCACCTTTTACAAACATCATTAGAAATGGGCTAGTCCAGGTGCGAGAATTAGCCTGTAAGGGCTAGAGTTCATGGGCCAAGCAGTTCTTTAAATGAATACAGTTTGTGTGTTGTTATTTCGGGCATGAGCTAGCCAAGCGGCCGGGGTGTTGGGGACGCAGCCCCGCCGCTCATATTTCAACAGAAATCTCCTGGATTGTGAGCCCCCATGTAGGTGCTGGGAACTGAACTCAGGGCCTCTAAAAGAGCAGCCAATGCTCTTAAGTACCGAGTCATTTCTCCAGCCCCATCTGACAATACTTTTTAACGGTCAAGGTCAAGAGAGTCATCAGGAGCCCCAGAAGCTGTGTTGTGTTGAAGGAGACCGAAGAGACAGGGCCAGTAACAAGGCAAACAGTCCTGGCTACAGAAGGCATCAGTGCGACAGCCGGTGAACCTTGAATGGGTTCCAAAGATGAGACGGCAATAATGTCAGTGTTAATTATTAATTTTCCCATCCCGATGGGTACATATTGCTTGTATAGAAGGATGCTATTGTTTGTACATCTTTCAGTCTTGAATATTTAGGAATGATGGGGCCATTATGTTGCTGACCTGGCGGGGGCCTCCAGTCAGCACCAGGGTAAATAAGAAAATCCACGAATGCGGTGAGAACTTAGGAAAAATTCTTGTCTATCCAAAGGTTAGATTTTTTTTTTCTATCTGAAGGGGAAAAAGGAAACGGATGTATTCTGATGGCAACAATCTCTTTACTTCATCTTGAAAATATCCTCTCTGAAAAATCTCTCTTGCTCTCTCCCCTCTCTGCCCTGCTGCTGCTGGTGCAGCCACCCTTGCATTGCTGCTCCTTCATGCTCCACCTCCGCTGCTGTCCTGCTGCCTCTGCCCTTGGCTTTCTGCTTCCCTACATTGCTGCCCTTTGCCCTCTCACTCTGCCCCCTCCCCAACTAAACTAAACAAATATAGGGTCCATTTTCAGGCCCAACTCATACTCAGAACCCAAGATAAATCATGTGCATTTTTCCCTAGGCTAGGAAATGTCACATTGACCCAAGCTCTAAGTTTGTGAGGGTTTCCAGACAGTAAACAATTGGCTGAACCTTGAGGTTGGGGAGTATTGCAGAAAGGCCTATTGCAACAGGGAGTTATGTCGGAAGTTGCTTCAAGCTCTGGCCTTGAATCACTAAAGCAGCATCTGGGAAAATGATGTTGTGTATTTATCTCTAGAGGCAACCGGATATTTGTCCCTAGGGCAACCAGCTTGTTTTGAGTCTGCTCCAAAGTCCTCAGTTAGCTGTCTGTGTAAAAGGCTGTCTTTGTGACTGAGTATCCCACGTCAGTCTGAGTAATGTAAAATATAGGCAGAAATCATCTTTCTAACCATCCACAGATATGTGTACCCAACAAGTATAAAACACACCACCAAAGGTCCATGGAAAGACCCCACAGCTGTTCGTATTGGGGAGGCATTGCAGTGGTACCCAAGAAAGTTACAGAAACAATCGGTCATCCAGTCGATAGCCACATGACTTGCCTCAGTGGGGCTCCCCAAGTGCGTAGGCTTGTTAAACACTAGCTGGACACTGCTGACAGTCCCACGGCCCCCTGCACCATTATATTGGCATCTTCCCACCAAATAGTTCAGTAAAAATGGCTGTTGTGTTTTTTAAAAACAACTTTTCATTAACTTCGAGATTGTTTCAAACAAGAAAGAGAAGTGATGGGGAGAGAGGGGGAGAGTGATGGGGAGGGGAGTTATGGGGAGGGGGAGTGATGGGGAGGGGAAGTGATGGGGAGGGTGAGAGTGATGGGGAGGGAGGGAGAGTAATGGGGAGGGAGAGAGTAATGGGGAGGATGCAAGGAGGCTGGCTGAGGGTCCGTGGGGGCATTTCTTTCTCTCTGGATAACCAGGCTGCAGAGACCTCTTGCAAGGTCAGTCAGCCCACGAGTACAGCATCCTGACAGAGCTCAGCCCAGGCACAGGAATGCCATCTGACTGCACCGGGATTCCATGCTGGTTGCCTTTGGAGACCTGCCAAGGCGTGTCCAGCACTGACGATGTTTGCCAAAGGGCACTTCACTTCTGATCATGCTGTGCTGGGAGGGTTGAATAGCCAGATGCTTGCATTTTAAATCTAATTTCCCCCTTATTTGGCACCAGTGTTAAAGTGATGTTTTAAATTAACTCTCATAGAACCAAAGACAAGTTTATAGAGAAATATCATAACCATCAGAGCATGCCTAGTCACTCAGGGCATCCTGGCAACTATAAACACTTGCCCTGCACAGACTACATCTTCCAGCCCCCCCAGAGAAGGGGTCTCAAGCATCCATTGTCCCCCTGTGCTAAGCTCAGGCTATGTTAGTCAAGCAGGATATCACTGTCTGGGAAACTTACAGACAGAAGGTATTTCTTTCCAGTAGGCATGCTGGGAAGTCTTAAGGTCCCAGGGCTCACATTTGAAGACTCTTGCTTTGTGTCATTCCATGGCAAAAGGCAGAAGTAAGAATGGAGATGGAGAAGGATAGGAAGATGGAGTGAGATTAAAATTCATCCTCAAGCCCTTTTATTGTGTGTTTGTGCTCATGCGAGTGTGTGTGTATGTGGGCATGTGCTCATGCATGTACATATACCAGAGGTTGACATCAGGGTTTGTGTGTGTGTGTGTTTTGAATGAGTAACCCCCTGCAAAGGCTCACACATTGGAATGCTTGATCATTAGGGAATAGCACCTGCTGGGGAGGAATTGGGAGGTGTGGCCTTGTTGGAGTAATTGCCTTGTTGGAGGAAGTGTGCTGCTGGGCGTGGGCTTTGGAGTTTCAAAAGCCCAAGCCAATCCTAGTTTCTCTCTCTCTCCCTACTACCTGTGGATCTGGATGTAGAACTCTCAGCTACTTGTCCAGTAGCACGTCTGCCTGCTTTCTGCCACGTTCCCTGCCATGAGAGCAGTGTGCTAAACCTCTGAACTGTAAGTCAGCTCCAGTGAAATGCTTTCCTTTACAAGAGTTGCCATGATCATGGTGTCTCTTCCCAGCTCTATCATACAGCTTAGAGTCACTGGTTGGTTAGACTGGCTGGCCAGAAAGCCCCAGGGAACCTTCTGGCTCCATCTCCACAAGCGGCCTCAGCTTCCTTACAGTGTTCTGGAGATCTGAACTCATGTCCTCATGCGTACACAGCAAGCATATCGCCAACTGAGCCGTCATCTCAACTCTGAAGTCTTTTTATAACAGGCACTTACGTATTCATGAAACAGGGAGCCTTGTGATCGAAATATCTCCCATTACCCCTCACTCAGCATTGCTGCCCGGTGAATTGGATTACTAACACATCATTTGGGTGGGAGGCACATTCAAACCCCGGCCCCACTTAACTAAGGAATCTGTGCCTTGACTCTAGAAGTTTGGGCCCAGTGGGACTTGGGTGAGGAATTAATACACTCCCTCTGTATCTAGACTCATCAGGTGAGTAACTAGTCTGTAATACCCCCCAAATTATCCTCATCAGTTAAAAAGCGACACGTGCCTTTAATCCCAGTACTCAGGAGGCAGAAGCAGGTGGATCTCTGTGAGTTTGAGGCCAGCCTGGTCTACAAAGTGAGTTCCAAGACAGCCAGGGCTACACAGAGAAACCCTGTCTTGAAAAACTGAAGAAAAAGAAGAAAGAAAGAAAGAAAGAAAGAAAGAAAGAAAGAAAGAAAGAAAGAAAAAGTCCCAGTGGATATAGGAGCTGGTATTGTGTTCACTGCGGATTCCCCTCCTCTTTGATTCACCCACAGATCTTAAGGGCATAACAACTAAAAGAATAGCGAATGTCCTGTTAGTATTTGGCCAATGATGCTGTCTCACTCTTCTGGGTGGTACTTTCCAAGCATAAACATCTACACAGCATTATATATGTAAGATGCACAATATTAGAACCCGAGGGCAGACTTCCATTGGAGGAAGAGCACTTACAAACCATCTTTCCTTTACCTTCGATACATGCACATCTATTTTAAAGTGCATTTTCCCCCCTTGGAGAACCAGGAAGCAAACCCAAGGCCTCACCCGTGCTAGGCAAGTGCACTACCACAGAGCTGTCGCCCTAGGCCTAAAGCGTGTTTCAGCTGTGAGTCTAAGCCCCTGAGACTGTTAAACACAGTTTACAAAGCGGCAAACTAGAGTCCTGACTGGGGGGTTATTTACTGGAGTCGAAGACCAAGTCAGTGACCTTGGCAGGGAAGCTCTCAGCAGAGCCGAGTGGTTTCTAGGTCAGCATGCAGACAATGCATGACCAAACAGAGTCCTTACTGCGAATTCTGTTCATTCTGTTGACTTGATGATTTCCGCACTGACCCCCTTATTGTAAACCACAGTGCTTGTTATTTTCAGGGTTAGGGCAGCATAGTTTCACATTTTGTTTGAAGATACTTCTACCATTTAAAAGTCAAGATGGAAATATGACTGATTTTCCTTTACTTTTACAATTTTGGGAGCGATGGTGCAGTGTTTGACCCGGTGGACTCCCAAAATGATTCCTCAAAGTATCATTTTTATTATGTGACTTTATAATGCAACAAAATTATTTAAGCCTGAAGCTGGTGATACTGACATGAATTTGATCTTTCAAATAATTTACAAGGGCGTTTGGTCATTGCTCTGGTCCAAGTATAGGCTCCAAAATTCTTACATTAAAACTTAGTCACCAATGTGATGATATTAAGGGGTGAGGCCTTTAGGCGGAAATTGTTCCGAGGACTTCCCACAACAATAGATTAGTGCTTGCTTGAAAAATGCTTGAAGGCTGGGAATGGCGGCCTATGCCTGAAGTTCCAGAATGGGAGACTGAGGTAGAATGGTAGTTTGGATCTCAAGACCCTGTCTCAAGAAAGAAGGAAAGAAAGAAAAAAAGTGGCTTAAGAAATGGCCTGGAGCTATTTCCCCTTCTCCTTCCCACCTCATCCTGTTTGTCTTTTCATTCCCGCCCTTCGAGAATGCAGTGAGAAAGCCCCCAACAGATGCCAAGCACCTTGAACTTGGACTCCCAAGCCTCCAGAGCCGTGAGAAGCCCAGTCTGCGTGTTAATTTCCTGATCACTATTGTTAGAGCAGCACAGGTGGGCTAAGACAGGCATGCTTCACGGTTCTGGTCCGTCAAACTGAGTTTTCCCGACAAAACTGTTGGCATTTATCTCGCCTGAGATTATTCTTTGTCTTGTTTCCTGACTATGGACCTACGCTTGGCATATGCTTCCGGCACATTTTCCGTACTTTAGTGGAATAAACAAAGAAATTCGGGGTACTGGGGTCTTGAGTAGACTAAGCCATAGGACTTTGTTTTATGCATACTAATGTTGTCATGAGACAAACAGGAGTAAGGAAAAAACTAAGATGAAGTAAGACAGAGTTGACCCAAATTCCACGTGACCAGCATCCTTATGATAAGAGAAAACCTGGAAAACCTGGAGAAGGGCGTGTGAGTGCATGGAAGAGAGCCCACGCAAGGGCAGGAGGAGAGGATGCCATCCATGCACAGGCCATAGAGAGAGGCCTCAGAATGAAGTAGCCCCGTCAATGTCCTAATCTTGCACATTTAAGCTCCAGACTGAAGGCAGATGTGTTTCTGTTGTCCTAGCCACCCTGTGTGCAGACTTTGTCACGGCAGCTGTGTTGGCTCATTTCTCCTGTCTTCTTGAGTGGGTTTGGAACCACCTGGGAGACACACCTCTGGGAGTATCTGTGAGGATGTTTCCAGAAAGATTTAACCGGAGAGGAAAGACACACCCATGAGTAGCGCCACCTGCTTGGCTGGGATCCTGGGATGGGTAAAAATGGATTTGTGTCTGCAGGCCTTGTTCTCTGTTGTGTCCACAGGCCTTGTTCTCTGTTTTATGGTCTTCTCAGATGTGGAAGAGTTGCAGCTCCAGGCTCTTGCTGTCACTGACTCTGCCATGCCCTCTGGGTTCATGGGCAAACCCTTTTAACTGAGCCCAGAGGAATCTTTTTGCCCTTCAGTTGCTTCTTGTCAGGTGTTTACAGCGATGGTAATGAATGGTAATGAATATAGTGGCTCTATCAGCTACTAGAGATTTGGGTTCTGGAAATAGGGTCGTTTAATTAAAAAAAAACCCTCAAAAAAAGTGGCATTATATCTACCTAACTGGTAAAAGTTAAAAGGGTTTTGGGAAATATGGCAGAAACCATAGGTGACCTTCAAGAGAGCTTGTAGGTAGAAACACGGCCGTTGCACATACCTCAGGCAAAGCCTTGGATGGAAATGAGAGACACGGTATTAGCCAGTAGAGGCATGACACTTCTTATTGTAAGGAGGTCAAGAACTAGGCTGAATTGTGTTCTAGGAGCTTGTGAGAGACAAAACTTCTGAGCTGTAAGCTTGGGAATTTAGCTGGGGACATTTCTAAGCAAAGGGTTGAAGGTTTGGTCTGGTTTCATTTTAACTCATGTCTTACTTTCTATTGCTTTGATAAAATACCAGGACCAAAAGCAGCTTGGGCAGGAAAGGGTTTATTTCAGCCTAGAGTTCCACAGCATGGTCCATCATCGAAGGGAGTCAGGGAAGAACTCAAGGCAGGAACTTGGAGGCAGGAGCTGAAGCAACGACAGTGGAGGAGTGAGTGCTGCCTTTGGGTTTATTCTTCATATCTTTTCACCCTGCTCTCTTATACTTCCCAGACTTGGCCCTGCCCATGGTGGACTGGTCTCTTCCACATCCATGATCAAACAAGAAAATGGTCCACAGGATTGCCCACAAGTCAATCTGATGGAGGCATTTTCTCAACTGAGGTTCCTCTTCCCAGGTAACTCTAATTTGTGTCAAGCTAACAAAACAACATCAGCAACAAACACAAACAAAACAAAAAACTGTCCATTGTACCACACATAATAAATGCAAGAGCATAAAGCCAAGTCCAAGAAGAACTTGTTAAAAAAGAAGTCAGAATTTGAAGATTTAGCAAATGCTAAGCTAGCCACACTGCACTATGGGTGTGCCATGCCTTTGCCTTATAGGGTGGTTCTCAGGATATGTTGTGTTGGTCACATACACTATACAAGGCTGTGCATTGTAAGCTGTTGTACCAAGGTAAAATGCTCTAGGTTTATTGTGTACATTCTTTTATGCCTTCTTCATGAAATCAGGGAAGACGTATATTTCAGCACTATTTCTTCACCACCAGGATATTTGAGATTTAGAGAGCTAAAGGGACTCATTTATTCTTTTGACAGAGAATGTCACTGTGTAGCCTAGGCACTCCTCAGACTCACCTCTGCCTCCCAGTGCTTGGGAATGCAGGCACGTGCCCCTACAACACCTGGTGGAGATAAAATGGTCCATAGAGTAATATTGCAAGGCTGCAGGGCCCGGAAGAGGCTTAGATCTTTAAGCTTTGTCTGGTGCTCTCTCCAGCATAACATTGTCCCATCTCAAAGATCCTCTAGATTCACAGCAAATAGCATTAACAAGCATTTAATAGCAGTTAGAACCAGTAAGGAATGCAAAACACACAGAAGGCAATTTGCCCCTATATTATCTAAAGAGCAAAAAATAAACACATGTCTTGGCCACAAAGCACTTGGCAATCATGGGATAATAGCATCATCCCCACTCTCCCCTGGAATTTTCTCTTTAAAAATGTTTATTTTTATGTATGTATGCATTTATTATCTGTGAGAGTATGTGTGTGTGTGTGTGTGCGTGTGTGTGCCAAATGAGTACAGATGCCCATGGAGGCCAAGAGAGAGCATCAGATCTGCCAGAACTGGAGTTATTAACAACAATAATAAATGGGAAAGAAGAGAGGGAGCTGATGAAACTGCTGGGCAGCTGCACATGCACTTGCTTCTAAGCATCTACATGCATCATAGCAGCTAGCTAATCTTCCTGAAAGCAATGCTTCTGCAAACCTCTTTGCTCTCCGATGAACTACTAGACACAGACACAGGGTCCTCATTTTGCAGTTCCCAAACGCCCATTAATATAGTCACTGTCGCCTGTGACTAAGGGAAACTTATGGCCAGGTGCTTTGCAAACTGTAGATTTTTTTTTTCTCATTAGAAGATTCTGCCAATTTCTTTTGATATTCAAATTTGAATTTCCATACAGTTGGTTGTCTCCGGGGTCGGAGGTGTAAGATCAACACACAGTCACGGGAGCAAAATGGGAACATGGAGCAGGGTTTCCACGAGAAATGAATCTGTTGTCTTCCATCGTGTGCCATCTCCACTCACGACACAACTTTCCTGAAAGACAGGCCACTGTGACTGTGTTTGGCTGTGCCGTCACACAGCATGTCATTGCACGTTCTATGTGGCCTCTCATTCTGGTGAAAGAGAAATGGCTTCCCTCAAAGCTGGGCCATACTTTAAGGAAAATCAATTTGCTGTTGCTATCAGTTCATTGCTCAGGAAACCAGCTAAGAATTTCCCACACTTGTCCATTGTTCTTCCCTCCCCCCCCCCGCTTTGAATTGATTTTGATGTTCTTATTAATTTTTACTTATTCATTTTTGTCCATGGTACATGTATTCTGGGAAGTGTGTGTGAATGTGTGTGTGTGTGTGTGTGTGTGTGTATGAGAGAGAGAGAGACAGAGACAGACAGAGACAGAGAGAGACAGAGAGACAGAGAGAGAAAGAGAGACAGAGAGAGACAGAGACAGAGAGAGAGAGAGAGAGAGAGAGAGAGAGAGAGAGAGAGAGAGAGAGAGAGAGAATATAAAGAAGCTTACACAGGTTCCCCAACCTATAGCTCATTCCGCTGTAGCCTTTCTGCAATGTATCCACTCCCCATGTGTGGCCTTTTCTCCCTTTATACAACAATTATTTGATCACTGATAAAATGGGGAGCCCCACCCCCAGTCTCAGTTTCTAGTAACCACAAAGAAACTGTTCTTAAAGTTGGTCAGCTTCAAGACTTAGTAGCAGCTGGTTAAACTGTAGATCGGGAGCTGTGTGGTACGCTCCTGCCACCTAGAGGTGGTGTGTGGGGACACAGATGGCCGATCAAGCCAACTACCAAAGCAAGCAAACACTAGGCCCAACCTGTCTCGAGGGAAGCTGCGTTAGCTGAGCAGTTTAGGTCAGAATTAAAGCACATATTCCAAATTTGTATTTCTTTCTTCTAGATGCCCAGGTCCCCATTGTGAAAGCGGGTTGCCATCCAGTGTTATTACAATGAAGAAGTTCCAATCTGGCAGCTCTCACAGTGAGAAGGAAGGGGAAGGAGGGTGGACATGCTCTGGAAAGGAGCCTTTATAATCGGGCTTAATCACGTGACAGTCGCGGGAACTGAAGATCAAGGCGGTGACAGATGTTCCGGTTCAAATCAACAGTGAGCTCTGTTGGCAAGGTTGGGATAAGGGCTCATTTCTTCTCTCCCTGAGAGGAGCAGCTTGAGGGAGAGGGGGGGTTATTTTGGCTCAAGGTCCACCACGGCAGGGAAGGCGTGGCAACCGGAGAGTGAGGCAGCTGCTCATGCCGCCTGTGCCATCGGGAACCGGAGAGTGACGAAGGCCCGTGCTCAGCTCACTTTGTCCAAACTCTGTCTGAGACCCTGGCTCATGGAACGGGACGGCCCGTACTTACAGCGGGTCTTCCCACTTCAACCAGCCAAACAGACTTTCCCTCACGAATTGGCCCAGGGGTTTGGTGACCGTCGGTATTGACCCTCACTTTTTTCAGTTGTCAACCTGGAGGAGGATCCTGGAAAGGGAAGATCATTGTGATAGTTCTTACAAAGGTCGCTGCTGATTAGACCTGGGACATTTAAAAATATCTATTTGATATATACATTATATGCATAGTCACAATACGTACATGTATGCATGTTTACACATATATGCATGTACACACACACACACACACACACCCCTGGCTGGCTTAGAAATCACTCTGTAAACCAGACGAGTGGATCCTTCCCTCTGGCCTTAAGCCACCACCCCACCGTTAGATCTGGAGGACTTGGAGCTAAGTTCCCAGGAACAATGCTGGCTCTCTCTTCTCCAAACAGCACACGCCTGTCATGGCAGCTGAGACCAGAGGGAGAGATCCATGTCAGGGATGAGCGGAGACACCGATTTTCAAGGACGAGTCACCCATGCATACAGACCAACTGCAGCCTCCCTGAGAACTGTTCCTCACCCGGGAGATGGAAGGGAACTAATCTCATGACGTAGAAATGAAACCAGGACAGAGGGAAGAAGGAGCCTTTCTTCCATTCTTTTGATATGAAATAATTAATAATAAAAAGATATAGCATTATAAGGGAAAGTAATTACATACAAATAAAGTTAGCAAATTCTTTAAAATATACCATATATTGTCTTAGGGTTTCTATTGCTGTGAAGAGACCCTGTGACCACAGCAACTCTTATAAAGGAAAACATGTAATTGAGGTGGTAGCTTACAGTTCAGAGGTTCAGTCTGGTATCATCACGGTAGGGGGCATGGCAGTGTGCAGGCAGAAACAGTGCTGGTTACATCTTAATCAGAAGACAAGAGGAAATGGTCTCAGACACTGAGCTGTATCTCGAGCATAGGAAACCTCAAAGTCCACCCCCACAGTGACACACTTCCTCCTACAAGGCCACACCTCCTAATTGTGCCACTCCCAAAGAGCTTATGGGGGCCAATGACTTTCAAACTCCCACACATGTTGTATGTGTATTTAGTTCTGACTGAAAAACAAAACCCACAGAGTTGGTGGTGAGTGTGTAGCAGTGATTTCTCACAGTTCCTGAGGCTGAAGTCTAAGGTCAAGCACCAGCAGATTCCTTTCTTGTGGAGAGCCCCTTCCTGGGGAGAGCCACCTTCCTGGTGTGGTGGGAGGGTGGTGACATGAATCTCAGCCAGTGAAAATGTGTTCTAGTTTCTGGATGTCCTGTCCGGGGGACCTCGGTTTAATGAATCTCGGTCTCAGGGACTCTCAGAAAATTCATTCGTTTATAGTCCCTGAACTAAATCTTTTAGGCAAGTGAGTTGAAGAATCCCTTAGAAAATACCTAGAGAAACAACCCTGGTTGTATAAGCAGGAGTCCTAAAGCCACTCATAGACTCAGATTGGTGTTTTCCAGCCTCCTCTTGAGTTTGGAGTGGGCGACCTGGGTTAGCTGTGCACCTGCTCGAGCTGACCGTCCCATTCTCACCCTGTGACCTTGGGTGAAAAGGTGAGGACAAGCATTACACAGGCAAGCCAGCTCCTTGGCCAGAAGCTGCTGAGCCATCCCACATGGAGCTCGGCTTTACTTTCTTTGGTCCCTGCTAACCCTAAGCCCAGTGATCTGTGTATAGTAGGAAGCAATGGATTTCTCCTGTTCAAAGCCAAATGGATCCTTTCACAAGCAGAGTAAAAGCTAAAAGGGAGGAGGAGGTAGTTGGAAGGCTGTTAAATCTTATTAGAAATACCTTAGTAAATGAGGAATGCAAATTCTTGAACATTTCCAGCGTCTAAGCTAAGGGACGAGAGCTCAAAAATATCCCTTCACCTTGTTAAGGAAACCCAGTCAGCAATTTTGGAGGGAATATTTTCATGCCGCTCCTCTGAGCCAGTGTGCAACCACAGCATCCGGGAGACGCTTTAATTACACACTCTAATCATAAAAATAAAATGTCCCAGGTTACTTTGTTTAGATGCTTCCCTGCCTCTTAGTTAATAGTGTTCTTGGCATGTCTTCAACATGTAAGAATTTGGGCTCATGGAAGATCACTCATACACGTAGATCTGGCGTCCCCTGGGGACTGATGTCCACGAGCTTTTCCGTAACAGGCTGCCATGTTGTTGGACGCTGAGGTGAGAGCCAACAGGAGGAGGAAGGCCGCCTCCTTCTGCTGCAAGCCAGCTCAGGAAACTGTCCCCTTTCTTCCACCTTCTAAAGCCAGACCTAGTTGTAACGAAGTGGGGCTGTAAGGCAAGACTTACGGTAGTTAGCAGATGGTGATGGGGGGCGGGGGGGTCTCCTGTTTCTTTTAGTTTCTGTGTGTCGTGCTTGCTGGCAAGTATGTTTTGGATACACCATGTACACGGAGTACCCATGAAAGCCGGAAGAGGGCACTGGATTCCCTGGGACTAATGTTAGAGTTCGTTATGAGTCACCATGTAGGTGCTGAAGCCTCATCTCTCGTCCTCTGAAAGAACAAGTGCTCCTAACTGCTGAGCCATCTCTACAGACCCTCATTTAGAAGTTCTTTTAAATACTTTGCATTTTTTTCTTTTATTGAAAATAGATTCTTTTCTCATATGTCCTGATTATATTCCCCCACTGCCATCCCCGGATCCACTTCCTTTTTAAGAACAGGCTTCTAGGTGATAACCAACATAATAAAAGAAAAGAAAAGAAAAGAAAATAGAACAAGATGAAGCAAAAGCTATCATACTAAAGTGGACACAGCAACCCAAGAGGAGGAGGAGTTCCAAGGCACCAGAGACCCACTCCTTCACACACTCAGGAGTCCCATAAATACACTAAGCTAACAGCTGTAATCTATCCACAGAGGACCTGGTGCAGACCCGTGCAGGCCCCGTGCTTGCTGCTTCAGTCTCTGTGAGCTCATATGGGCCTTGTTTAGTTGATTCAGAGGCCTGGTGTCCTCCTGCCCTCTAGCTCTTCATTCTTCCTGCCTCCTCTTCCTCGCAATTCCCTGAGCTCTGAGGGGAGGGATTTGATGGAGACATCCAAGGTAGGCTCGCTCTCCTCCTAATGTCTGTTGGGCCTCTACATCTGTTTCCGTCTGCTGCTGGAGGAAGCCTCTTTAGTGATGTCTGGATAAGTATAAGTATGGATATAGAAGAAAATCATTATTTTGTTGGTATTTTTGACCAATAGCATCTGATGTCTCTTGAGGTACAAGAAGCATATAGAACAACAAATAAACTGGACCCAGAAAAGAAATTCCCATATAACAGTCATACGAATACTCACATTATAATCAAAACATTACACTTACAGAACAAAGAAAATTAAAAGCTGCATTGGAAAAAGAGCAAGTAACTTATAAAGGCAGACCTATTAGAATTACATCTGGCTTCTCAATGGAGAGTCTAAAAGCCAGAGGACCTGGACAGATGTGCTGCAGACTCTAAGAGACCACAGATGCCAGCCCAGACTGCCATACCCAGCAAAACTTCAATCCATAGGTGGAAGAATTAAGATATTCTATGATAAAGTTGAATTTAAACAGTATCTATATCCATATCTAGCCCTACAGAAAGTACTAGAAGAAAACTTCCAACCTAAAGAGGTTAATTACAAGCATGAAAACAAGAAATAAATCATCTCATACCAGCAAAATCAAAAGAAGGGAAACATACGCACACCCCACTACCACCACCCCCACCACCAACAACAACAATAAAATAACAGAAATCAACAATCGTTGGTGATTGATATCTCTAAATATCAATGGATTCAAGTCCCCACTAAAAAAACACAGACCAACAGAATAGATACAAAAAAAAAAAAAAAAAAAGGATCCATCATTCTGCAACATTCAAGAAACACACCTCAGCATTAAGGATAGACATTACCTCAGAATAAAGGATTAGAAAAAGATATTCCAATCAAATGGACTTAAGAAGCAAGCTGGTGTAGCCATTTTAATATCTAACAAAATAGACTACAAACCAAAATTAACCAAAAGAGATGAGGAAGGACACTATTTTCCTGGCTTGGGGGCCAGAGAAGAAAGGGAGACATCAGCAGGTTTCCAGCTACAGAGCTGGGGATGAGACTGGGGGCACTGGGTCTCAGGAACAGTAGAAGAGGTATGGGTCTCCCTTCAGTCTGCCTGCTGCTCTGGGAGGAGCTGCCCTTTGGTTAGCAGGGGGCGCCTGTTGGAGTTCAGGTCTGGGACAAAGCAACAAGCTGGGGGAGGGAGGTTGGGAAGGGATACTTTGTGGGATCCACAGGAGATGTGGGCAGGAAGAGGGAAGGCTGTAGCTGTAGCTGGTGTTCTGTTGCAGCACTAAGGACGGGACTGGGAGATTGGGTCTGGAGGAACAGAGAGTGAGAGAGGAGAAATCTGTGGGCAGCTTATCTGTTCTCTGGAAGGCATGGCCTGTCAAAATACTCTAAAATTTAAAATTATTTTTAATGTAATTTTTATATAGATTTGTATGGGAGTTTTGCCCACATGCACGTCTATATACTATACTTATGTAAGGTGGCCAGAAGAGGGAGTCAGATCCCCAGGAACTGGAGTTACAGTTCCTTCTTGCGAGCCACCATGCGGTGTTGAGACTTGAACCTGAGACTTTGGAAGAGTAGCCAGTGCTCTTAACCACTGAAACATCTCTCCAGCCCTCATTTGGAATTTTAGGAAGCCAGTTACCCCGATGATTCTTTAGGAGAAGAATTCCCAATGTGATTTAGACACTCCTTTTACATCTTAGTTACACAGAAAAGCAAAAACAATGCCATTTCTAAAGCACACAGCCTCACTGAATTAAAAAATTGGACATTTGCTAACTGAGGCTCATGCCTGTATATTAATACAAGCCATTGAATTCCTGCAGCAAGAGGGTCTGTGGCTTGACGGACAGACCTCTGCATTTTATTAGAATATTTATTTTTTAAGATAATAGATGCCAAAATAAACATGGATGGCATAAATGAAGACCAGCTCAGAGGAAAGTTAAACCGCAAGCATTTCAGCTTGGCAAACTCATTCTCAGTTTCCATACGTGCATAAATATTGTCGTGCAATTATGAATACATTGTGCCTTTACTCTCTTTTATGTTCTTTCAAGATATCATTTCATGTACTTTCTTGCTAATTTGAAGTATTTCCTTCATATTCGAATCAAGGATGAGCTCTTTAGAATTACAGGCCTGAAGTGCGGGCTCTAAATGCTTTATTTAAATGAGCACATATTACCAGAGTGCTTTAGAAACCGACAGTGTCAGCACCGACGGGGAAGGACAGTCTCCATGTGTTTTACTGACAACAGGACCTCCTGGGGTGAATGCTTGTAACTTTGTCTCCTGCGGTCCTGTAGTAAGAAGACTCTGGTGACTTAGAAGGTGCACGATGTTTTATTATAATTCACATCCGAAGATGGATAACATAGCACATTTTCTCGACTCTGTTTCATATTTGTATTTTTACTTGGGGAGGGGTGATTTCTGTCCATATCTCCCCTAAGTTACCTAAGCAGGTGTTTCTTGTGTTCCTAGTTCACTCTCATTGAGCCCGAATTATGACCCTCCTCATTAATCCCACAGCTAGCCCAAAAGTATGTAAGTCAATTCCCAAGTAGGTGATCCAAGAGAAGCTATTTACCACCTCGCTCTTTTCTGTCTTCAGTTCTGCAATGAAGATGCCCATCATCCTTGCAGGCTACCTAGAGGCCTGGTCACTCGAAATAGCTCCCAGCAGGGTTAAAGGCTATGGCAATGGTGGAGACCCTTCTCATCATTCATTCACTCAACAGAATAGTGTGTTATCCGTGGGTCTGGGGCATTGTGGGTGCGAGTACCTGAAAGGTAGGATCTGGTTCTTACTTCTAAACTGTGTGCTGTAACAACAGCAAAATGCACAGCTCAGGGCTGATGAGATGGTTTAGCCAATAAAGTCTTTAAAGGCCGGTGGACCTGAGTTGGATACATGGAACCCACATGGTAGACCAGAAGGACAGACTCTTGCAAGTTGTACTCTGACCTCCCTAAACGTACTATGGCAGGAGCACTTTCATGCACACTAGCATGCACGAAATAAATAAATGTATGTATATAAATATTATATATATAAACATAAATTTAACAAACAAATACCATTGGGCATAGTGATTCATACCTGTAATCCTAAGAAAACTACTTCTTCCTTGCTTCAGAGGGAGGCGGGGGCGGGTGGGGCGGGGGCATCTTTGAGACCTCTTCTACTGTGAGGTCGTAGCTGGTATAAGATGGGCCAATGCAGATCATTGGGGTCTTCCCTGGGATATGGGTGCACCAACAATGACTGATTCCAACTGGGAGGTGTCTCCTTGGCTTCTCTTTGCAAACTCCCAAACTGTCTTGTATGACATTGAAAATAGAGGTCAAGGAAGAGCCACGGGGCCAGACATCCGTTAAGGGGAAAACCGTAGACAAGATAATATTAACAGAGGTTAGTCAAACAGAAAAAGAAAAAAAAGAAAAATAGTTCATGAACCTGGGGAACCCCATTCAGAAACAGTCTGGCCGTGTGCTGTGTGTGGGCATGGTTTGGCAGCCTTCAGCCTGTGTCGGGCTGAGACCCTAGTACTCACACAAGGTACCCTCTCAAGTTAGGTTGCAGATGTACATATTAAGTTAGGCTATATATAGTTCCCTGTGCCCTTGTTCTCATATGGCTTAAGGCCAAATAATAGAATTTTACATTATTTCACACAGAGAGAACCAGGGCTTTAAATCTTAGACAGTCTTGTATCCCCAATTCTTGACAACCAAGTCTGCAACCGAGAACTCCAAGAAAGATCAGATAGCCTAGTGAGGTGTTATTTTTTTTCTTTTTTGTTTGTTTGGTCTGTCTGTTTTGTTATGTAGCTCTGACTGGTCTATAATTCACTATGTAGACCAGGCTGTCTAGGAACTCCCGGAGATCTGCCTGCCTCTGCCTCCTGAAAGCTGGGATTAAAGGTGTGCATCCACACCCAATCACTGAGCATTCTTGATGCCATTCTCCAGGGTTTGTCTGCTATGGGAGAGGTGATGGGGATGCTGGGGCAACATCTAACCATATAGCTTTGGCTCATAGTCTCTTCTCTGTGGTACTTTCCCTGTCTGTCTTCCTTCCTTCAGTAAATTCTTAAGTCTATTTAAACAGTTGAATTGATCAAGATGGAGCCAGGAAAAAGTTCATGCCCAGATTGCCCCCCCCTCCCCCCCGGTGTCTCATTTCATTGGTCAGAAACACAGCCTGGACATCAGTCTTTAAATGCTCTTTCCTCTAGGTGTCTCATGTGCAGATGAATTTGAGACCCTCCAGGCTGAAGGAATACATTGGGAAAAGGAATGCAAGTGTATAAGTGCACACACACACACGCACACGCACACACACACACACATATATACACATCCATAAACATATGTGCGCACTGGATTTAATTTCTTGATATGGGCTTGTTCAATAAAAAATACAATTTGATGATTTATCTCTTATTTTGTAAAAGGGTAAAACATTATGGGGCGAATATCTCAAAAGAGAATGTCTTCAGAGTCCTGGGCTGATCCAGGGAAGAAGAATGCCTGGAGGGAAAAGTCCAGCTCTAGTTTATAAATGAGCTCTGGGCTCCACTTCCCCCACAGTTCCTGGGCTGCAATTTAAATCTCAGGACGGATTGCCACCAATGGCACTGGACATTCCTATGGGATCCTCCTCGGATTGTTGATTGACTCTAGATTAAGGACCGAATGGGACGTAAATTAATTGAAGATACAAATCGCTGACTGTCAGAATAGCAGCTAGTCTCTGGCTAACGTCTCCTTATTTTGCATCATAAAACTGTAGTCAAGTTTAGAACAGAGACACAACTCATTGGGCAAGTGGATTATACGACAAGAATTATGTTTGTTTGTTTTCTTTTTTTGAGACAGGGCCTCAGTGCAGTCCTATGTGGCCTGGAACTCACTATTAGACCAGGCTGGCCCCACTTCATGAATCCTGCTCTCTCTGCCCCCCAAACACTGAGATTAAAGGCATGATCTTCCCATAAGAGGCACCTCAATTTCCATTACCTGAGCGTAATGTGAAGGCATACGCTCTACTGGGTCGTAGTTCTACCTAAAACTAAATGACGTAAGCTATGATACTTCTACCAAAAGCTGCTGCTGCCGTTGGTGCTGTTGTCTGTGATGTGTGTGTTCATCAGTGACAATGGTAACTGTCACAGTGGAGGTGCCTGCTGTCTGCCAGACTCCATCCTGGCACTAAGCAAACTTTGTTTCATTTTCTTCTCACCTGAGCCCTTTGTGGAGGGAATTGACTCACCCCTTCTTGAAGGTCACCCTGCTCAGAAGTCGTGATGCTAGGCCAGAGGCCAGCCCCGCCTCTCCCGACAGCACCTTCCCACAGATCCTGCTGTGTCAATCCTTCACTTCAGGGCCACACAATGAGCTGCGATCGCCGCCAAGATTCTCTGAGTTCAGAAAAATCACCCACATAACACATTGGAAAGCCCAGACAACTTTAGGAAGATGCCTGATGTCATTGGATCTGGAGGTTTCTTTGTTTATGAGAAACCTCTGACATTGATGGGGCAACCCATCTTCCTGTTGACCTTGGAGCTGCTGTGATGGGATGACATTTTCATGTTTGATGATGAGGGCTGTTATCAAAGGCCTTTCAGTTTTCTATAGAGGATCATCTCTAGGATATAGTAAGTAGAAAGGAAGGTTTCATGGTAGCACACCAATATAAGGAAGTTGGAACAAGCAAAACCCTATTTGCTTGGCTTGCATATTGTAGGGAAAAGCAACAGTAAAAACGGTTTCTTTTGGGGTTGGGGACAGGTGGGAGAGCTGACGACAGAAGCCAGATTTTGCAAGTTTTCATTTTGTTGCATTACTTTGGACCTGGGGAAATTCTTTGTAGGATTACAACATGAAAGCAAATCAAAGCAGAGATAAATCTTTGAATATAGAAAAGTTTTATCTTGTTCCTTGGAAGCTGAAAAGAAATAAAAGGCAAAGTAAAATAGGTCTGTTTGTTAGGAGTTGTGTAGACAGGCCAGCCATGTGGAAGGGCTTTTTCATGGCCTTCAGAGCAACGTAATTTACCCAGGGTCTGTGGCTTCCCCAGTCGTGGTTTTGGTTTTTTGGCCAGGATGATAGTACCAGTCATGAAATTTTCACCTGTGGAGCAGGCCCCAGATCCGGCCGGCCAGTAGACTGTTCCCAAAACAGCTGTGCCATTATCTTGCCTGGCAGACTGGTGCCACAGCGTGCAGGCTCCAGAGCTGCATAAGACCATGGATTTCATGGGAAACTTGCTAGTTGTCTTGGTTTTAGACAACTTTTCTATCCTAAACTGTGCATCCTCTTAATTCTCTCTGAGCTGGTGGAGAGTATGTTAGAGATGCTGAGGAATAAGGAGACCGAGATGCTGACATGTAACTTAAGGATTAAGCGGTCCAAATTCTCCATTTTGCTGGGAAGTGTTCACCCTTAGGTAGGAAAAACGGCATGAATGCACACATTGTATTTGCTCTTTCTTCATGAATGATACAGGTAATTTATGTTCCCCCATCAAATACCAGGCTTAGAATGGGGGATTTGACAGAATTAGGTTTGTACCACAGTGAATTTTGGAGAAATCTGTTTCTGAGTAACTGAGTAGACACTTTGCCTCTAGAGTAAAGGGGAAACTAAGGCTCCTTGCTGTTGTTATGATTCCCACTTGCTGCTCACACATGGAAGACTTGAAATACAAACCTAAGGAAGAAGCAAGTGGTCCCTTGAAGCTTGTGTTTTATGAAACACAGATGTCAACGCTGATGCTCATAGCCACTCCAGGGCTAATTCTCTCTAGGTTCCCTGAGCAATTTATTGGACAAGTCTGGAGCTTTGCAAAATGGATTTTATTCTCCTCATATTTTGGTTCTTAATCCCCCTTTCTGCCCAACACGTCACATTTCAATTCGCTATTTCAGAACCTTTAAATAAATCATGAGAGCTTAATGGAAGTCCAAATCAAATCAAATCAAACGGGCTAACTGCTCAGTTGCTGAGTTTGACTTTAGTCATTATAGGGTTAGGGGAAATCATGGAGCGATTTATAACCAAGCGGCCTGCTCAGTGAGAGCCGCCTCTACCAGGCAAACCCTCCCAGGAATTCTCAACCCATCTCAAATGACACAGGGAGAAAGCATATGTTCTGTAACAGGGAGCTACATGAGAACAATTCAGAGTGTATGCCCGGATCGATAGCCAGTGCACATCCCGTTGCATCTTGAATAGAAGGAGGGGCACTGTGGTGGGCGTTCACCACCAATTGCAAAGCTCAGAGGAGTCGAGCTCTGCCACCGGAGGCAGCTTGGCTTTCTACAGAGAACTAGAGCCAAGAGTTGGAAAGTGGGAGAACCGTGTTTCCTTACCATCACCCTCTCCAGAGTATTTAAGGCTTCCAAACATCTCTAGAACTTTCTATTTCCTCCCTGGCTCTTTGTGTTGCTAGCTGTGTTGCATTTTATCTTGTCCTGCCATGGCCGCACCAAAGTCCCTATGACTTGTCCTCTATTCTCTTTCCATGGCTGCATATACACAGGTGTGCATGTGTACACGCGCATGTGTGTGTGTGTGTGTGTGTTTCGTTGGTTGAAAGCCCGAGGCTAACATCACATATCATTCTCAATGATTCCCCACCAGCTCTCTCGCTGAACCTGATGGCCTCCAGTTTGGCTAGGCTGGCTGGCTAGAGAGCCACACTTGCTGGCTACTGCTTTCACCACACAGGACTGGAAAAGCCATAACCCATGTCCCTGGAGTGGTGAAGGAATGGGTGTGGCAGAATGCTGGTGTCCTCGTGTGTGTCCTGTCCTTCCCGGTTCCTGTTGTCAATGTGGTCGTCCCTGCCACCTCATCCTAAGGAGGTCCTTAGGATCTTCTCGGCCACTCTGCCTTTCTTGTATTCTGGTAAAGATCCAGTTCCCTTTTCACATGTTGCCTATTAAGTTCTGTTGTTTGCTTTCCCACCATGCTTAACTCAAGGAACTTTCGAGTCTGGTGGGCTTTGAAGGTTTTATGCATGCTCATGAGTCTTCAAAGCCATTCGAGTTTCTGCTGTCCTTTTACTCCCAGAGGCTTTGACCAGTGTGGGATGAGGAGGGACAGGAGGCAGGGGTCTCTTTGGAAGCACACTGCAGCGACAACTCTCTTGATTCTTCATAGTCTGTCTTCTCTCAGTCGAGGTGACTCAGCTTTTCTAGAATCCTTCCAAATGTATTGTGTATGGAAGCTTGATGGTCTGATCACTTCACCTTTTCTCTCAGCAGAGAATTCCATTTTGATGTGGATGAAGTCACGTTCCACCGATGACAAAGATAAGACATGGAGAAAGTAGGATGTTGTCATATACAGGAGCCACTCTTCCTGTGTCAGTTAACTGGACTTGCCAAAACTAAATTTGAAGCAAAAAGAGTGGCAAGAGGTCACTCTCAGTCAGAGGGCTCTCTCCCAGTTAGAGGGCTCTCTCAGTCAGAGGGTGCTCTCTCAGAGTCAGAGGGTGCTCTCTCTCAGTCAGAGGGTGCTCTCTCTCAGAGTCAGAGGGCTCTCTCTTAGTCAGAGGGTGCTCTCTCAGTCAGAGGGTGCTCTCTCTCAGTCAGAAGGTGCTCTCTCAGAGTCATAGGGTGTTTTCTCTCAGTCAGAGGGTGCTCTCTCAGTCAGAGGGTGTTCTTTCAGTCCTTTGGCCTGCTATATAACAAAAGCTCCACAGACTATGCACCTAATAAACATTTAATTCACACTGTCCTGGATTTTCTCTTCAGCGAGGACTATTTCCTGCTTCCAAGTTTCCTCTCTTACTTTGTCCTCACAGAGAGTAGGCGGCAGGAGAGCTCTCTGGGCCCCTCTCATAACTGGATGCTAATCCCACACCTGAGGGCTCCACCCAAGACTCTACTCACTAATAAGCATCAGTATAATAATCCGGGGGTGGAGGTAGAGGCACGCACGAGCTCTCAGTTTGTGATAGGGACCTTTGGGCATCTTAAGAAGAGCATGAAGAAAAGTTGGGTGGAACCAAACCACCCTGGATTTCTAACTCGGGATTTCCTGGTAGATGGTGGAGAGGTGGCCTTGGTTGTTGAAGCAAGGCAGTGATTGGGGATTTCCAGCTCTTATTTCTTTGTCTATAGAACAAAACGCAGTTTTAGAAGTTTTGAGGCTCAATAAGTATTTGTTTAGTTGGGCCACTGATCTTAAGAGATACCATTGTTCTCTTCTTCAGGAGAAATGTTACTGCTTTCCTTCCTCAGCAGGAGGAAAGACTCAGAGGAAGGGTGGACATCCCCTCCTCTTGGAACTAGAGCCACAAGGTCAGCACTCCATAGCTGTGACAAAACGCTTGAAATAATCAGCTCAGAAAGGAAAAAAATCTTTGCTTCAGATCAGTTCCATAGACTTCCTAGTCACTTGTCCCCCCATTTCCCTGGGATGTGTGACACCCTGTTCAGCCCCGAGTGTCTGGCGAGTACAGCAGGAGGCAGAAGGAAGGCACACGCAACATGCGTGGCCTGGGTGGCCTAACTTCCTTCCACTAGCCCCGCCTCTTCCTGTGTTCTTTTGATTGACATGCTGGAGAGGAGAGGGCACTGTGGATATAAGGCAGGCGCTCTGCCACTGAGTAACCCCCAAGACCCATAAACTCCTTAATGGTTTCACCATCTCCCATCAGGATCACGAGCTGACAGCCAATCCTTGATTAGCCTATTGGCCTCTAGGCTATCCAAGATTTCTCTGATGCTCAGATTTGGAGCATTGAGAACTTCAGTCTGTGTGTGTTGTGAGGACATGACCAAATGTAGCATAATCCTTGTTGTTTGGAAAAGAACTGCAAAGTGTAAACATCTTCATTTCTTCTCTATTCATCCTGCTCTAGACTATGCTTCTTCCAGTTCCGGAGCTCCTACCTTACTGTTGAGCATTGGGAAATCAAGTCTCATGCTGCATAATGAAAGCCATGCACATGTGTGCGAGTGCACATGTGCGCACACACACACACACACACACACACACACACACACACACACACACACACACGTAGCAAGTACCAGGCCAACTATGGCTACAGAGAAAGTTATTTTTAGAAATGATTTACTTGTATGGGTCTTAACCATGTGTATGCGAGTGTATCTGTGAATGGGTATGTGGACATGGATGTACGTGCCTGTGGAGGCCAGAGGGGGGCAGCAGATAGCCTGGAGCTGGCGTCACAGGCTGCTGTGAGAGACCCCATGTAGGTGCTGGAATCCTAACCTCTGCAAGAGCAGTAAACACTCTTAACCACGGATACATCTCTCTAGCCTGCATAGAAAGATCTTGTCTTGAGAAAGAAAACCAAAACAAATGCACAGAAACCAGCTTCTGCGCTGTGCCAGCAGTTCCTTGGAGTGAACGGATAAGTGCCTTGTTGGATAATAGATGCTTTCCGGTGCAGAGATGCCAGCCACTCAGAAAATTAAGTGGGTGGTTCGGTGTTTTGTCTGTAAATAGAGGCAAGCCTGGCCTGTTCTAATGTTTTTTTTTTTTTTCTTTTTAAACTACAGGTTGGTGTACCATGTGGATACAGTGATTTGACCAGCCACCTGGAAAGTTCCCGTATATGAAAAGTAAGTGTGTCTGGGGAAAAAAAAAAAAAACATAGTTCATTGAGTCCTTTAATATAAAACGACTTTTCAGCTTACAAAAATAAAAAGAGGAACTGTGCTGCGCTCGAAACTAGACTGGGAGGGAAAAAAAATGCGATTCTGAAGAATTTCCTTCAGGTGTAACTAGAGCCTAGGAAACTCGAAGACGATTGGCTGTCAGACACAATGGTGTGTTTTATTAATAAAAAAAGAAAGGGCACAAAACTATCAAGTTGGGAGTGCAAATTTGTGTACACAAGGCATTTTCTCAAGGACCTTTCCAATAATGCGCTATTGATAGAGTTAGTATAGAAAAAGAAAATTTTCATGTTTACTAGCTAATGGAATTGATAATTCAACATTATCTTAATAAAAAAGACATAGAGTGTATGAAATTAAATATAGCCACTATTACATGATGGGCAAAAATCAGTAAAATTTGCCTTTGGTGTGTGTGCGGGAGTGCAGGCCGCACATGTCATTGCCACATGCGGTGGGGTGAGGACAAGCTCGGATGGAGATGCTCACTGTCTCACAGACTCCTGTGGTTTCTCCAGTCTCTACCTATCTCCCTGCAGAAGGATGCTGGGATGGCAGATGTGTTTAGGTTTTACCCGGCTTCTGGGGACCCAATCCCAGGCCATCAGGTTTATGAGGCAAATGCTTTACCCACGGAGTCATCTCTCCAGCTCCCCAAAATTTGCCTTTCTAGTGGATATTAGATGAACATTCCGCCCAACGGCATCTTATGCCTACTGTGAGCCTGTGCTTGTGTAGGATGCGGTGACACTCTATTCACCTTGTGTAGGATGCAGTGACACTGTATCCACTTTGTGTAGGATGCGGTGACACTCTATCCACCTTGTGTAGGATGCGGTGACACTGTATCCACCTTGTGTAGGATGTGGTGACACTCTATCCACCTGAGGGTTGGAAGTTGCATTCTGACAAGAGAGTGAAACAATATTTGTAATTCTTGCTCATCCTGAACTTGTATGGTCCTTGTTCTGAGAGACAAAGGAAGGACGTTTTCATGCGAGGACCTGAAGAAGTATAAGACCCACCATTAATCTGACTACTGCCTGGATCGGGCTGTATTTTGGCAATTTTACTAGTCATCTATTACTCCAATAATGTTGTACAACACAAACCTCTTCAATCCCAGTGGCTTACATCACAAACATTTACTTTTCTTATTCATATATCTGAGGATTGGCTGGGATTCAGCTGCTCTTGGCTCAGCTCCTCTGGGCATGGCTCCCAGCTGCAAGTCTACTCTGGGCTTGCTTCATAGATTTCCTCCAGGAATTAGCACCACCTGGGGCACATCTACTTGCGGTGATGGCAGAAACACAAGAGGTTAAGTCTTGCCATGGAAGCGCATTTAAAACTTCGGTTATATTACTTTCACATCTGTCTTTCAGAGTGAGTTTTCTGGGCAAGCCAAACATCAGTGGTCTGAAGGGAAACATGGACTCGTTGAGAGCTATTGCAAAGTCCCGTGATGAGAGCCGTGGATGGGTCATTCTGAAGCAAAAAGGGGGGGTAAAGAATAGGAAATAATGCAGGTGACCACAGTTATGTGATTGGTATTGAGGGTGGCAGGAAAGGGCTGTGGATGTAGTTTAGTTGACAGAGCCCTTGCCTAGCATACACAAAGCGTTGAGTTTGCTCCCCAGTGTCAAATAAACCGGATGTGGCAGTACACACCTGCATTCCTAGCACTGGGGAAGAGAAGAGGGTTAAGGTTATATTCATCTACTGTAGTGAATAGCAGACCAATGGAAGCTATAAAAGACCTGTATATAATAATAATTATGGTAAAGATGATGCAAGCAGTATATATTAGAAACACTTCTAGTATGTGAACCAAAGTGGGAGAATGCAAATGTGGCTAGCTGGGCATTTTTGTTGTTGAGCTGAAGCTAAATGATCAAAAGTCATGTGATGTTCTCCAAGAGTTAGAAAGTCTGAGAGGACCAGCACTAGCTGGCCTGTCTGAAGGCGATGCTGATAGACTGATGAGATCATACACTGGAAAAAAGTTTTATTTGGAAGGCAGAGCCTTGGCCAACAACTAGGTAAGTGGTAGGTGGGTGCATCCGTCTCTGGATCGGCAGTGAGTGAGACCAGGAAGGACAGAACAGGTTCCAACCCCTCTGAGGTGCCTGGTCAAGAGGAACACCCCAAGTCGACGTCTTTCTCACTTCTATGTTTCTATGATGTCAGGGCTACTTCCTTCCCCAAAACCTCCTCAGTGGCTAAGCATCACAGTGCTGCGTGCGATGATCTGTGACGGCCTCGGAAAGTTCTTCTGGTCCCTCTGGCCGATGACTGATGAGTGAAGGGAGGCTGGAACTCAGCCTGAGTTGGGGTTGTCATCACTAAGACCAGCCATGGAAGCTTGGTCCGCAATACCTGGCGGCATGCCTGGGCTGCAGCGTGCTATGTTAGGAAACAGCAGATACCTCATGTCTGGTGGTACAGGCCCTTCATCATCACACAGCGGTAGGCAGAGCTCCAGGTATTTGAGGCCAGCCTTTTCTACACAGTGAGTTCCAGGACAGCCAGCACTCCATACATTGTGAAACCCTGACTCCAAAATAAACAAACAAGACCAAACAGATCACAGCACCGTCAGAAGTTACCTAGGTGGGAGTCATGCATCACCTAAACCCAGCCTCTTCCACATACAGTGAGAAGGATACCAGATAATTTACTATACAAATAGACTGAGAGAAAAAAAAGCACACACACACACATAATCCAGGTAGGGTAGCACAACTCTGTAATCCTAGCACTTGGAAGGCTGAGGCAGGAAAATCATGTGTTAGAAGTAACCTTGGCTACATAGCCCTTGTCTCAAAACACTATCCACTGCCACTGCTGAGGCTGTGAGCACAGCAAAGCTGCCCCACTACTCATCTGTCTTGTGGGGCATGGGAGGGAGAGAGATCAACACTCCCTGCCCCCATCAACACCTGAGGCAGGTGGGAGGGCTGGCCCTGTGTCCCACCAGCTGCAACACTCAGGAGAGCAGGCCCTGCACCTCACCTGGGCAGCACAGTAGAGCTGATCCTGTTAGTGCAGGTATGGGTGAGCCAGCCCTGATGTGAGCATGGAAGAGCTGTCTTGTGATGCCTTGGGTTGGGGAGAGATGCCCCTCCCCCTATCAATGTCTGAGGCAGGTGGGAGGCCCTGAAGTCATAATAGTGGGAGAAGGGGCGCTGCCCTTCATTAGCTGTGGCAGTCGGGAGAGCAGGCTCTGCACCTCACCTGGGAAATGCAGTAGAGCTGGCCCTGAAGATGTAGGTGTGAGAGAATCAATCCTGAGGATGTGAAAGCCCAAGAACTGGCACCGCTTGCTCACTGTTGCAAGGGGTGAACTAGCCAGGGCAATGCTGGAGAACCCACCAACATGTGGCAAAGACAGTGGGGAGCTGGTGGGCTGACCAACCCTGCAACTACCCAGTCCCAGAAGCAGTTGTTGGCTCACCCCAACACCCACCCCATGTGATCTGCTGATCTGCTGGAGCACAGGGCGGGGTAGGGGAGTATATGTGGAGGTATTGGTCCTGTGGATCCAGGGATGCAGGATCTCTAAGACACAGGGTAGCAATGGGATGTCCAGGAAGAGTCCCATTGAGGGCCCAGTGTTGATGGTGTAACAGAGACTAGGGGCCTCCAACCATACCAATGGTTCTTTTCAATAAATGTCAGCATGTAAAAATGTATGGGTAGCTGGGCACACACCTTGAATTCCAGCACTCGGGAGGCAGAGACAGGTGGATCTCTGTGAGTTCAAGGCCAGCCTGGTTTACAAGAGCTAGTTCCAGGACAGGCTCCAAAACTACAGAGAAACCCTGTCTCAAAACAAAACAAAACAAAACAAAACAAAACGTATGGATACAGGGGTTTACTGTGTGATTCACCATGTCACACCGCAGCTTCCATGATGAGATTTTCTCCTTCTTCCCCCTCCCTTTCTCTTAAATTTTATTTTGTTTTATTTTGGGATGAGGAAGGAGATGGGTGGGATTGAGAGGCATGACGTGAGAGACACAAAGAATGAATGAATGAATGAATGAATGAAACTGAATGCAGCCACAAGCATCAGATCGTATTTTCATTCCACGAACACTCAGTAGAAGTTACTGTTTGGCCAAAGTAAATGGCATTCTTCTTCAAATTTATTTTTTCCTTCTATGTTCTGCTTTGTAATAATAAAATAACAACTCAAAAAGAACAAAACAAAACAAACTACCCACCTACCAAACCATAACTACCACAATAGCCAGCAGGCATCACTTAAGGAGTGACAGCTTGAGGAAAACAAATGCCCCCCACATCATAAAGTTCTGGTATAGTTACTTGTGTGTGCGTGTTGTGTGTGGGTGCGCGTGTGTGCAGGTCCATGTGCATAGTACACACAGGTATGTGGAGACCGTGCTCAACAGTGGTGTTATTTTCCTAAAAGCTATTCACCTTGTGTTTTGAGACAACACCTCTCACTGGGATCCAGGCTTTCTGGAATTACAGGTACAGCCCACTAGCCTTTCCATATGTTTTGTCTTAACATACGGGCTCTGGGGACCAAATTCAGTCCCTTACACTTACATAGTAAGCACTGTACTGACTAGGTTGTGACCTAAGCTCTGCTTTCTTTTTATTTTTATTTTTCAAAACTCAGTTTCCTATTCTATAGACACTGCTAGCCTCAGACAGTGCTGCCAGGAACAGACTGGGACCTGATTTAAAAGACACAAATTCCTTGAATGCCCCCATCCGAGGAAGTCTTCTTACAAAATCCTTACAGAAACGTTTCTTGGTAGGAATGTCTACCTCCCTGCTCAAGGTGGACAGGTATTCCTACCTCCGTCACCACTCCCCAGGCCTCACCACAGAACTACCCCAACCCCATCTGGCCAGAAGCTTGCTCCAGGCCAGTGGAGGAAGTGTTAGTCACTGCTTGGATCCCACGGTGTTCAGCTTAATGGGTTGTAAGCTGTCTATCCTCAATAAACAAATAATGAATAGATCTAAAGTCAATCTATGTTCTCGGGGCATATCCACTGCCCACATCAACTCAGGCATGCCACTGACTTCCCAGTCACGGGCAAACGGTGAGCATAAGGCGGATGACTGTAAATTATGGTGCAGAGGTGTTGTGCTTTATACGACCTGCGCATTGGCTGAGTGTAGAAACAAGGGATCGGTGTGTGATGGGCTGGGTAATGAGTAACACTGAATGACCCAGGTGTGCTTGTGTGCCCGTGTGCGTACGTGCGTGCATGTGTGTGTGATTTGCTCATGCTTGATAGCCTTTTTTGCTAGGTTTACTGAGAACTTGTATTTCCTCTGTTCGAGGGAACTTCCCCATAGTATTTTAAGACAAAACCTAGCCTCTTGTGGGTTCTACATGGAAATTCACCAGGACGTCACCAGCTGTTGTAAAGGTCTGCCTCTTTTCCTGTCCTGAAATAGCCAGTCTGCGCAGCACCAGGAAGCTCAGTCGACCCTGAACTTGGACTGAAGCCACCAGGCTCAGCAGTTCTCCCACAATGCCCAGCGGGTGGGATTTTTTTGTCTCTGCAATTGTCTCGTTTTACCCCTTGTTCTAGCAACCCTCCTTTAGCTCCCGCAGCTCACAGGCTTTATGCTTCTGGAGAGGGCCACCCTCGTTGGCAGAATGCTTTTCTGGTCCTAGCATGCATTTCCTCTTTCTAATCCATGTGTTCATATAGGATTTTTCTTTAAGGATGTGTCTATAGACCCAAAGGCTCCGAAGGGCCATCTGCCCTGAGTGACCTGAAGCCAGCATGGGAAAGGCGGGTCACAACCACCCTGGTGTGAGTAAAGTCATCCCAAGGCTATAGTGGACATTAAGACGACTAACCACCTCCAATTTTGGTTGTAGGAGCTTGATATGGCCTGGACCAACAGATAATGCAGATCAACAGGTTGTCAGTCTCCAGTTCTCGACTTTCTGGATGGAAGAACAGGTTTTTCATCTTTCCCATTGGAAAGACAATCCTATGTACTTAACATTCCTGGTTTCTCTGGAGATTTGTGGGCACAAGGACCTTGGTGCTATGCTCCCACCAGTTGAGGGACATGTATCTTCTTGTTGGTGTAGGGATCAAGTGAGGTCCCAGGAGGGAACTCACTCACCAAGACTCGTTACCCTTATCTAATGTGTTCTCCCAGGTCAGGCACATCTGAGCATTAACACCTTTGCACTTGGAAGTGGACATTCTAGCACACGCCCCTGGAAGCATCCTAAGGATTAGAAGGGGTGATATGCATGTCCGCTGAGCCTCGGGAGATGCTGATTTCTCTCCTTTTTCTGGCCCTGGAAGAATGTGCTGTCCATGGCGCTGCTGAGACATTCCTGAAAAGAAACTCTTAAGTAACTTTAAGCACTTTTGTACACAAGGCAGTCTCGCTGCTAATGGAATCAGTGACAAACCCTCTCTGCTCATGGTCCCTCCTGGCAATCAGTGCTCCCAGATATGCTCGGATGGAGGAGGCCTTCCTTGCCTTTTCTCTGCATCATCACACACATGGCATCTTCAGGGCTATGTGCAGAAAAAAGAAAAAAAAAGGAAGGAGCAGAAACGACATCTGGCATTGAACAGACCCCATCCTCATAAGGACTCTGGCACATGGACCAGACACTCAAAGCACACACCCGAAAGGTGGTCCTTGAACTCACTGCCAGCTCCGCTGTGCCTCCTCGGGGGAGCTGGAGAAGGTGCTGATGTGCAACGAGTCTCTTAGGAACCTGCAGACAAGAAGCTAATGTCACTGCTGTTTAAAAGACCAGGTTCTGGGGGCTGGGGAGATGCCTCAGTCAGTAGAGCGCCCACCTTGAGGACCTGAGTTTGGACCCCCAGCATCCAGGTAAGCAGTCAGGTGTGGCAGTGTGTACCTGTTACATAGTGCAGGGAAGGTAGAGACAGCAAGATCCCCATGTCTCCCTAGTCAGGAAGTCTGACTGAACTAGTGAGACTGGTAAGGGGTCTGGTCTCAAATAATTAATAATACTTATGATAATGATGGTGGTGGTGGTGATGATGACAATAATAATAATAATAATGTGGAGAGATATTAAAGAAGATACCTGACATAGACCTCTGGGTTCCACACACATATGCACACTCACACACACATGTAGGCCTACACACACACACACACACACACCCCTGCACACCATAACCCTATACACACATACATACACACACACCTGTGCACACAAACCAAGACCCAGCTCTGTTACCATAAAAACCTAAAGAGGGTCAGCCTCTGAGGTGCTGTTCTAGTGGGGAGAAATCTGGGGGACAGTGGTAGCATGTCTCACCTTGCCCTAGCTAAGTACCATCCTGCCATGTGGTTCTTGGGAGACAATGGCATTCCAGGAGCATCCTCATCCCACTGAGAGTTATCTCTGAAAATGATGACGACAGGGGCTTTGTGCTGTGTCGGATTCTCATGAATGCTACATTTCAAAGAAGGAAAACGGTAGTGAGTCATTTCCTAATCCTTAAGTGTCTCAGTGAAGCCATGATGGAGATGGCCATGTGCCAAGAGCTGCGGACGTCTCTTTGGCCTGCATTTATTATGGTCCATTTCCTCGGAGTCTAATTTTCACTTTCAAACGAAATTCATTGCAAAGCCCCACATGAGGTCGTGGGTCAGCCTGTGCTGTCCTGAGCCCCTGAGGATGCTTCTCTTCACATCCAACAGAAGTCTCTGTGCATGAAGGAAAAGGTGGCTCGCTGACAGGTTTGGGTGTTTGTCTAGGGCAGTGCTTAAGATATTTCATAGAAATAGCTATATTTTCAGCTGCTCCTAACAACCTTTGGAAGATTTGGCAAATGGTAGGTTTCTAAGAAACCTGGGACAAATGGCTAGCAGAAGTGCCTACTAATATATCAAAGTAGATGCTGGCCAGCTCTCTCAGCATCACTTGGTACCTCTCACTCCCAGAACTTCCCTCAGCATCACTCACCCCCCCAGAACTCCTCACCCTAAACCTCTCCAGCCCAGGACTTGGCTTCCCTTCCCCTAGCTTTGGATCCCTATATATCTCAGTCATTTTGGCTATGCGCCCTCTTGATCTCTTTGCTTGCTCTTGGTCTCTTGGTCCACAGCTTACTCCCTTGGTCTGCTTATCCCCTCTTCTTCTCTCCCTCTCCCCGCTTTTTCTCCTCTCATGGACCCACCTAGATGTCTCTGGCTGTACTGTCCCTCACATCTCCTCAACCATACCTAGGAGCGATCGAGTCTTCATTTTAATTCACGTGACACTAACGAAGTTTCTGTCTGCACTTGACTAGAGCTCAGCTCCTTCCAGGCGACTCCGGCTTCTCAGTTTCCCATAGTCCCCATCCTCTCTCTCTATTGCTCTCTTCTTACGAAGACCACATTCATTGTCAGCTGAATTCCACTATTCACTCATAATATCTTCTTGGTCTTGTAGGCGCATTTCCATTGCTGTAATGAAATATCTGAGGTTCGGTAAGTGGGGGAAAGGTTTAGTAAAACTCACCATTTTGTAGACCAAGAAAGTCCAAGATTAGGGAAATCCCCTCGATTTGGTCTCTAGTCTGGGCTTCCCTGGCTCCGTCGCCACATGACAGGTGACATCCTGGCAGAGACACTTGTGAAAACGAGAAATCACGAAGCAAGACAAGAGGGTGATGCAGGGGCCCATGCAATTTCTTCTTTATTGTCTTTTTTACTTTGTTTGTTTGGAAACAAGATCTTACTCAGAACCCAGTAAGGCCTGTAACTCGCCCTGTAGCCCGGCTTGGCCTTGAACTCTTGCCTCAGTCTCCCAAGTACTGGGGTTTAGAGGCATGAGCTAGCATGCCCTGCTCTAGGCCTGTTTCTTTACAACTCTCCTGAGAATTGCTTAGGGTCCCAGCAGCAGCACATTGGTTTCTCTTTGGGCAAGTGTCTTCAGTCAGTCAATCGCTTCCTACCAGGCCCCACTATATCATCACCATACTGGGGACCATGCTGTGAACACGTGAACATTCTGGGACACACCACACTCGGCCCATGCCTAAACCGTAGCACTCACTTCCGACCAACCAACCTTGTCAATTTGTGTTCATTTCTTCAACCTATTCTGACTGAAAGTACAAACGCACAGAAGAGGATTCTGCTATGTAAGAGGTCAGGTCATTACCTTTACCAGTTAATTGTCCCTACAGTAATGCAACTTAGCAACCATTCACACATCTTAGCACTCAACGGAAGGCAGATGTTTCACTCAAGCACTCAGTTCACGGCTGGAGGTCAGCTATGGACTGGGCTGAGCTTGGGGTGGGGCTGAGTGACTGTCTCTCCAGGTTTCTCATGTTCTTCCTGGACTAGGAAGATAGACAAGGAATAGACTTCCCATGACCATGGCAGCAGTCCTAGAGAGAAAACAGAATCAGCACACTTTGATTTCTGCCCTCTTCTATGGTCAACAAGTCCTATGGCCAAACCCAAGGTCAGACACTGGGAGGACATTTCTGCCCACAACTGTTGGACACTGAGAAATTAGAAGGCGTGTGTATAGTGAAGGAAGGCTTGCCTTGGTCTTTGCCTACCTGATGGTGATTAGGGAGTCCTTGAGTCTCGTGGCCTGGTTGAAGTGTCTTTCTGAGGATCCAGCCACTGGACAGAGTAACAGATTGTTTTGGATGAAAGATTTTGGTGCAATATCAGTTGCATTTTTGAAGGACTCGAATCTAAGGTCCATCATATGGATAGGATGTGGTCTCAGCCCCATCAAAATGTGCAGTTCCAAGGCTTGCTTTGTTTCCTTGGTTGGTGGTATTATAGACATAGTCACACCTCATGGCTAGGAGGAGCAGTGCCACCCATGGCTCCACAGGTAAAGGACATGTGGAGTCCATGTGCTTCTCTCCTGGGCTCTGCACCATGCAACCTTTGTTGCAAGCACCATTTACTCTGTAGCCTTCACCCTGAGAAACTGGAGTCATAAATAGAACAGTCTTTCTGGTGCCTTCTAGGGGTCCTTTCAGTGAGTGAGCAAGCACGGGGCTGGGCTTGAAGGACCTTCTCAAGTGTGGTATGATGTTCTGTCCGCTGCTCTCTAACTTCTCAGGTGACATTAACAGTGTGGAACACGGAAGGATGGATATGGTACTGTCAATTGCTGCAGCAACAGCTCAAGGACTCCTTTTCTCTTTTTCTATCCATCGTTTGAGCATCCTCTGTGTGCCTGGTGTGGTTCTAGGGTCTGAGACTGGATGAAGCGAGGAGGACACAGCTGTGGGTTCTAGTGGCGATGAAGCACACACGCACACACACACACATACACACACATATACACACATACACATGTACACACACATGCACATACACACACACACACACACACGCAGACTAATGTGTGACAGATGAGAACCGAGAGGTCACATGCACCAAAGGGGGACAGCAGAAATCTGCTCTTCACATCTACTTATGGAAGTCACCTCTGAGGCTGGAGAGATGGCTCAGTGGTAAAAATGCTTCCTGTTTCCAGGGGACCCATACCATGGGGTGCACAACTGCTTGAAACTCTAGCTCCAGGGAGTCAATCTGACTCCTCCTTCTGAAACCTCTGAAGACCAACCCCCCGCCCCCTGACACACACACACACACACACACACACACACACGAAAATAAATCTTTTCTTTTTTAAAGACACTTCTGGGAAAGTGACATTTGGACAGACAAGTGAAAGAGGAAGCTGGGGCTGTGATTCGGGCCCAGAAAATTCTAGAAAAATAGGGGCAAGCAAGCCCAATGAGCATGTGAGCAGGGGGCCCTAGCACAGGGTTAGCATTCAAAAACCCTCACCCAGTGAAGGGTTTCTTCCCCTGATCTTTAGAGGGTTATGGAAGCTGGTGGAAGCCGGATAGGGGGAAGCCTTCCATCCCTCAGGTCTCAAGTCAGGCCTGGGACCAGTTTCTCTGCCTTGAGTTTGTGTGTGACTAGCCAGGAGGGATCACCAGGACGACCACATATCCGACCCTGGAATCATCCCAGCACTAATTTTCTCCTCAGACAACAGGCAACAGTATTTCTAAATGTTATTCCTTTCTTAGGAAAAAAGAAAGTCCTGGAACTAAAAGTTAGCTCTACTCATTTATTTGGCCCAATCAGTTAATAAATGAGCCTCTTGTTGGAAAGTACAGGGTGACTAATAATTAGCCCTGAGGGGGAAAACCTGTGGGGGAATTTGTCTAAAAACCATGGCTTACATGCCCACGCTCCGGCTTCCCTTTCAGCCTCTTGCTCTCATGGCCTGTGGACATCCGGGTGCTGGTGCCAATGGAGAAGTGTGAGCTGCAGAGTGTTCTTTGTGGAGGTCCTTGCCCTGTGGAAGCTGCTCTGGTAGTTTTGTTGGCCAGGCTGACTTAAGTATTCTTCCTATCTCAGAGAAGCCTCAGGTGGCCGGCAAACTTGGGGCAAAAGGGAACCTCCCTTTTGTAAGACTTCTTCATCCTTGAAGCTAAGGAGATGAGGGTCCAAGAGCTCAGGGGATTAACCCTCGGGGTTCCCCCCACTCCACCCCCAGCAGTGGACCAGCAACCCCCAGAAGCTATTCATTGGCAGCCACAAACCCAGCGGCATGTTTGTGATGAGCTCAGCATCCTAGGACCACCCACGCTTTCCCCTCCCACTGGACTTTTGCTTAAAGGGCAAACCTTACTCTCATTTCCTTTTTCTCCTGATCTTTCCCATACTCCCCCAAACCACGGCTTACTTATTTTCTTTCTTTGTAGAGCTGCCCACCAGCTCCCTTCTTCAGCCCCCAAGAGAGAAACTACGAATTTTGGCAACAAGCCACATTCACCCTGGAGAGCTTCTACTGTGCTCTGGGGCTCTCTCTGTGATGCAGTGCAAGCCTTTAACAGTGACTTAAACAGTGAACTACAACATTGTCCCCTCAGCACCACGGGCATTCCTTCTGTTCTAGAACTTTGTCTCCTGGCCTCCAAACTGACCAGATCCTGAAACGGCAGCATTTAAAAATGTTAAGATTTTAAACATGCCTCTTTGGCGAGCTTGCTTTCTGAGAGAAAAACAAAACAAGGAAACAGACGAGAACCCCAAGGTTTCAGCCTAGGCAGTGAAGGGGCAGGCTAGTTGGGGGTTCTGCCCACGGTTAAGGAGCATTTGCGCTTGGCAGTGGCCCTATAACCACAGTGCTTGCTGATGAAAGAGACGTGTGAGGGCTGCCAATGAGTGAAGGATTAGGTTCTGGTCTGAGCTGACTTTGGGCTGCAGGAGTGAGATGGGAGAGAGGGGACCAGGGAGCCTCAGCTTCCATAACCAGCAGAGACACAAGAATCTTGGGCATCCAGAAGAACAGCCAGCCATTGCCGGCACTCAGTGTGTGAGACAGGGCAGAGTGTAGATACTCAGGGGCAGTACAGGTTGGATGGCAGCAAGAGTTGGTTTTAGAATGTATGAAAGCAGCCCTGCTTTATTAAAACGCGTGATGAAGGCAATCATTTAAAAGCAATAATAGCCTTGCACTGGAACGCTCTCCTGTGATCTCTGCTCTTGGGGGAGGTGGAGGCAAGGCGGTGTGATCTCTGCTCTTGGGGGAGGTGGAGGCAGGGCGGTCAGTCTTTCAAGGTCATTCGCAGGTGCAGTGTGAGTTCAAGGCTAACCTGGGGATATGTATTGCCTTTGTGCAAATGTGTATATGTATGTGTATATGTATGTATGTGTTATGCGTGTGTATGTATGCATGTGTGCATGTGTATATGTATGTATGTGTTATGTGTATATGTATGCATGTGTGCATGTGTATATGTATGTGTTATGTGTATATGTATGCATGTGTGTATGTGTATATGTATGTATGTGTTATGTGTGTATGTATGTGTGCATGTGTATATGTATGTATGTGTTATGTGTATATGTATGCATGTGTGTATGTGTATATGTATGTGTGTTTGTATGTATGTATGCATATATATGCGTGTGTGTCTGTATACTCCCAGCACTTAGGAGGCAGAGGCAGGTACAGAGCAAGGATTTAGCACATCTCTTTCAGTAATTTGAGAGTGCTAGTAACAACAAGAAAGGACATAAAAGCCCTGATCATCACAACAAGCAAACATGACTTTAAAAAAAAAAACAACACCTCTGACCTCTGTAAAGAATATGCTTCAGGGCTTAGGAGATGGCTCAGTGGTTAAGTACTCACCTACACAGCCAGAACCAGAGATCTGATTCCCCAGAACCCACATAAATGCCAGGTGGGTGTGGTGATGTCTGTAATTGCCACACTGGAGGGCAGAGGCACGGGCTCCCCAGAGCATGCTGGCTCTCGCCAGCAGATCACACCGCAGCCCACAAAACAATTCTCGAGGTACTGCAAAGATTCTAGCAGCAGTGTTCTGAAGCATCCCCCACTGTTAGACACCTGTGGTGACAGTGAAAATAGTGAACTCTCTCAACAACTGATGAGTCAAGAAATGCCATCGTGGGAATTGTTTAAATGCCCTTCTGAGAAGACCCACGTATGTAAAGCTCTATTCACTGGTTAAGAACTCTTGGGAAAATATGGCTTAGGAAACACACACTAAAATAGCCACCCCAAAATGTGAAGGTGTGTTAGTATACATTTATCTGAAGATGTGAGAAATCTCTCTATGTGAAACTTAAAACCTTCCTGAAGTCCTCAATTAACAGAGAGCCACACAGTTCTGGTGGATTTGTGTATCTGAGTTCTAAATCTCTTAATTGTGCAGTGTGTGGTTTGAAATGTTTCTTATTAAGATGTAAGCTAGATCGTCCTAGTAATGTTAGGCAGATTCTAATCTGCCTAAATTCAAGGAACCAATAACCCCGGGACAGCTTCGGAGGAGAAGTTCAATGCCTGGGGCTTAACTTCTGCACCAATTGAAGGGCTCAATAATCCCCAGTCAGAAGCATGTGTGATCTTAGTCCAGGGAGAAACAGAGACGACTCCAGAAGCAGGTTCACTCATTTATGAAAACATGTGTGGAGCAGAGGCATCATTTCAAATCAGAGAAGGAAAAGGGGATTTTACAACATTAGAGCAGAGGTGGGGGCAATGGCAGCATAGGTCTTCTGTAACGCCAGCACTGGGAAGGGTTGTGAGTTCAAGGCCAGCTTGTTTACTTAGTAAGCTCTGGTCTCAAAAATTAGAACAGGGTCAGGGTCAGGCAGGGGGAGCAGCATTGGAAGAAGCTACTGTCCCACTGTTAGTGAGGGGGAAAAATCAGCTAGCCATCCATATCAAATCGGGTTAAAATGGGATAAAGAGCTAAATAGAAAAGCACATATCCTGAAAAGTGTCGGAAGAAAAGGAGGAGAATGCGCTTAGATCTCAGAGTAAGAAACGGGTGGCTAAACCCCACACCAAAACCGAACCATAAAGATGGTACATTAAAGCATTTTCAAAAACCTCTTTCTATATAAAAGATGTCATAAAGAAGAAACATAAATCTTAAACGTGAAGAAGGAATTTGGTGTGTATCTAACCAGGAAACAATAGCCCAGAATTTAAACAGCTTTAACTAAAGCCCCAAGGCTAGGAATAGGCACTCCTGAAAGTGAAACAGCTTCACAATACACAGGAACAAGGTGACAGAGTCAAGCAGAGGGACCTCAGGAGCTCACGCTCACTAGGTAGAAAAAGTCAGCAAAAGGGGGCCTTGCTAAGAACCACCTGGAGCAGAGGTTCTCAGGCTTCCTAGTGCTGCAACCCTTTAACACGGTTCCTCATGCTGTGGGGACCTCCGACCAAAAGGTTATTTTCATTGCTACTTCAAAACTGTCATTTGGCTCTATAAAAGCGTAGTGTAAATATATGTGTTTTTTTTTTTTTGATGTGTTTTCTACTTAGGCAACCCCTGTGAAAGGGTCGGTCAACCTCTAATATCCGAGAGCACAGCCACTGCTCAGCCACAGGCCTGTAACATCCTCTGCTCCTTGCAGCCCTGTGTGCAATGAGTAAGGATGAGAAGGCAGAACTCATAGCTGGACGTGGGTTCTAGTGGATGGTACACAGAGGATCTCATACATATCAGGAATGTTTTAATCCTCGGAATTAACTGTCACTGGTGTGCCAGATCCACAGTTCCATGTGGCAGGCAAGCAGAAGGACTGGGTTGGCAGCCTTGGCTCTACTTGCTTCGGGCTATGCACCCACCCCTCTCCTAATAATGTACCTGGCAGTCTGAGACCCTTACACACATGACTGTGCACACCCCTTCCCCCCAACAACCTGATGGCAGCCTAGGACCCCGCATCAAACTGCACACATGCCCAGCTCAGAGCTGTGCAGTAAGTGTATCTTCCTTTAAGGTCCAAGCTTATATTTTCTTCACTATTTAAGTCCAGTAGGCAAACTGTGTCTTCAAAGCAAACTTTTATGGGGAATCCCCCTTTGACTACCTATACCTGTGTATAAGTGGGCCTATAGTAGAAGTGGGGCTCCTGGGAGGTTGCCATGCTACAGCACACAGACTCACAGCCACATGCACGTGGGCAGCACTAATTGGACTCAGGTAATATATATTACACACACATATACGTGTGCATATATATGTGTGTGTGTATTATGTATGTATATACTCGCTATATATGGAGAGTGTAAGTATTCATATATGAATATATGGATAGTGCCTATTTGTATATACACATATATGTGGAAAGTGAGATGAGTGTGGAATTGAAACTGAGTGGGAGACAGTGAGGAGAGATCTAGAGAGAACATGAAGTTGGCAGGGGAATTGAGGGAGGGATCTGGGAGGAGCTGGAATTGGAGAGTAGGAGGTGGACTTTTCAAAAACAAAACGCATTCATATATGAAAGAAAAATAATAGTAAAATAGAGATGCCACCAAACACTCAATGCTACCTAGTGGGGTCTAAACTGCGACCCAATGGAATATGGCACAGCCACTAAGCAGTTGCTGAAATTATTTTTAGTATTGTGTGAACCTGCTCATAAACTGCTAACCTAAGCTAACACAAGACAGAAGGAAAGTAGGAAGGGTAAGAAGGGTAAGCCATTAAAACATGTACATAGGCGTGGAAGTCAGTACACCACAGGTTAAGGGGGTTGTTTCTGTACAGATTAGAAGTGGCTTTTTCTTTAATAACCTAACTTGTGGTGTTCACACACTTCTGGATGTGAGACCGCCCCCTCCCCCAAGAGTGGTTGACCTACAGGGAGAAGGTGGCTACCTTAAAGAAAAGGGAGTCTCCCTTCCCCAGAAGCCTCAGTTAGGGGTGGGAGCTTGTGACTCCCCGCCCCCTCTATGTTGAAAGGTTGATTGATTACCTTGGTCTTGGGCAGATCATCATTGATGCCTAGAATTCAAGAAGACCTGGTATCATGTCCCAAAGACACTGTGTCATTCTGATCCTTCCAGACCTCTGGCTCTTAAAATCTTTCTATCCCCCTCCCCTTTCCTATGGTCCCTGAGCCTTAGAGAGCGGGTGCGAAGCAGATGGACTGAATCTTCTTTTAGACATTGTTTTCTAAAATACTTATGAGCATGCATGTAATTAATGCTTTAGTATAAAAAGATGTCTTTTGTTCAAACAATGTAAACAAGGCCGGATGATAACCCAGAAAGAAGGCAGGGAGCCAAGAACTGCAGGCGTATGCCACTTTGCTGGAAGTCTAGTGTATCTGCCCCTAACACAAAATCTGGAGAGGAACAACGTCTCCACAGCCCTGGTCTTCGGAGGAAGCTGCCCACCCTCCTTCAGCCTGCAAGTACGGCTCGATGGCCTGGTTCCCAGGTTGGGCTTGAGGGTCATCGAGCCGGTGTCACGCGTGCCATCGCGGCTTCTAAAGCCACAGGGAGCGGGGCTGTTCCGCGGAGCTGCTTGTCACCGCTGGCCAGCCGCAGCAGCGACGCGGACTTGGGGACGCGTGCGCGGGGCGGGGACCAGGCCACCCGCCTCCTCCGGCTGGGGAGTCCCCGGGGCCGGAGCACGGGGAAGTCCCGAGCAGGGGTACAAGAACGCGGCGCGCGCCCAGGAGAGTAGCCTGGACGGTGTCGCAGCGCTCCAGCCATGTCGCGAGGCCTCCAGTTCCTGCTCCTCGGCTACGGTACGGGCCCCCAGCCTGTCGCCCTACGCTGCCTGCGACCTGCCTCGGTGGCCTGGCTTACGCCTCTCTGTCTCTACCCTTTCTCTTGCAGCCTGCAGCCTGGCGCCAGCGATGGCGATGCGGGAGGTGACGGTGGCTTGCTCCGAGACGGCTGACCTGCCGTGCCCAGCGCCTTGGGACCCGCGGCTCTCTTACGAGGTATCTTGGGCCAAGGTAAGCGAGATCCGGGTCTGAGTGGTTTTTTTTGCGGGGACAGAGGAAGCAGACAGACAGACTAGGGACTGGGTCTCCCGGGGCCCCGGTTGGATACTCTAGCTATTCTGATACTCCACCTTCTCCCACTGGGCTTCATCTGCATCCTCATCCAGAACCCAAGCACCCTCACGTTTTAGTTCCTGGCAGATCATGATCAAAGGCGTCTTGATGTGAGTGATCCCACCAGAGGCTTGCAAAGGAATGGATCCGTGCCGCAGGGCACCTGTGGGCACAGCCAGGAGGCTGCAGAGAAAGCGACGTGGGCCTAGATTTTGGACATGAGACAGGAAGCATGTCCCCATACTCCTGATTTCTGGTGCCTTGTGACCATGACACCTTCAAAATACAGAAGGGAGAGGAACATTTGAGAGGAAGGTCTCAAAAAGGGTCTCAAATGACTTAGGTTGGCCACAGGAGTTAGTTAGGCGCGTCGTCCATTTCTTTTCAGCCAAGGCAGCCCCTGAGGGGTCCCGCCATAAGTGAGGACTCTGCCCCTGTGGTGGGAAATTGAGTTTCACAAGGCACAACACTTGAAAGGGTTCCTTTCAGCGACATCTTAAGACTTCACAGTTTTAATTCCTGTTGTATGCTAAAGCCAAGCAGCTATAATTTAATAGAGCCGGCCTTTGCACCCCTTCTTTAAGTGAGCTTCGGAGGCAGACCACCTCCATTTTAAGGCAAATGAATTCAATCCCCAGGGGTGGCTTTCTGATTTGCTAGTTTACCTCCAAGGAAGCCTCTGTCTGATCTCAGTTTCCACAAAACGTAGGGCTTCCTTCTTCCCGCTGTGAAAGATGCTGTGGGAGCGGGTAGTTTGTATTAGTGTTTAAACATACAAGGCGACACGTGTGTGTGTGTGTGTGTATGTGTGTAAGCGCGCGCACAAATGCGCGTACATGGAGGTGCGCGCACACGCAATATTTGACCACTTAAGCCGATTGTCTGGGCTGGAGGCTAGTATCTTAGTGGTACAGTATTCACTTAACATGCAAAAGCATGCTGAAACCCCGAGCATCAAACCAAAACCCAAAGTAGTTAACCAAATGGGTTGTCAGTCCCCAAAAGACAGTGATGACACCAGTTCTTTCTGCATTCTGCCCAGCATCCAGGGTTTACCCTCTTACTGAATCTAAGCTGACAGCATGAGGGAGGTGGCCCCATGGAGACCACAGGACACTGCTGGGTAGAACACTATAGGACAGGGTGTAGAGGGGGTGGGGTGGATAAGCGGGTGGGGGGGGCTATCTCTTCTCATTTCTCCTTTCTTCACTGTGAGCTCAGAGGACAGGAGTCCAACTTTTTTGAGTAGTCAAAACAATAACGCTTTAAACATATTACAAAAACAGTATTTGAGGACTCACCATATGCCAGACTATGGGGACAAATATTTACATATATTATCTTCCTCTGTCTTCTGGAACAGTGTGGCCTTAGGAGTCCAGAACTATGCCTGCTCCTACTTTCTGATGAAGATACTGAGCCCTGGGGGGAGCAAAATACACGGGCTTTGACCCGAGCTGTCAGCTTCCAGATCTTGGGTTGTTAGACTATCTTGATATCTCGATGTTCTACTTTAATTACTTTGGGTAAAGAAAAACAAAGTGTCCCTGAGCCAGCCAGACAGTAGGCTTAGCCATCATCATCTCAAGGAGGGCGCAAACATGAAACCATGTTCTCTCCCAGACTGTAATTAAAAAAAGAAAGCATCATTAATATCCCCAGGGGGGTAATTAAAAAGTACTCACGAAACAAGCAGATGAAATTTCAGACTGTGAAGTTCAAACAGTTGTCAAGTTAAATCTTCTCGCACGGGGTCGTTTGGAATGGTTCAGTAAATCATAGCAATTAGCCTTTGACCTCTCCTTGGATGTCGGCAGATGATGTAACACTGTAATGTATGTGCTTGTTTATTGGACATGGTTCTTGCAAGGTCTGGCCTGGAGGTCCCTTAAAACTTCTTTCTAAAAAAAAAAAAAAAAAAAAAAAAAAAAAAAAAAAAACAACCCAAGGCGGAGGGCAGGGGGGCGGTGGTAGAGTGCTTGCTTACTCTGAATGAAGCTGTGATGCTAAGGAAAAGGCCATGTCTGTTCTCATCCCCTCTCCATGGGCTTGTGGCTAGAGGAGCATTACAGTGCCAGCCCACTAACCAAGCACCTTGAAATAGATATGAATTCTTTCTTCTTGGACTTTTGGATGAGTCCCATCATATTTGGTATTTTCCAGGTCCCAAATGAATAGATTGGCGTTGTTGTTTGTTTAGAAAAAAAAAAAAATTGGACAGAGAGTTCTAGAAATAAGGCCGTGGCGAGATACTGAAAGGCCTTGTTTTATGGATGAAGCATCTGGGGTTTTCTTTATGGTTTCCTTGGAAAATGTTCTAGGGGAACTGTGAGGTCGGGGGTTTAAACTCAGAACCGAAGGCGAGTCCAGTTCTTCTCACCTCCCTTCCCTGTCTCTGTTCTGCTATGTATAAACTTGTTTCCTGTGTGTGGGAATAGTGCAAGGAGAGCCCCTTGAAGGGAAGTTTCACCTTGTGCCACCATGAATCACACTCTTGCAGGTCTCCTGCCAGTCACAACAGTGGTCACAATGACACATGGCTTAAAATTCCGTTTGCCATTTCGTCCTTGGGTCCCATAGAACATTCTGCCATTAGCCAGTTGGCACTGATGGCCTGTGCTTGAGAAAGGACTCCTGCAAGTCAACTCATACCTTTTACCAAAAACTCAAAGCAGATGGAATTCCGTTAGTGTCTGTATAAACATTGATGGATCGGGCCATGTCTGACTCCATTCTTTGTGTCTAAGATGTAGTGATGGGGAGGCCGGAGGAATTCAGTAGAGACAAGCACAGAAGATCAAAGGCCAAATACAGATGGCACCAACCCAGTGTCCTCTAGCACAGCGTTCCCTTCTGTGGCCCGGTGCCCTCTTAACTGGAACCCCTGAAGACGCCTTCCCTTCCTGCCTTTTAAAGTAGAGTGGAGGATGGAGGAGAAATAGGAAAATCAGTAAGTTGTATCCATTGAGACTGTAACTCAGGTTAGTCTTTAAAGTTCTAATGGATTGCAGCTTGGGTACGAGGAGGTAGTTTGAGAACACGGGCAAATATGCTTTGATCCGTCATTCTTTGGCTGTTGACCATGATATTTGTTTACATTGGGTTTCAGAGGACAGAGTTGAGTATAAGGCTCTGCATGAGGGGCTGTGACTGTGCTTCACGGAGCATCGCCGTGTCTGTGCTTGCTTCCACAAAGCTACAGTAGGTTTGAAGAGAGAGCCCAGCTCCAGATAGACAGCTCTGGGCATGGTTGGTGTCCTTCTCTGCTAACAAGGAGGAGTCATTTACTCTGCAGATCCAGCACCATCCTGGATCATGCTAGGAGCCCTGACAACCTCCGGTGAGACAAAGTGAAAGGGGATATCTTATGTGGCCTCTGTGTGATACTGCGGGGGTGGGGACAGCCATGCGTCACAGGACATAACTCTTTTTAGACGATTGTCAAAGGAAGGGAGAAAGGGGAAGTAAGACCGTGATTTCAGAGAATCAGCCACACTTGACTTCAGGGCTCAGAAAAGCCTTGGCAAGGGTAGAGTATGGGCAGTTTGGTCCAGTGCTGTATTCCATTTCTGTACTGGAAAGCAGGCCCTCTGACAGCTCAAGGCTAGGCACCACACCAGTGTGTTGGCCTTGATTCAGTAGGGTGCGGTCTTCCCTGGATACTGGTCACTCCTAATGAATATTTCCTGTCTCTACCAGTGTGTGATGCTGAGCTCTGAGGGCAAGGCCTCTGAAAAGAGCTGAGGGGTTGAAGTCACCCCCAGGGGACTACCTTTGAGCTAATAGGTACCACTTGTTGGGTTTTCTTGATTCTCAGAGGCGATCTAAGAACATGTTTATTTGGGGGGAAAAAAGAAATTATTTCCATATTAAATTTAGAAGGACTGAAAATCTGAAATGTGAGAACTGTATGTATATTAGAATCAAAGAAAAATACTATATATAGTCCCCATAGGCAAGTGCCCTCCTTGCCTTGGAGAAATCACTTTTAGTTCTAACTATGAAAGACGTGAAGTTGGTTTTTGGATGTCTTTCATATTTACACAGCTATTGTAGCTGCCTCCTGGGCCTGGTGATAGCTATCCCAAAATCAACATGGAGGAGATGGCTTCTTTGGAGCCCCAGCAACTATGTGAAAAAAGCAGCTTCAATGGCTAGGATCTGTAACACCAGTACAGATGGCCAGAGATGGGGGAATCTCTAAAGTTCATTAGCCAGTCAACCTAGTCAAGTCTTGGAGTTCTTTGAGAGACCTTGTCTTGATAGACAAGGTGGAGGGTGATGGAGGAAGACATCTGGTGTCTACACACATAACAGAAATGTGTACACACCCACACTCAGAGACAAAGCAAACATTTCTAGAGTAGCATCGTAAGCAAGGGAAGAGAAGTGAACCATGAAGCATCTTGGTGTAAGTGAGGTCACTGGTGATCCAGAAAGGAAAATGGTACAGCAGGTAAAGCCTAACGGTGATAGGATGGAGGCAAAGTGGGAAGGACTCAAATGTCAATAGTGAGTCCAAGGCATACCATCTCAGCAGTAGTGACCACTGAAAGAGTTTCAGCACAGAGAATGATGTCATACAAATCTAAGGAAGAGCGCATTTCTCATGGTGATGGGGAAAATGTAGCTCTTCTGAGAAGACAAATGTTTGGGAGCCTATATTCTTTTCCTGCACTGAAATTCCCATCAGCTTAGCTCAGCGGAGGCCAGAGCACATCTTTTTCCCTTGGATTTGCTCCATCACCATTTTCTGTCTGCGTAGTCAAGGAAAGACGAGTCTACCTCAGAAAGAATGGAGGAAGCCTCCGCCAGACGAGAATGGTGGCTCATTGAGGTTTTGGACATGGCTGAACATGACCGAACATGGCATTGTTCATGTCCTTTGGGGGGTAGGAAGAGGGCGGCTGAGAGCTGAAGAGAAACACCAACAAAGAAAAACATGTGCTTTCCACAAATACAAAGGGGAACCTGGATCACATGAGGCCCGGGGTTCCTGGGCTTATTCTTAGTTATGTCACGGCGTGGAAAAAGGAGAAGTTTCCAGGAGGCCTCAGTGACGCAGGCATTTATGTAAGGCAGGCTTAAAAATCCAATTCATTGCCTAGAAAATGTTCCTCTGACTAAAACTGCTTCCATAATCTTTCTAGCGACTTCAGCAATGATTCTAAATGTGTGTGCGTGTGTGTGCACAAGACTGTATGTATTCATGGGAATGGTAACCTTGCACGTTTTCTTAGATTATTCTCCACCACATGTTTTTAGACAGGCTCTCTTACTGATCCTGGAGCCAGCAAGCTCAGGCATTTTCCTATACCACCTCTCCTAGAGCTGGGACCACAGACCTCTTCCCCCCTACCCAGTTCGTTCGTTCTTTCTTTCTTTCTTTCTTTCTTTCTTTCTTTCTTTCTTTCTTTCTTTCTTTCTTTCTTTCTTTCTTTCTTTTAAAAAAAAAACATGGGTTCCGGGGAAATAACTTGATTCTCATGCTTGGACTGACTGAACTCTCCCTCGCTTTCCTAAGTTTTGTACCAACACTCCTGAGTCCAAATCAGAGCAGGGCTGAAAATCTTGCCCTGGTAATATTCTGTCACACTCCTGAGTGTATGTGGAATCTTTTGGAATCTTGATTTGTGTGTGCCTTGCTGTTGTTGGTTTTGTGTTTTCATGGAGGTGCTCTGGATCAAGTTCCTGTGTGTGCTAGGTGGAACTAGTACTGACTGAAGACCGGGATATGGTAACATCATGTGACAGTTTCTTGGAGCACTAATGGGCCACTTGCGTGTTCTAATCTGAGTTCTCTAAAGAGGATAGATCCCAGAAGAGCTGGTGGCTAGAGAGGATTGTAGGTCCAGATGAAGAAGGACTTCTGGAAAAGGAAGATGTTAGTTGCCGCATCTGCAGTCACCGTGGACCAGACTTTCTGGGTCAGTTCTGGGGTGTCATTCTTTGAGGAAAGATGGCACATATGTAGGACAGATTCAGAAGCTGGGGCCACATGGGCAGAGTTCCCTAAACGCCACCCTTATGTAGTGGTCTGTGTGTGTGTGTGTGTGTGTCCCCATCAGTTAAGACTTCCTGTTACGAGGAATTGCAATTCTATCTTAAAGAAAAGGAACTATATTGGTTTTTCCATGATGTATTATTTTATTTTATTTTTAACATTCCCATTATATATAAGTCAACATAGTTCCTTTTCTGTAAGAAAAGCTGGGCTTACAGGTATGTGAACATCCCCCAGGCTTGCTGATATTTCATCTCTCCTCTTTCCCAACCTTTGTATTGATGTTATTGCTAGCTTCCTCCTGGCAGGGAAATAGTAGCTGACACACACGCTCGCATATTCCCACCCCCAAACAATATCTTTCTGGCTGGGTTTTTCTTTTAATAGGACAAGTTTCCGACTATTCTTAAGTGGCTATGATCGCATTGTGTGCCAGTCCCAACTAATCTCTGAGGCCGTGGGATGTCAGGCCAGAGTCAAATAGACCTCCGCTAGACTCAAGGGGTTCTTGTGGTTCTGTGAAGGATATGAACTCAAAGTCCCAACAGGTACCCCAAGATGGCAACCTCAGGATGGTTGCTGAGAATAATGAAAGGTTCAGCATTGCTATCTATGATCCCAGCCTCGAAAGGCTTTTCCACTTTATTAAAATGATGCTTGAGAGAATCAGAATGCTGTGGTGTTTTGGAGACATAATGGTCAGCCGACATGGGCTGGAGGGATGCTCTAGACAGTGAAATGCTTGCTATGGAAGCGAGTGCATCCGATCTCCAGGACCAGCGAGAAAAAGTAGGGTGTGGTGATGTAGATCCCTGGAGCTCACTGGCTAGCTAGCCTAGCCAATCAAAAGAGCTCCTGGCCAGTAAGAGATTCTATCTGGAAAGACAAACAGAAACAAGATCGGTTGGTGCCTAAAGGGGCAACTGAGGCTGTCTTCTGGTCTTCACATGCACATGCGCCCACATAAACACACACACACACGCATACACACTCACACACCACACACATGCACACACACACCACACACACATACCCCGTACACCCCACACCACACACACACATCATACACACACACAATACACACATGCACACACACACCACACATATATACCCCATATACCCCATACACCCCATACCTCCCACACATATATCATACACACCACACACACACATTATACACACACATAACACACACACACACACACACCATACACTCGCTCACACACACGCCACTTGAACATGAGATTTCTCCCTAGAGCAATGGACTGAGATTTCTAGGACAGTTTTACCGGAAAATCAGCCAAGAAGGATGAGCTGGAAGGAAGGGGACTCTGTGGGTGGAGGGGAAAACAACCAGTTATGGCGACAGCTTCTCCCCCACTCTCCCAACTCCACAGTGCCCGGGAGTGTTTCTCGTTTGAGAAAATATCTTGTAACAGATTCCTTCTAGACAAGGGAAGGAAATGCAGGGATGAAGCGACTGACTGAAAATGACCCGATTAGCTAAGGGAGAGGCTCGGACTTGACTTCAGTCCTTCTGATTTGGAAGCCAATGTGCTCATCACGTTTTCATTATTTCTCAGATTCATTCATTTATTCAGAATGCATCCTTCCTGTGTGCAACAAACTATCCAGCATGCTGAATTAAGCCGTGGCTCTGTATTTTTAAAAATTAACATCTTTAGGGCTTTGCTTATGATTACCACCAGACTTAGGGTAGGCATGCAACACCATAAGTATCTTCACGCCACTTTTCTAAGATGTGGTCATTCCGTCCTGGGCCCAGTGGGTACAAACGAGCTGCTCTGCCAGTTGGCCGAGAACAGAGGAGTTGGTGGTAGGGCTGGGAATGGTTCCCACTCTACCCCACTCCAAAGCCAACGCTCTTAATTAAGCCACCTCTGCCGTACTCATTACTCTTGTTAACAGCCATAAATCCAACTCTGTCTGTTAGACCCAGTACATTTCAAAGTAGAAAATCATTTTCCTAATAAAACTACACTCAGAAAAAAGACCCGACATTAATGCTAATACATTTTATCCACATTATGACATCAAACTCAGAGCCAAACTGTTTTGCACATTATAAAGAGCTGTTTTTTATGATGAATGGGGATTATATTAGCACTTTAATTGAGTTAAAACCAAAGTACAAGAATGTTAGTGCACAGGAAATGCAGTTAACACAAAGCTGCTCCAGCGTGCTTGGGATACATCAGATTAATGCGTTGACACCTTTGAACATTTGGTGTCTCCCTCTTTCACTGCGGTTTATCAAATTGGTAAATGAAATATTCAAATTCTGTGCTATTTTTTCTTCCAAAAGAAACCTTTCTTTTCCTACCATGCTTTACCAAAATTTTATCAAATCTGATATCTGATGATCTCAGGCCTCTAGTTTGTGACCAAAGCTCCTTGCTTGCCTTAGCAAACAAATTTGGTCATTTCTAGGAAGTTCACATGGGGTGTGTGTGTGTGTGTGTGTGTGATGTGTATGTGTTTTGTGTGTGTATGGTGTGTGTGTATGTGTTGTGTGCCTGTGCCTGTGCTTGCAGAGGCTAGAACCTGAAGTTAAGATGCCTTGATTACTCTCTACCTTTATTTTCTTGTGACAAGATTTCTTGGTTGAATCTCACTATTTGAGTTAGACCTATTGACCACTGAGTCCCTTGGGCTCGCTCACCCATCTCTGCACTCTTAGTACTGGGGTTACAGACACGCCTGGACTTTTAGGTGGGTAGGGGACTTGAACTCATAGCTTCAAACTTGCACAGCAAGGACTTTGTCCTCTGTGCCATTTCCCAAGTTTCCAAACCCTCCATATGCTTTTTATTTTGAGACAAGGTTTCTCTGAGTTGGCTAAGATGGCCTTGGACTTTCAATCCTCCTGTCTCAGCCTTCTGAGTAGCTGGGGTCACAGGCTGCCCTGCCAAGTCTAATTGTCGTGTATTTGAATAAAACTACATAAATTTGTTTTTAAAAAAAACATTTGCCGCAATAGTTCTTACTTGAAATACGGGTTCCATCCCAGTATTATTGATTTAGTTTATGCTTATTCAAATTTATCTATCATTTATTTTTTAAAAAGCTTTTTAATTCACATGCTCTTTAAAATCAGTACTTTGTGTTTGCTTGATGTTATGTTCGGCGAATTATAGGGAAAACTCGGTTTAATTTAGGTCTTGTGGTTTCTTTAAGGCCAAATGTCTGTCTCAGAGAAAGAATATGATATTTAGGCCTTTATGCAAATTGGAGGCTGTAAGACAAACCAAAGTCCTTGGGTTTTCTCAAAACAGGATGTCGCATATTGTTTTTTCATAATTCAATAAAAAAGCTCAGTTGTCAGCATAAAAGTTAATCCGCAGAGTGTGGATATTTAAAAGAGCGTTGGAATGAGCGTTTTGAGGAATTAATTTGCCCAAATTATGTTGTGCTTTCACGTGCTGTACAGCAATATCAGCATCGCAGAGCGCGCATTAAACAGTTCCCGTCAATTATGCTGGGCCCTGAATGAAGCGGAGGGTTCCTTTTGTTAGAAATTACTATTTCCTAAAATGCTTTTGCAGAGAAGCAATGAAACACTTTTAGACTTGGAATGTTTAAAAAGCTGCTCTTGCCAGTGGCTGATTTTGAGCCAGTTCCAATGCTCATAAGTACAGGGACTCAGAGAATAAGGCAAAGAGGGGACCGGTCCATTCGTGAGTCTGCGTTCCTGCTGCCTCACCGCCCAGGGCTGTTTTGGTCACTGCTGGTTCACTTGACATGGCAAGATGACATGAGCCTGGCCACGGGTCCTTTGAGAATCATTTGGAGTTTTACATGAGGGGTTTCCAGGGCAACCACAGTGCTACACTCTGGTTTTGAGCACCTAACACAAACAAAACTGGTTGCTCCTTTTACAGTAGTGGGGAGATCCTGTATTTCTCAAGTAGAGTCACAGGAAAAGAAAGGTCTGTCTCCCCCCATCCTTTGGGTAGTTATATCTTAAAACGACAAAACAAAGGGCAGCAGACATTGCAATACCTCAAACATGAACGAGGAGAGGACTAAGAAATACTCCCGGGTGCACTGTATGACACTGGCCCTTGTGTCCTCTTACCCATGACTTCGCCTTTTTCCATCTCAAGGACCTGTGGCCAACTGTAGTCCAAATATTTTAAATGAAACATTGCAGAAATAAACAATTCGCAAGGTTTACTCTGTTTGCTGTTCCGAGTAGTGTGATAAAAGCCTCACACCTTGTCCTGTCTGGGATGCGAATCTCCCTTCTATTCAGCTTGGCTACACAGTATAGCTGCCTTCCACCACGAGCAGTCTTCATGGCTGTCAGATACGCTTAGTATCAGATACACTTGCTTACATTCATGTCTCCCATATTTTGCTTAATAATGGGCTCAATGCACAAGAGTAGTGATGCTAGCGATTTGGATATGCCCAAGAGAAACCACAAAGTGCTTCCTTTAAGGGAACAGAAAAGTTACCGAGAAAAGAGGAGAATACAAGCTCCCTGCTGAGGTCGATGGGAAGAATGAATCCTTTATCCTGATATTTTGAAAAAGGGAAAAGAAATGCTTCCTTGTTCGGTTGTCCTGCCTTGCACTGTAAAGTCATGATCATAGTGTGTCGTCAAGGCTTGAGTGAGACAGAAAAGGTACTAATTTTGTGGGCAGAAAATGTACATAGAAAGCCCCCACCTGGTTTAAAAACCACATTGTCCGAGTGAGGATGTATAGGAAAGAAACCACTATGCTTTTCCAAAGACAGCCTCAGTTCTACCTGTGATTTCAGAAACCCACTAAAGGTCTTGGCTAGATTCCCATGGATAAGATATGACACCACGGTGGTTACTTATCAAGCAGAATGCTGTCGGTCATTGAGCAGGAGTTCTTGGTTAGGCTAGCTCTCGGGCACTGGTTCTCTGTGGCACCGGGGAGAAAGGGTCTTTGGAGGAGACCTGTGAGAGCGGAGGAGGTATTTGACTGTAACTCCACTGACAGGTGGGATGACTCAGCAAGGCAGAATCTGGCAGACGATTGGGCCCATAACCTTGTTCCGCATCTCCCATCGTTTCTTCCTTCTGTCCTCACCGCCTCACCTGGCTTTGGCGTTGCTACTAGCAACTGGAATCGAATCGCTAGAATTGTTCTGGAAGCCCATAGAAATCTGACCACAAAGTGTACTCCTTGCCGTTGGAGCTGCCTTGTTACAAAATGAATTCCTTTGCAGATGGATAGAAGGCTATTGCCAAGCAGCTCTGGTCTCTGCCATCAGCCGGCTTCTCGAGTCCCAGCAGCTAGCTTTATCGAAACAGGCATAGTCGGTTATATGGCAGCTCCAGGAGTACTGTTGGTTTTGATCTTGACTTTCTCATGGACTTTTCTGAACTGAGAGAGGGCCCTCTTGATGGAAAAGTGCTCCCCAGGAGGAAAGTGGGGGTGGGTCACCCTAAGTGCCTGTTGCAGCATATTGGCCATCAAGGGTTGATTTAGAGAAAAAGAGATGGCTGGAGCATTGGTCAGGACTGCACAGAGACTGAAGCGGGTTAATCGGCTCAGACTGGTCTCATGTGGCAGCTGACCTAGGTTGGCGCTGCTGGACGGTCATGGCTGGGGAAAGTCATAAGCCATGAGGCACTGCCTCTACTTGTCCTAGAATCATTTGGATGCTCTTTAGTCCTCTGATGGCTCTTCAGCCACCTCCTTTGGTTGCTTTGTGTTTACGCATGCTCCCGTGTATGTGTGCATGCGTATGCATGAGTGTGGAGACTGGAAGTCATTGTTGGCTGTCACGCAATCACTCCCGGCCTTATTTTTTGAGACAGGGTCTTCCATTGAACCCAGGGTTCCTCAGTTTGACTAGACTGACCGGCTCTCAAGCCCCATGGATCGCCCTGTTACTGGCCCAGCATGGGGATTATGGACATGTGCCTACGGCAACCAAGTTGTTTTATGTCAGAGCTGGGGATTGAACTCAGGAACTCATGCTTGTACAGCAAGCACTTTGCTGCTAAACCAAGGCCTTGGTGCCAGTCTTGTTGTCTGTTTGAACCTCCAAAGGCCCCAGATTTTAGCTCTCACCTGGAGAGTCTTGATTATTTAGTAAGAAACTTCTTAAAATGGGAAGGACTGCCAAGAAACGGGATTTACGTCCGCAGACAGACTGAGAAGAGCCATTCTTTTCAGCCGAGTGCTGGGGGTGCGCATAGATCCGCCAGCAGATGTCTCTGTCGCCCACTCCACAGGAATGTCAGCACTCTCAAAGCTGGAACCGAACTGGGTGACCTTGCTGTGCTTTGCTTGGCTTCCACTGACCCTGAGTGTGTGCGTGTGTGTTCATGCAGACGCATGTAAGTGAGTGTGTACACCTTTATTGCAGAGTGAGTCCCCAACCCCTTGGCTATCTATTTGCCTGCCCGAGTCCCCTCTGAATGCCGAGGAACTGCAGTACGCTCCCGTTCTCCGTTTCAGCTGCTGGCATAGAGAAGTCTGGTAATTTGTCCCCTCCTCTGAGGTGACTCTTGGGCGCCGTTATGACAGTAGAGATAGGTAGGGGTTGTCATTTGTTCCGAGCCTTCCTACTGGTCTCCAGCCAAGCAGAAAAGGGCAGTTCCAGGTTGTTTGGGGATGCTGACTCCCTGCCAGCCCTGAAAGCAATATTCTGCTTTACTGTTACTGAAAAGCTATTTTAGAAGCTTTTAATTAAGGTGTGGCCAACCTATTGCCCAAAGGACACATGTGGCTCAGAATAGCTATAAATGTGGCCCAACACAAAATTGTAAATTTATTTAAAATATTATGAGGCATTTTTTTTAATTAATTGCACATTTCTCTGAGCGTGAACCTTGTAAACAGTGTGCTGTGGTGTCAAAAGGTTAGATGGACCTAAAGCCGTTTAGGTGAAGGAACCAATTGGTGAGAGCTGATTAGAAACATATTCAGGCCTTGCAAGCATGAAGGCCTGAGTTCAAGCCGCAAGAACCCACAGTACAGCCAGATACAAAGGTGCACGCTTGTAGTCTCAGGGCTATCGTCAGATCTGGGAATCACAGACCAGTCAGGCTAGCCTACATACAAAGCTTCAGGCCCGTGAGAGACCCTGTCTCAAAGAACAAAGTAGATCTCACCTGAGGAATGCCCCTGAGGTTGTGCCCAAGTTTCTACACATGAATGCGCGCGTGTGTGTGTGTGCATGCCCAAACACGTACACACTATAAGAGATGTATGGGAATGAGAGTAGATATTGAATGTGGTGTATGTCACATCTTTAAGTAGAAGAAGATACTGAAAACAACCCACAACTGCATCTCTAAGATAGCCCAAGAGAAATTAAAAATATATAATTTAGCAATAAATTAAAAAAAATTGCTTGGCTGGCTTAGCATCTAGTCCATCAGGATGTCCTGTCACTGTCCTTCCCTCCATAGTTTGATATGACTCCTAAAACCTCCTCATGCCGTTCTCCTTAGCATCTTCCTGCCTTAGAAGAGAGACAAACATGGTCAGTTATACGTTGTTTGTGACCTTGAACACTGAAGGTGCTGGCTAACAGGGGTCTTTGCTCATCTGTACCTGGGGTTTGGTTGAGTAGTCTGGCAGTGTTTTTGTTTTTGTTTTTTTTTTTTTTTTTTTTTTAAGAGATTTAGGAAGTTGTCCAAGAAACAGACTGGCATCCAAAATTAAGAACCTGTGAGTGGGTGATTTGGCATCTGAAACAGACAAACAAAACAAAGCAAAAAAAAAAAAAAAAAAAAGAAGAAGAAAATTTAAAAGGGAACAAAAAGAATAAAATCCAAGCCAGGGTGATGCATACTGCGCCATGGTCCCCAGGTGACTTGCCCGCCCCTGCAAGGTAGAGGTTGGATCACTGATGCCCCAATCACAGATCACATTCTGATCTTGTTTCAAAGTGGCCCGAGCCTGAGAGAGGTTTTTGCAGATTCTCCTCTCCCCTTGATGCAAGCACTCTTGGGGATTCGTGAAAACAAGTTGTGAGACCTTCCTGTCAGTCGTCAGTAAGTGTGACTCCCTGTTGCTTCTTCACAGCTCTCAGAGGGTGGCAATGAGAGGCTGGAGCTCCCCCAGAGCAGGCAAAACGACTCCTTCGAGGATCCCAGGACAAGGTCTTACTCCCTGACGATCCAGAACACTACTGTCTGCAGCTCTGGTGTCTACAGGTGTGCCCTGCAGGAGCTGGGAGGGCAGCGCAACTTCAGTGGCACTGTGGCTTTGAAAGTGACAGGTGAGCTCACTTGGCTTTTCTTCCCACAGACTGGGGGTATGCTTTCTGTGTACCCCAAAGTCTCTCCTCTTCCAGAATCTGACCCTGCAGCTTAGGAAAACATCTTGGTTGGAAACCAAGTCTTCTGAAGGACAACATGATTTTTTTTTCTCTATGTGGCTTAATCTATGCATTGACTTTTGCCTGACATTTGCAGGCACTAAGGCCAGAAATGACAAACATTGCCACTCAGGCCCTGGTTCTGCACTACAGTTAGACTTTCCTCATGTCCCGTGTCTTAGAACTAAGTTAATAATCTTCACATCCCAAGACCATGAGCGCTCTTTAAAGAGCCAGCCAGCATATGCACTCTGCTCACTGCTGCTCCCGCCACACACAAAGACCTTACACCCTTTTCAACATCCAGCACTCTGCCATGGTTTGCTTGTCTTTGTGACCCATTGTCCACTTGCCATAAAATGAATGGAGTAGCTAAATATACATCTTCCCCAGGGACAAGGTAGTCTCTGTTCTGTGTTTCTCGGTACACAGTAGGCCCTCAACAAATATTCAAATGGATAAGAAATGAGACTAGCCCGGTGAGGGAGAGTTCTGGGGGACAGAGAGGAAGTGAAGAGCCTAGCAGATTGCCTTCCATCTTCTCTTCAAATGCAGTGTTGCCTCCACGTTAAGGGCCAGATGGAATGAATTGCTCTGATCTAGCTCAGATGTTAATGCTGACACTCACTAATGCGTGGCTGTTTTTGCCACTGTTTTAATCTAAGCCTCATCTCTCAAATGGGGCCTGTAACATCTGTATGTTGAGTTTGTTGTTAAGTTTAATGAGATATTACACTAGGTAATTTACTATTTAATTTAATATTATGTAATTTAATATTACGGTGCCTGAGGTAGACAGAATACTCAGTTGTTGTTAGGGTTCCCTAAGATAATATCTCTCAACCTTTTCCATTGACTTATAGACCCTCATGAGAATCTCTTCCTAGACCATGCATTACATTTTGGAATCTAATCTCAGCTCCATAAGACTCAAGGGAACAATTTCTTGGAATCGTCTGCCCGCTGCCTGTCCCTGCCCAGGCGGTGAGCCAAGCCCATTGGCAACCTCACTGCAGCGCAAGCCAAGCATCAGCTACTGTCTGAATGGGACACGGCCCTTCTCCCCTACTGTTCCTGATTGGGGCCTCCCTTCTGCCCTCCTCTAGTGTCATAGCCGTGGCCTCAAACATCCTGAGAGAGTCCGTCCTTCCACCCCATGCTGCTGGCCTGCTCTAAGAACCGCAGTTGAGGAACTGGGGACAGTAGAATGCTCAGTGTGCATGCAGGAAACTCTAGGTTCAGTTTGAACTGCCAATAAAACCCAGGGATGGGAGCACATGCCTATAATCTGGGCACTAAGAAGGGAGAGGCAGAAAGATCAAGGAGCTCTGAGTCACCTCTGTTGCATGATGAGTTCAAGGCCAACTTGGGCTACGTGATACCCTGTCTCAAGAAGACAGATAAAACAAAGCTCTGGATTTCTGGTACAAGAACAGGCAGATTCCCAGTTTCATTTTCTAGTTTGAGTGCCCTCAAATTGTGGTCATTCACCCAAGAGTTCACCTAGTCACAAGAAGTTAAGGTAGTTCATGACCCTGGAAGCTCAGCAAACATTCTACTCATCCCGTGGGCATACAGCCAGAGCAATGTGAGAGCAATCACTTAAGACTTCAGTCAATGCCACCACAACTGGTCTTCCCTGAACTGAGGGCAGGGATGGACACATTAGGAGTAGATGAAGGGGAAGTAGAGCAGGGTAGATGAGTTCGCCAGTGTCTTTATAGGTTCCTTTTCTTTCTTAAGGATGCCCCAAGGAAGCTGCAGAATCTCTTTTCCGGAAGTACAGGGCCGAAGCTGTGTTGCTCTTCTCTCTGGTCATTTTCTACCTGACGCTCATCATTTTCACTTGTGTAAGTATCTGTTCAAAACACCTGTGGCTGTGACGTGGTCCCTGGGGTCCGACTGATTCCTGTAGGTCTTGTAGAGAGTGTGAATCGTTGAACGCTCACCCACTGAAGGCTGGACATTTGAGGCCTCCACCCTGGGAAGTGCCCTGGGATCCCTCCAGCTTGCTTTTGGTTTAGTGAGACACGTGGAACGTTGTGTCAAGCCTGTGTAACATAGGTGGAGTTGTGGAGGAAAGTCTGATGCATCCCATGGAGACCTGAAGGATTTGTGATCACAATGTCTTTTTCATCCACCACCTTGGGGCAGAGGCCTCTCTCTCGCAGCTTTGATCAAACTGCCCTGGGCTTGTTTTCTCTTAGTGGATCTGTTTATGTTTTCATACTTCGCATCCTTTTTAAGACTTGTTCCTAAGAAGTCAGAACACTGGGGTACCCAAAAGGTCCCCTCTGGAGTGGAGGGTGCGTGGCAGTACTTGAGCATTCCTGGCATGCCCTTTAGCTATTTATTGGTCATAGGCTCCAGCTGGAAGCCCCTTAAGCCCGTTTTTGCCTGGCTATTCACATGGACTGACCATGGACCTCATGGAACGGGGCCATCTGGGACTCTGCCCAATTGGGAAACAACCATCTCCATATGTCCCAAGGCCACCAGGACTAGCTACACGGGGAGCAGGATAGACGCATCCTGGAGCCATCGCAGGGGTGGTTATTGTCCTCTCATCTACCATGTCCTTGTATCCAGCTGCCTGTCCCTTTTCCTGTTTCTGATTTCGATTCTAAAAACCAATCAATAAACATCACATCATATCCCATAACTATATAAAATTATTATAAGTGAATAAAGATTTCAGTCAGGAGCTTATTTAAAAAACCAGAACAAAATGAAATACTGGTGTTTCATAATCAGTCAAAGGTGGAAAAGTGTATTTTTGCAATATTCATGACTTTGAAATGAATTGTTGAGGAATATACTAAGATGTTTTTTCTGGATGTTATCAATTTCTCCAAGAATGATTACATTAGTTAATCTGAAGAGGGTTCTTAAGGTGTATGTATTTCTGGTGGTGCTATCAATAAATGTAGAACTTTTCATAAATGTGATTTAAATAAAATAGAGGCTTTATTTGAAATACTTTTCCAATAAAAAGCAAATATATCCAAATAAAGCAAAAGACTTCCATGAGAACCTACTGTGTACAAAGCATCCAGCCAAAGCATAGGATAGACGTGGTGGATACGTCTCTGGCCTCCTAGAGCTTGCAGTTTGGTCAGCAGTGCCATCTGTTCATAAGAAGATAACTAGGATGGTCAGACAGTACATTCAAGATGGCTGCCTCTGGTTTCTTGCTGGCAGCTATCTGCTTTCCACATTTGGGGCAGCAGGAGCTAGAGAGCACTGCAGTTGGAAATCCGTGAGCCTCCTGGCGAGATTTGAAAACACCAGGGAAGTGGTACTTATAGTTTGTAAAGAATGAGGGGTGGTGAGTATAAAAAGTGCTTCCAAAATGAGGTGTCCAGACAGCTCTTGGGGGTGGTGTGACAACCGCCAAGTTTTCCCAATAACTTATTTCTCAAAATCTTTTCATTTTGCTTTTTACAGAAGTTTGCACGACTACAGAGTATCTTTCCAGATATTTCTAAACCTGGTTCGGAACAAGCTTTTCTTCCAGTCACCTCCCCAGGCAAGCATTCGGGACCAGTGACCCTTCCCAAGACAGAAACAGTATGAGTGGGGTCTTTGCTGGTTTTTACAAAGCCAAGCGCATACCAGATCAGTGTGCCTGAATGCTGCCTGGACAAGAGAAGAATGAGCCCCACCCTCAGATGGCAACCTTCCTCCGAAGTCCTTAACCTGACAGTGGGTTCCACACTACTTCCTGCCACGGGGTCTTGAGCACCATTACATGATCATGAAGCATGGGGCCATCACCACTTCTCTATGGCTGTCAGCTTAGTGTTTCATGCGGCTATCTGGTCAACCTCTTCTATGCTTTTCCAGTCATGTAAAAGCTGTGGTGAGACGCAGGTGGAGCAAGGACATGGGAAATTTGAACACTCTGAGCTAGTCTTGTGACAGACTCCCAAGGACAGCTGTCCTCGTCCACATCTGGGATACAGCTCTTTGAATTTGTCCTGTTTCGTTGCATCAGTCCAGATGTCTTGTATCTGGCAGAAGTTGACAGGCCAAGCTGTGAGCCAGCGGGAAAGATTTAGCAAATAATGTCCCAGTGCGAAGGTCCTGCTATTAGTAAGGAGTATTATGTGTACATAGAAATGAGAGGTCAGTGAACTGTTCCTCAGCAGGGCCTTTTCATCTCGGAAAGACATCCATAAAGTGGCAATACAGAGGGATGCCACATTTATTTTTTTTAATCTACATGTACTTGTAAGAGAAGAATTTTCATGTTTTTCAAAGAAGTTTCTTTTCTCTTAAAAAAAATGATTGTCTAGTTGGACAGCATTGCTTGCTAGCTGGCAAGCAGTCTGAGTGAATATGCAGAGTGTCCCTCAGAGTAGGGACAACAAGTTAGAAGCACCGTACAGTGTCCTGCTGCAAAGTGTGGACCATGGATTGTGCTACCCAAAGTCTGGCCACAGTTGTCCAAGCCTGTCTGTATGATCCTGGGTGAGTCACTTGTGGCTTTCACTTTCTGGCTTGTAAACCAGATGGTTTTTGTCTGGATTGACTAAAATGGATGCAGAAATGCATCGGGAAAGCTGAGGATACTGCACGCCGTGGCAACCCCACTGGGCTGTTATTCTTGTTGATATCCTAGAGTTTGGGAGGTAGAGAACGCTGAGTGTCTCACCTTTCCCATCAATCCAAAGGAAGCTATAAAGAGGACGGAACGTTACCATGTCTTCTCTGTGAACTCTTCCTGAGAATGTGGAGACTGGCTCTGCGTTTTGTTCTTGAAGGACCAATCACAAGTCCTTGAAGATATGGACCTACGGGAGCCACTGGGCCATGGCAGGAGGGAGTTCTCAGATGTTGCACTGATGTGACATTGTCGCCTTTCTTTAATGAACTTGTCCCCTTCCTCGTTTGCCTCCCCCAAGAAATGTTGTCCCTTTGGTAATGTGCGCATCACCCACACTAACATGAGAGTGAAAAGCAATGTTAAGCTGACCCAGTGTTTACCTCTTCCTCGCCACTTTCATGCTATTAAAGGCGTGCATGTGAGGAGAGTGTCCTCTTCTGTCTTTATAATGATGCAGACTTTGGGATGCGTGCTTGAATGCTGACTGGGGAATAAGAATGTGGGAATGGTACTGGGAAAGGACCGGCTGATCTCCTGAGTCTGGGGCAGGGGTAGGGGACAGAGGCAAGTGGCTGGCAGACCTCTGTGACACGGCATTCCTTCTTCCAAAGTCTCCCAGATCCATCCTGGAGCTGCATCCCTACCAGCTAATACAAGGTTAGCTTACCCACCTATGTGGCCATGGGGGAGGGAGGGACGGGAAGGGAGGATCTTCTAAATGATGTGTGAAATTGGGGGCCCTCATCTTGGGATTCTTTGGGTTTTATCTGAGGTTTTCAAATAGACTCCTAGCCCTAAGCTGTTAGGAAAGAGATACAAAGTGCTGTTGGCTGTAAATGCATCATGGGAGAGGCTCTTTGTGAAGAGGAATACATAGGAAGTGTCTGTCAAAGTTGTAGAACCACTTGGAATGGATTCAGGTCTGTCGTCCAGTGCTTTCCAAAGGCACAAGGCAACTTTGTATCACATTGAGACTCAGGCCTCTCACCCATCTGAAGCTATGCCACCTCAATCAGGAGATTTAGAGCTGTTATTGTTCTGAGGACTGAGTGAGGGTGTCCATGGAGGGGCTCGGTGTCTAGCAATGTTCAGATGATAGGAAAACAAGAAAGGAGGAAAGGGGAGTAGAAGAAAGGCCAGTGCCCACAAATTTATGACAAGCTTGTTTTATTAAAAGGAGTAAATTGTCTTGCTGGCTGTCGCATGCTACCTTCTGAGAATTAACACACAGTGAAATAAACTCTCCATAGTCATGAGAGCTATTGTGTGGAGACCAGGGAGGAGGGTTGTCCTTGTTGCTTTAGATAGACTTAACTAGAAACATTATTAAAATTTGATAACAGGTTTGCTCCGGTGTTTCACGCCTAATATTTAGTGTTAAAAAATGTGTGTGTGTGTGTGTGTGTGTGTGTGTGTGTGTGTGTCAGAGAGAGAAAGAGNGAGAGAGAGAGAGAGAGAGAGAGAGAGAGAGAGAGAGAGAGAGAGAGAGAGAGAGAGAGAGAGAGAGAGATAGGGAGACAGACACACAGAGGTAAAGACAAAGGGAGAAGGCAGGAAGAGCTATGGAGATGGAGACTTATGCAGGCAATTCCAGATGGAGCAAGTTAAAAGCAGAGGTGAGTGACAAGCACATTATCTCAGATGGTCAGAGCTATGGCACAGCACTGATGGATCCAGAGTTGTGGGGTCACATTGTTGGATCATTTGGGGATAATAGCCAGGAAAACAAGGTGAGGAGTAAACAAAGGAGCTGGAGGAGATGTGTGGTATCAAAACCACCTGGCAGGCTGGAAGCTCAGAGCAGCACAGCGCCAGTAGAAAGGACAGGAAAGATGGGGACCTTTTTAAAAGATTATTTATTCATTGTATATGTATGCTTGCGTGTACATGTGGAAATCAGACGTCAGAGGTCAGTTGCAGGAGCTAGTTCTTTCCTCCCACCAAATGGGGTTTGAACTCGTGTTGTGAGGCTTGGTGGCAAGTGCCTTTTTCCACTGAGCCACATCTCTGGCCTAGGTTTTCAGTGTCGACATGAGACCTAGGTGTTGCAACTGTGTGTGTATGTGTGTTGTGTCTGTCTGTCTCTGTGTGTTTTTAAATTAAAGTCTCCCTTCCCCTTTAAGACAAAATAGACCGGGAAAGTGGCCAGTCTTTCCATTTTTACCTGTACATAGCTGAATCATCTGAGGGCACAGAAGATGCCATGCTTCCCAGCATCTCTTCACGCTACTAAGCCTGCCATTGATGATATGCTTCAACTTGCTGGCTTTAGCCCTCATTACTCCCACTTCAATTTTTCTGTCCTAGAAAAATATGCCTAGTGTCCATTCTCCTTATATAACATGTTATTTATTATTCCTGACCAGCTGTCTTCTAGAAGACAGCATGTATCATCTGAGTTCTTATGGCTTGTGTGTGTGTGTGTGTGTTTTCAATCATATAACTAATACCGGATTCCTTCTTGGTTCTCTGCCTTTTCATTTCTGCCCAGCTGATTCCATGTTGTGCAATTACTCTTTAATTTTTAAAAGTAGCTCAATCAGAGTGAACACACCAACTAAGTATGATGATAAACCCAGGGACACCTTCTGGGCTGTGTGACGGGTTGTGCTGGGGAATGAGTACGAATGTGTGATGGGGAAAGGAAAACACAGCGCAGCCGCATGGCATCCAGCATCGCTCACTGCTCAGACTGTCATACATCACACGCAGCCCCTCTGTCTGTCAGTGTCCACGCATTTCGCTTGTACACCTCTTTTCTCCTTGCCTCTTCTTTATTTCTTTCTCCCCATGAGACTCCAGGCAGAACACAGTTAGGTCACATGGGTCTACCAGGAAAACATCATCTAGGCTGGGTAGATCTGTTTCCATGGTTCCTGAGAAGTTCGCGTGAGGGAAGAAGGTGGAAGTCGGGTACCAAAGCAAGTCTTCCATTCTCTTCTCCTCTCAATGCGTATACACATACAGCATCCCTCTGGGCAGAGGAACTGGACCTCACTCGCTGGCTCATTTAGATTCTGCATGTGAAAGGGATATTGTTTTTGCTTCTTTATAAGAGGGACTACTTCCAATTGACCACTTTCCCCCTAATGCTTTGCCAAAGTAGCCTGTTTACAATCGACTCTCGCAGATTATAGTACTTACCAGAGGCGAGAGGGAAAAATTCACACACTCGAGAGCTTTGCGACGCCCCACAGAGTTGGAATGCTTTCTTTCAAAGGGGGAAAAGCCATCTGTAAATGTGTATGTACTTGCCCAAGTCTCCCCCAAAGCCAGCTGGACAGCCCGTCAGCGTCTCCCATTCAGGAGCAACAAAGGCCCATGTCAGAAGTCAAGGGACAGGAGGCTGAGAACTAATAATAATTTTGCACTTACGCAGCAGTTTTTATCTAAGGACCTCGGAGTGCTTTACAAACATTAATTAAATTGCCCGGCAGCCCTGCGAGATGCCTGTGTATCCCTATTTCTAACTGGCAGGGGGTGATGGGAGGAGAAGTGTAGGCATGGAGCGAGGCTGGAAACAGGCCATGTTACATGCCTGTGGATTGTGGACTCAGAAGAAGTGGGACCATTTCCCTGTGAGCCCAAGATCGTGGTCAGGGGGACAGTCCCCCGCTGGGTCAAGGGAATGGGCTAGTGATTTCCCGACAGGAGTCAGCTTATACACCAGTAAGGGAGCCACCCACACCAGGGCTTGAAGGACACTGTCATGGTCTTCCAGAGTCTCATCACCACCAACCAAGGCGACAGTCACTACAAACTGCTTTTAGTAGTGACATGATAGCAAACACAGTGACTGTCATGTGGCATGTCCTAGGAAGAAGAGACAAGCTAGATCTGTTCGCCCTTGATAGGCTCACACCACAGACTAAAGACACGACCCCATGCAAATCTGGCTTGTCCCCCTAATGAGTTTATTTTGGTTACTGACGGTAGCATGGCTGACCAGCAGGCACCTCCATTACAGAGAAACCCCATTACATTGTGGGTGATGACTCACAATTTGCAGTCAGCTTCCCTGGAGGGTCCTCTCTCCCAGAAATCGTTTCCTGTTGTTATAATTTGGGGGAGGGGCTTTTGCATCTTGTAACTTTCATGAACTTCCTGTCAGTTTGTTTCCTGTGTCTTATAAACCCTCCACCCCAATCCCGGGAAATACTGTTCAAATTCAGAGGCGACAGCTGTACAACAGCTGCTTTGATTGCTTGTAGATATGGTCATAACTGCCATATGGAACACTGGTATTCAGTCTTATATGTTGTTGCATCTAACTATGCTCTCCAAAAAGACCTATTAAAGTCTTAAGCTCTGGTGCCTAGGAATACAACCCACTCTGGAAGTAAAGTCTTCGCAAATGTAGTTAACATGGGATTCTGGGGCTTAGGTTGCAGTCCACATAAGAAGAGGGGAATTTGGACACCACAGGCTCAGATAGACACGCAGGTAAAAGAGAAGGCCTGGTGAAGTCAGAGGTAGCATTGGAAGTGATACATCCACAAAGCCAAGGAATGCCAAGGATTGCTGGCAGCACCAGAAGCAGGAGCAAAGCCTAGAAGTGGTCTTACCCAGGTGCCCCCGGGGGAGCATGACTTTGCCACACCTTGTATCAGATTTCTGGCTCCAGATCCCGGATGGTCTTTTGTTGTGGTGGTTGTTATAAGCAGGCTAGCACGTGGTACATTGTTGTGGCAGCTCCAGAAAGGAAAGGCTTAAATAAGGAGGCTTTCAGATCTAGGGTGATTAAAACAGCAAGCATGTGAAAACTATCTGACAACCAGGGAAAGGTTTCCTAAAGGGACCAGGCTGAAATGTATTGTTAAATGGATGGTTGTTTCAATCATGATGCTTCAGCTGATGAGGAGGACAGGCAGGTGGAATGTGCTAGAGTGTAATAATGCAAAATGGTGTCTGAGACAGTACAGTGGTCCTCTGGCATAGCAGGTATTGGTTCTTGCACAGATGTTTTAACCTTCTTTTTTTAAGATTTAACTTTATTTATGTGTGCGCATGTGTAAATGGAGACTATGCTTTCATTTCACGGCCACCCAGACCTGAATAATCACACAAAACTATATTTATTACAACACTGTTTGGCCAGCAGCTCAGGCATATTCCTAGCTATCTCTTATATCTCAAATTAACCCATTTCTATTAGCCTGTGTATCACTATGAGGCTGTGGTTTACCGTTAAGGTTCTGGCGTCTTTCTCCTTCAGCAGCTACATGGCGACTCCCTAACCTTGCCTTGGTTCCTCCTCTATCTCCGCTTGGAGTTCCTGCCTTTCTATATTCTGTCCTGCCATAGGCCAAGGCAGTTTCTCTATTAGCCAATGGTAATAAAACATAGTCACAGTATATAGGGAGGAATCCCGCATCTTGTATGTCTGTGTGTCTGTTTACTTAGATGTCTATGAAGATGTCAGAAGGTATTAGATTCCCTGGAGCTGGAATTACAGGAGATTGTGAGCCATCAGAAATGGGCTTTAGGAATAGAATTAACATTATCTGAAAGAGCAGCAAGTATTCTTACTCACTGAGAAATCTCTCCATCCCTTTTGGGTGTGTGTGTGTGTGTGTGTGGCTTTTTTTGTGTTAATCTTATTTTGGTATGTTGACTTGCAATTGTGTAAATGCCTTCAATACAGTCCATTTCTTCATCCCTAAAGTTGACTTTGTTTAAAAAATTCAAAATATGTACCCAGAAGCCATTGCTGCTGGATCAAGGGTAGCAAAGGGGAAAAGCAATCTGTTGCAAGGAAGACCCCAACTCTGGGAATGTCATTATTCTGTTGTGGGTGAAGATGAAGACAGTCAGGACAGGAAGTCATCTGTTGTATTCATCTTCCATCATCCTCTCTTCAGACTCCTGCTTTTAGAAGCACAAGCAATCCCAGCAGGGGTAACACATAAATCAATACAACATGGGCAGGATGCATTACTGTCTGAAAAAGAAATTGCGCTGGAGTCTGACAGACGTGAACTAGAATCTGGGCCCCATCATTCACCAGTTCAATCATATTAAACAGATAGCCATTCCTCTTGGTGTCTCGATATACTTCTTTGTTAGATGGGTGTTAGGACCAGCTCCTGAATTTTAAGTAAAAGTCTGGTATAAAAAGCAATTTAAATGATCAGCCTCATTTTCTTCTGCATGTGGTTCCTTCACTTGGAGCCTGGGAGATGATGGCCATAGGTCAAGCACTCTGGAGTGGCAGCAGAGGGACACCCGGAGGTGGTCCAATGGAAGAGGTTTCAGAATGGATCTGCTGTTGCACTACAGACTACAAAGAAGCTGTTTCTTTCTCCATGTGGCTTCAGTGACCCCCCCCCCCCACTCCTAAGAGCTTCCTTCCTTTCCTCCCTGAGTCCCCAGAGCTACGGAGACTGAGAGTCCCAGCTCCCTAGTCTCTGGCCTGCAGTGGGCAATGGAGTAAAATCTTTCTCTACCTTTCCTTTCTAAAGTGGTGTAAGGGTGGGCACATTATAGAGAAGCAGAGGAATCCGCTGTGCAGAGCAGCAAACAGCAGCCCACGTTGCCAGAGGAGCCCTTGGCAGGCAGTGAGCCAATTGGCACACAGGAAGGAAGCTGATGTTGCTCCAGGCACTGAACTAGGCAGCTCATGTTCCTAACCAGCACAGGTCAGTTTTGTTTGTTTGTGTGTCTGTAACTGAACAGGGAGGTTTCACACACACCAGGTAAGTTCTCTGCCTCTGAGATATATATGCCCATCCTAGACCTAAACCAAACCAGGGGAAGAACAACTCAACGATCTCACCTTCAGACATGGTCACCAAATCCTAGTTAAACCCATCAACTCTGGTTTACCCAAATCCAAACAATCTTTATGAACCACCTGGCCAACTTTTCAGACCCTGGACAGATACTACCCAGTCTCCAGAGTGGCTTTCTCTCTCTAGGCTCTCCATGGCCAGAGAGTTTGGGCAGCCACCTTGGTTAAAAACACCCTTTATACAACACTGTCTCTCACTTTCAATTAAAGCTGGATGCCAAACATCTGCCTAATGCTTAGTGGGGTCTCTGCCACTCCTGGCTGCCCCTGCATGTCCTTTTCATCTCTGCTTCGGAAGAGTTTCCTTGTGTTACTCCCCAGTCTCTGCATGGGCCACCCAGAGATGATCACCACTGCCCAGGTCGCTACTGAGTCTGAGGGTCTTGACAATGGAAATTCCCAGTAATAAGTTAATTTCTGGAGAATTCTGAGAATGGAACCACTTTCTGCTACCCCAGTGCTATTTTCATAAATACCTTGTTCCTCAACACAATGACCTAAAATCCATGGTGGTGCCCAGCCAGGCTCTTGTTGCCCTGCTCATGCGGGTTTCATAGGCAGAAGGACTTTTCTTTCTCATCTTTTAGAGTAACCCTTCTTAACTTGTGGGACTGAATGATACTTTCACAGGGGTAGCTGGTGCGGGAGGATTGTCTGTATTCTGTCAATCATGTTTTAAATAAACGCTGATTGGCCAGGCAGGAAGTATAGGTGGGAAAACCAGACAGGAAGTAGAGGTGGCACAATGAGAACAGGAGAATTCTGGGAAGAAGGAAGCTCGTTCCTCCAACTCCTGCCCAGACCACCGAAGAATCAGGATGTGACCTGCCCCACAGAGAAAGGTACTGAGCCATGTGGCTAACATAGATAAAAATAATGGGTTAATATAAGCTACAAAAGCTAATAAGAAGCCTGAGCTAAAGGGCCAATCAGTTTATCATTAATGTAGACTCTGCATGGTTTCATTGGGGCTTACCGGCTGTAGGAACCAGGCAGGAAGAAAACCCCAACAAGCAGGCCCTCACGTTACAGGTAGCTATCAGATATCCTGCACACCAGATTATTTACATTAAGATTCATAACAGTAGCAAAATTACAGTTATGAAATAGAAACAAGTTGGGTGGTGGTGGTGCATGTCTTTAATCCCAGCACTCGGGAGGCAGAGGTAGGTGGATCTCTGTGAGTTCGAGGCCAGACTGGTCTATAAGAGCTAGCTCTAGGATAGGCTCCAAAACTACAGAGAAACCCTGTAAAAAAAAAAATCAAAAAAAGAAATAGAAACAAAATAACTTTATGGTGTGGGGGGTCACCACAACAGGAGACACTTTATTAAAGGGTCGTGGCATAAGGAAGGTTGAGAACCACTGGTCTAGAATCTTCAGGAGGGTTTTTGTTTGTTTTCAGGGCCTCACACATGCTAGGTAAGCACTCTACCAATGAGCTATACATTCCCGGCCCTCTTTATACATTTTGTTTTTAAGACGGGATCTCACTAAAGGCTCAGACTGGCCTTTAACTCATTTTGTAGCCAAGGCAGACCTGCTTAAACCTCCTGCCTCAGTCTGCTGAAGAGCTGGACTCAGAAGCCTATGCTTGCAGACTCTTAATTCCAGGAAGGAACCAATTCCAGATCCGGTCTCTCAATGACGTCTCTTAGGAAGTGTGAAGGCGGAAGAGCGAGATGCTTTTATTCTTGTCAGGCGCAGTCAGACAAAGCCATACAAAGAGCCAGCAAATGCTGACGTGAGAGGGACTCCTGCTTTCCTGTTAGAGGCCACGAAAGTCCAGGACGCTCTTGAGGCTCTTAGGAAATTCCCCTTATGCTACAAACGTCCTGTGGGTCCCACAGCACACACATACGCACGGAGCTGGGCAGCAAAGCTTGTCTTTAATGCTCATTAAGACTATAATTCAGACAAGATGCTCCTGGTAGAACACATGCCCAGGTAGGACAGTGCCAACAGATGTCAGCTCCTGCTTGTGGTCCACACAGCCATTGAACTTTCTATTCAAACAACTTATTTCAATGTCTCTCCTTCTGTCTTTAAACTTTTCCTTTCGTCTCAATTTAAAGAAAATCTATGGTTCACTCTGGCTTCTATCTTCTCACGGCAGTGTTCATCTTGTTCCAAATCAATGTCATTATTCTTTGAAGAATGTTGCTCCGATTATTATTTAGGTTGGCAAAATGCTACAGAGATTGGTAGCCGTCTCTTTTATTTTTTAAATATTTATTTATTTATTATGTATACACTATTCTGTCTGTGTGTATGTCTGCAGGCCAGAAGAGGGCACCAGACCTCATTACAGATGGTTGTGAGCCACCATGTGGTTGCTGGGAATTGAACTCAGAACCTTTGGAAGAGCAGGCAATGATCTTAACCACTGAGCCATCTCTCCAGCCCCCACGGTAGCCGTCTCTTACATTCCCTAAGCTTCTTTCCTGGTGCCAGCAAGTGAGTCCTGGGCTTTGCTCAAACCAAAACCAAATATCAGTCAACTGACCACCACCACCACCACCACCACCAAGATACAAAATGCCACCGTGTTTTTGCTCAGGCACACTAGCACTCCAGATGACCTCAGCGCGGAGCTGTGTGTACACTCCCTCAGGCTCCTGCCACCTTTCTTGAGAAGTCATGGGACCAGCTGGGCTGAGCTTCCTTCCACTTCGGGCGCTCATTTCCTTTGTGTGGTTTAGGGTTGCAGTTGACTGATCAGGTATGACTGGCTTCAAGGCCAGCTCTGGGGCTAGTTGTGGTCGGGAGGATCGAGGAGAAGGAGAGAATCTCATTGGTCAGCTTCCTCTCATTGCCTCCCTGCTAAATGCCATGCTGGTAGGATACAATGCTATCATCCGGCTTTTCTATTCTTTCTTTTTAATTGTTCTTTATTAAGCATACATTTTTGTCCACTTCCCTCTCTTTCTCCCCTCTCCCGTTTTACCCTCTCCCACGACCCCCATGCTCCCAATTTACTCAGGAGATTTTGTCTTTTTCTCCTTCCTGTGTAGATCCATGTATGTTTCTCTTAAGGTCCTCTTTGTTGTCTTATGGGAATCCTGTCATCTCTAGTCCCTAGGCCAACTTTCAGATGGAAGTTCCACCTCAGTCCATCCTCCCCCTCCTCTCTCTCCAAACCCCATCCCTCAGAAAGCCTACTGAAAAAGTGGCTCCTCCGTGGAGATGCTCAAGACCACGCCTACAGCCTACGTGGTATTTATTTTTTTTTAATTTATTTATTTATTAAAGATTTCTGTCTCTTCCCCACCGCCGCTTCCCCTCCCCCTCCCCCAATCAAGTCCCCCTCCCTCGTCAGCCCAAAAAGCAATCAGGGTTCTCTGCCCTGTGGGAAGTCCAAGGATTCTACTGGACCTATTGGTTTCGTGGGAGCCTAGGCAGTTTCGTGGATGCTCACCTACGTGGTATTTAAATCGCCCCCTAGGGAAAGGTCTTGGTGTTTTCCAGGTTCCTTCTACCTGGCTCCTCTATAGGGGGCCGGAAGACCACCTGGGAGCTTTTAACTCATTAAAGCTGAGCTTTTAATTCTTAATTTGGTTTGGTTTGTTGCTTCGGTGGAGAGACTTAATTTAACATCGGGCATGGAAACCTTTCACCTTCCGCAGGCATACTACAGAGAAGAGCAGGAGAAGCCTCCGGTGTGATGGCAGGAAGCCAAAGCAGCCCAAAATGATTCCACGAAGAGACGATGAGAGAAAAGGCCCTACTATGGACAGGTCCCTCCCTGCTTGGGGAGGCGCGATGTGAACAACACCGGAGCAGGGCAGGCTTTGTTCCAGGTTCTCTGTATCTGGTAACCTTTCCTCATTGTATAGCTTACATAACTGGACCGCAGAGAGGTTAAGGAGCGGTCCATAGCCAAAATGCAGAGCCAGGATCCAGACTCAGGTCTGCAGCTCCCTGTGACTCCTGGATCCTGACATTTCCTTCAAGACCGTCTTAGGAGGCGGGAACTCACAGGTCTTCTGTAGAACAAACCAGGCTGCCCTCCATGCCTCATTTCTTGTTCCCGTTCATGTGGTTTCCAGTCAAATATTGACAACAATCCCCAAGGCAAGAGGAATGGCGTGAGTCCGCCTATGTCCAGAGGGGAGGTGGGGCTGCAGTAACTACAAGCGGGAGCCCCAGGCTCAGCACGTACCCGCTGTAGACCGCAGAAGGCCTGCACTGAATGCCCTTGGCAAGGAAGGACATGAGCAAAATGGCTGCCAGGCCCAGAGGCTTCCTAGGAGACTGCCTGAGTTATGTCTCTTTGGTAAAAATGATCCATGCAGCAAGCCCTTGGGGAGTCCTAACCTGCTCTAACAAATGACCTTGAGAGAATTACACTAGTAATATTTTCAGCTGGTTGGAGCCAGTCTTGGCCGATTTCTCCAGGGTGCTAGGTGCGAATGCAAGTCCGTGGCTCCACAGTACATGCGCACGTGTTTGCCTTGGTCCCTGTGCTGTTTAGTGTGATTGTCCACATCTTTCTCTTCCCTAGTGGGAGCTTGTCTCTATACCTCCCCCTCCCTTCTCTGGAAATGCAGCGAAGCAATGCGGACAAGAATCTTGTTCCGAGGCCATTGAGCACGCGCTCACATTTAGTGACCTTCTGCACCAGTAATTCTGTCCTCCGGGGATTGGAATTGATTTTTCTCCTGTCTATATGTAAGCCCGACTGGAGCGCACAGCCCTGTTACAAATGCCCATCTCAGGTGTGTGTTTAAAGGTGAACGGTGTGACCCTTGAGAAGATAAATGAGGGAAGTTATTTCACGGATGCCCCGGATAACCTCTGCAAATGGACAAGAAGCGTGCTTCGGTCTCCAGGGTAGCAGAGTAGCTTTTAATTTTTCCCTGCCATTTTTGGGTAAGTGTGAGTGCATGTGTGTATATAGCATGTGTGTATTAGGATGGGGTGGGGCACCTCAAGTTCCCAGTGAATATATGCGAATCTGTCCAAATTCCAAAGAGTCACTACTTGAGTGAGGGAAAGAAGTTTTAAGGCTGTATTTTTAATTAAATTTACTTATCTGTGTGTTATTATGTGTACGGGTGTGTGAGGCAAGATATGTGTCAGAAGACAGCTGTGGAGCGACTCTCTTCTTCCGTCATATGGGACCTGGGATGTACTCGGGTCATCAGGTTTGGCCACAAATGCTGTAGCCCACTGAGCCATCTCACCGGTTGTATTGTCATATTTTTTAAAAAATAAAAATGAATGCCAAAATTCATGATGGATAAAATACTAAAACTATAAATTAAAAAACGACCAGCATTATGATGATGAAGATAATGTTTGCTTTTTTTTTTTTTGCTTCAGGTTCCAGTAGGCAGCACAATGTTCCCTTCTTTGTGTTTTGTTTATGTGTTTTGCTGTTTGAGATGTTCTGGAAGGGTACCATTGGTCACTGTGACTGAGCTTATGGGCCTTCCTACGCTTCGCCTCCCAGGCCGATAACCTCTCAATCTGTGCCCCTTCCGGGCATTGCATGAGTTGAGCACAGGGCTGTTCGGATGATCTAAAGACACCAGCTAGTATTTGTTTCCAGTCACTGAACAGAAAAGGACCTGTTCAGCTGTTCTTCTGGTTCATAGTCTCTAAAACCCTGGACAATATCCATATCTGCTCACTAGTCTATTATGACTACAGTCCTTCCGAATGCTTTGTTCATTCAGGCTGCTGAAGCAGAGTATCTTTGACCGACTAGGCTCTTTGTAAAGAAAGGAGGTTTCATAAGCTCAAAGTCCTGAGGTCCAAGAACCCAGCCACAGCTTCAGGTTCCGGGAAGGACTTATGGTGACTGCACCATATGTCAGAAACACATATGAGAGAGGCCTCACTGTGAGAGAGGAAGCGAGAAAATACCCCAGACAGTCAAACTCACTTTCATGGTACCTAACCGTTAGCTTTCCACCCAGGGGACAAAAATACCTGAGATAACTTTCAAAGAGGAAAGGGTTATTGTAGCTCACAGTTTCAGAGGTTTCAGTCTGTGGGCGGGTGTTGCTTTTAGACTGTGTAGTAAGGCATGAGATCCTGGTCGAACAATGCGCTCATCTCCTGGTAGTGGGAAACAGACGGGAAAAGATGGGACTCCGGATATTTCCCTTAGGCATCTCCTGGCAATGACCTCCTTCTGCCAGGTCCCTACTCTTGATATTCCATGACTTCAAACAGCATCACAGGCTGGTGACCACACCTCTGATATTTGAGCCATTGGGTGATATTTGGGATTCAAACCCTTACCTCTTTTTGAGTACCCCAGTGATTCACCCCCATGGGTCTTATCTTTTACAGGTTCTTACTGTCTCTCAGCACCATTGCATAAGACACCATGCCAATAGTCCACGAACATTTAGGAGACAAATTTTATTCAAGCCATAGCAGCAAGCAGAATGAATGAAGTGGAATTCCTTTTCATGAGGTTAAGTGTCGTTCTGCCATACTATAGACAATCTAAGAACTGTCCATGTCACTGAGGGCCATCGTAGACGTTCTGGTTCATTGATGTCCAGCCTTCTGTGTAGATGAGTTGGTAGAAGACCCCTCTTTTTCTCTCCTACTTGTCTAGGGTTGTTGCACAGTTGAGCTCAACTCCCCAAAGCACCTCCCACTACATATCAAGTCACCCATGTGGTCCCCGGTGACAGGAGCGCAGGCATCATTTTAATTCGAGCTGTTCTTTGAGGATATGGCTGATGGCTTCTGGTTCTTTCCAAAGAGCTAGCTGTTTTCTGATTGTGAAATTGACCTCTATTCCACAGCGCCCCTGCATACCAGAGTATTTCCTGGAAACCCCATCAGATTCAAAGCAAAATGACATTTCCTGGTGAGAGATGGGCCAAGGGTTGAAAATATCATAGTCGACTCTCTGCCCCACTTGTGCTGTGCCTCTGTGGTCAGTCATTTAGGTCTTTCTGGGTCTATTAACAGCAAAGTCACAGGGTGACTCGGGAGCCCGGAGTCTGATGTGGAAGAAGTCAGTGAGAGACTGCTTGGCTGCACACTCTGGCTTTAGCTTTTCCTGTGCATCCTTTGTCATTTCACACTTGCTTGTCCTCCTCATGTGTACTGGCCTCTGGGAATTCATCTCATGTCTGTATGCTCAACTAAACCTCCCCAGGCAGGCCTCCTCAATCCTGTGGTGCCTCTTTGGCCACCAAGGTGACTCTTTTCAAATGCTGATACGATTCTGCAATGTGCTTTTCCAGAGTCCTGCTCAATCCCTAGCGCAGAAGGTGGAGTCTTCTTTTCGCCCCTGTCCACCTATCTGTGTTCACAGCTCAGTGCTTGCTCCACGTGGGCCCATCTCAAGTGTTGGACATTGGTTCACATCTCTTCCCTGTCACTGCCCAAGCTGCCAGCCTCCTTAGAGCTGGGTGGGGACAAAGTCTCAAGGCCAGCATGAGGACTCTTATTCATTGTTCTGGGTGCCATGTTCCATTCTCTGACGTACCTGCAGAGCTACTCCGATTCACATTTCACTTCAGTGAGATCCCTGCATCTCTTGGTGACGGCACATGAGGACAGTTGCCTGGCTAGACAAGCAGACAGGGAGAGCTTCTTGCTTCCCATGACGTCAGCTCAACCATCTTGTACTCAAGTGTCTCCACATCAATTCAGTGACACTGGGGGTTTCATATTTTGGAGTCTTTATTAGGTTTTAGAGAGCAGGCGAGTTTAATTCTCACTGGCATTCCCTTTTGGGGACACTTAAGATACACGCTCTCAGTTTTTCTTGATGCTTGTTCTGACTTCATTTTTTAATTCATCCAAGAGGTAGAATAAACTAGTAGTCTCTTGGGTTGCAGCTAGGCTCTGGAAGTCCTTATAATTAGCCAAGGAATTGGTGGATGCCACCTAGATAACATAGAGGAATAATCTCCAAAGACTCTTCGTTAACTCAGAGGGAAGTAGCAGAGCACTGCAGTGGGGATGCGTGTGCCCTGGCAACCATGTGACCGTGGAGGTGGATGCAAGGGGAGAGCTTTTATAAGCAAATGAAGAGGATGAGAGACGATGCTCAGATCAATAATTCTTGGAGACAGGATCAATAGCAAGAGTGACACCAGTCCAAGATTAAACAAATGGCTGTTGGACGGATGCCCTTGTAAGAGTAATTTTACACCAGGTGGCAATGGCTATCGCACGAAGTTGTGGGTCTGCCGGACTCCTTTGCGAAAGGTCCTTGCCATCAGGCATACAGTCACGACTTCCTGTCCATCATAATCTCCCGGCTTTAATTCGTTAGTTTATTTACGAATCAGTGCGGTTTGCTATTTTTATTTTTAAAATTTGTGTATGTCATGCGTATATCGGTGCCCACCGAGGCAAAAAAGAGGTCATTGGATCCCCTGGAGCTGTAGTTACAGGCAGTTGTGAGCCATCTGACATGGGTCCTGAAGCACGGACTCAGCTCTTCTGGGAGAGCAGGAAGCATCTTAACCACTGAACCATCTCCCCTGCCCCAATTTATAGACTTTGGAGACAGGATTTCATTACGTAGACCCGGCTGACCTCAGACTCACAGTCCTCCCACCTCGGCCGCTCAAGTGCTGAGATTTCAGGCACAGGCCACCACCCTGCTCCCCTGGCTTCACTTTCTATTGTTTCTTGTTAGGGTTTGACAAAAGCTGATTCTGATGATGACGTCACAGGGGAGTGCTATTCCATTGCTCTCTTCTTAGCTGTGAGTGCTTGGTGGGGGTGGTGGCCAGGATTTGGTGGCCCGGGACAAGTGACAAATGAATTGACATTTGCTTTTGGAATAAAGCCAAATGTTCACTGTATGCGTGCAGTTTTTACAGTGACTCTCCATGTCCGTAGCCATTTTGGTGAACTGAGTCCTGAGTTTGATGTTGGGTAAGAGGCTTTGTGGAGGGAATGGAGCTGGGACAGACCTGCGGGATCTTCTTAGAGAGGTGTGAGTGATGTCATGTTCTGGCAGAGGCAGGAACCGCATAGCCTGTGGTCCCTCTGTGACTTGATGGGTAATGGCTCAAGGTTCAGGATAGATGTAATTGGGCCAATTAAACAGTTAAGAGTCCGAAAAACAAATCCTACAATTTCATTTGTGCCTTTCAAGAGTAGGCTGTAATTTTTATTTAACCACACACAAACCACAGAGGTCTGACCTCCATTCCTGTCAATGCGTGGAACTGGTCTTTGCGCGTGCGAGGTCATCCTTAGTTGCTTAGGGAGCCATGTGTGGGCCCTTGCTGGCAACGACCAGGGCAGTGCTTCCTTGGCAAGCATGGTGTATGTCGGGTGGGGGATGGGGGAAAGAATCACAGTGCCCTGGTGGTTTGGGAGAAGGAAGCCAGCAGATATGTTCCATGCCTGGCTCCTTGGTCTACCTTGGGACTCATTTGCACATTCTATGGGACTCTGACACCCCAAAGCACACAGTTGTTATTACTGCTTGAAAGAACTCCCGGGTGAAGTGCCAAGACTTTCACATGGCCCCCAAGTGGGGGACAAAAATCTTTGAAATAGAAAATGAAGTTTAGTTTGGCATCCTCTGGGTTATTAGCCTGGATGTCTGCATGTGGCCTCGCTAGGAGGTTTCTAGAAAGACATCAGTTATTCAGCTCATAGGGTCTGCCTAAGAACAGCCTTCTGTGTCACGGAGTCTATGGAGTACTGAGTTGGCTGGGTCTCTGCCAGGAACCCGATGCCCCTGTTCTGTGCCCTCATCAGGGGAAGAACTGGATCACTAGTGGGCATCACATTTATAAGAATTTGGCCCTGCCGGTGCCATTCTGCTCCTTCTCTGGCTCTACCAGCCCCCTTCTGCCCACCCCCCACTGCAACTCTTACTCCCCCCTGCACTATCCATACCAGAAAATAACGAATGACCACAGCTGCAGTTTCCTCTTCCATCACGGCCCCCTTCGTGACAAGCTTGTATTCTCAGAGGGTTCCGCCTGATCCGTGAACAGCTCTCACCTATGCAGTTAGCCCGGCTTCTGCCACGGCTACCTTTTCATCCCATGTGGAAAGAAGCATGCAGATTTCTCAACACCCACAGCTGGGCTCGGGGGCCCTGGAAGATCACTGGCGGTGTGTGGATTTGTCGGATTATGTGCGAGCTTGCCTGGAAAGCTATACCAGCCGGGGTCACAGGCCTTGTGCTTGTCAGGCAGTAACCTAAGCTATCTGCATTTGTCTCAGAGAGTTCTTGGAGCAGGGTCATCGAGTCAAAATGAAAGCTGGTGTCAGAGTGCAAACAGAACGTGAGCCAGTCAGTCTGGCGTTCATTCTGAGGCACAGAAGAGGGGTGTGGGGACGCTGAGGTCCTGAGGCCAGGGGACATGATGCTGATGTCGTGAAGAAGGAGTATTTCAAGGCAACAGTTTCCTTCTTCTCCTTTTTGGACTTTTTTTTTTTTTTTTACAGATCTCGATTTTTTTTATTTCTTTTTCTTTTCTTTTTTTCCCTATCAGCAGATGGTGGAGCTCTTTCACCCTCTTTAACAGCTGACTAATACCTTCGTGTCAGTGCCTTCTTCGCAGGGCCGCGTGGACGGTCTCCAATCTTTCACTCTTACACATGGCGATGAGATGTCCGCACAGACCATCATTTTGCAAATGTGTGGGGTGCCCGTAGGACCCAGACTGGGAAATGAAACTGTTGGGTCAGAGGGTAGGCACATTGTTAGTTTTAGTAGATATGACTATGCTCACCTTTGAAGGCCCCACAGATTATTCCCCCCGGGGTGACAAACAGTCCCCTTTACTCTGCACTTCGCTGGGTATCACACTGGACCGGAATCTGAGAAGAAGGGATAATGGGATCAGTGCAGGTTTGACCTGTATTTTGTAAACGAGTGATTTTTTCCCCCCTCATCTTAAAGAAACATTTATATTTACTTTCCTATGAATTGTTTATATCCTTTGCCCATTTTTGAAGTGGATCGATGGTCTTTAAAAAATTAATTTGGAGGAAGAGAAATGCATCAGAAAAATTCGGTTTGTATGATGGTGTTTTGTTTGTTTGTGTGTGTGTGTGTGTGTTTTCTGACCGCTCATTTGTCTTTCTTTGTCTGTGGTATTCTTGGCACCAAGAGCTTTCTTTTCCTGTTTTATCTTCTTTCGTGGCTTCTCAATCATATGCCACAGTGGGAAGGAAGCCTTTTTCCACATTCTACTGTATAAATGAGCCTTTGGTGCTATAGTTTCCCGTTGCCAAATGCTTAACAGTGTGGGGAGATCTTGGAAACCTGACTGGCATGGCAGGAAATGAGGGAAGGACAGACACACAGACACATGTACAGAAAGGCTGAGGTCAGGTGGGCTGCGGGCACTCTGATGGAGAGCCAGACTCCAGAACCTCAGCATGGGGGAGGAGTTAGCCAGCCTTAGAAGTAGGCGCCTGAAGCCAGCAGTCTCTGGCTGTCGGTATCCCTACCGGGGGAGGAAGCTGCAGTCACTGGCTCTCAGGAAGACTCATGCTTGCACACAGGGCCAACGTTCACTCTCAACCCCGGGGAAGGTTTTTCCATCTCTCTAAACATCACACCATTGGAGAGGGGATTGAGTCGGGGAGCTCCACCATTTCTCACGGGTCTCAGGCACGGGGCTTTGGCATGGCTGTGCCCATGTCAACCACACACATTCATTCAAGACTTCACTATCCCTCTGCAGGCCTGCAGCATAGGCTTGGCAGGTCCTGGCTGTTCAGCTCTGTGTACCCCCCCCCCCCCTTTAGACAGCAGCTCTCTGGCTCCCTCTGGGGAACCAGGTTTCACTGGTGTCAGAAGGGAGCCCAGGGTTCACAGTTTCCTTTGCCTTTTGCAATGACTACGGGGTACGTTTTATTAAGCCAGGAGAGCCCAGGACTCTGCTGTTTTTGAGTAATAGAACAAAAGAGCTCGTTAGATTACCAGGCTGGAAGAAGATGACATAGGGTGCTTTTTAATGTCTCTGTCAGTCATAATCAAATGCGGGTCTCAGGTTCTACCAACTGATCCTGCCAACATCCCCAAGTGTAAGTGGCTTAGGTTTCTATTGCTGTGATGGAAAACCATGACCAAAGTGATGGAAGAGAGGGTTTATTTAGCTTTCACTTCCACATCGCAGTCCATCACTGAAGGAAATCAGGACAGGAACTTAAGCAGGGCAGGGACCTGGAGGCAGGAGCTGTTGCAGAGGCCATGGAGGGGAGCTGCTTACTGGCTGCCTCCCCAGTGGCTTACTCAGCTGCTTTCTTATAGAACCTGGTACTACCAGACCAGGGCTAGCACCACCCACAATGGGCTGGGCCTTCTCCCATCAATCACTAGTTAAGAAAACGTCTTACAGACTTGCCTACAATCCAATCTTACAAAGGAATTTTCTGAGGTTAAAGATGACTTTAGCTTGAGTCACATGGACATTAAACTATCCAGCACAGTAAGTATTCCAAATGTTTATTATTATTATTCCAAATGTTTACTATTATTATTATTATTATTATTATTATTATTGTAGCGGTATTGGGAATTGAGCCGAGAATCTCTCACAAGCTGGTGAACTACTCTGTAATCATGCTACTCCCCTAATTCTCCTTTTACTTTTTATTTTGATACAGAATCTGGCTTTGAACTCACTCTGTAGCCCAGCCCAGACTTGAGTTTGCTATTTCCTTGCCTCGGTCTCTAGAGTGTCTGGAATGAACGGCCTAAGCCACTAGGCCTTGCTAGAAAATTTCTTGCAGTGAGCACAACCCAGAAGAAAGAATGACCAAATCTCATTTATGGTTTCCCACGGCCACTTGCACTTATTAGATCTGCGCATGCTTAAAACTAAATCTTAGACATTGCAGCCACCAGGTCTCTCAGTTAAACCCAGAGGATCGCTTTTGCAGCCTGTTCTTAGAACTTCAAAAACAACTTTGCTTGGCATATTAGTCCCACTCTGGAAATTCAAGCGTAAGACTGAGGGGCCATCCACACTGGAAGTGTGGACCTGCTCTTGTATGTCTTCTCAATTTCAGTTCTGTCTCTGAGGCCGAAGCAGGATTGGATCAGGACCCCTTGGAAGGCTACTGCCCAGGCATGGCTGCTCTGATGGCTGAACTGAGCAATAACGCAATCTGGGCGCCAATGAGGAAGGAGTGGTGCAAACATCAGTGCCCAGGGGATGGAGACATGGCCAGAGGGAGAAATGAGCCACTCCGTAGATGGAAGCAGAAGAGCAAGCCAGAGGGAAACCATGGGCAGGCAAGATTGAAATTGGGGTGTTGTCGTTCTGCAGCAGAAGAGCAAGCAGGGGAAACAAAGGGTCTCAACTCTGAGCATCCAGGGGTTGTCTACTGTGGGGACATGTTTGAAGGTGCAGGGAGGCTGTGCAATGTCACCTTGTATGTTCTTCCTCTATTCCACATGCATGTACCACTCAGTGTTGTCCTGAACCCCTTGTCAAGGCTTGTCAAGCATGACAATCTAGCATTTATAAGACAAACTCCATCTTTTCCCGTGGCTTACTCGCTTTAGCCTTGCTTGCAATCGAGCTCAGAAGACTCACTTCAGCTGGGTGGAGGCATTTGCATTCAGTGCTGCTGGACCATGCAGTACTCCCCAGGAGGACCATGGGAACTGTGTTGGCGCGTCTTTCTGCTGTCGTAATGATGAGGCAGAGGTGGTCGCTGGCATTTGGTGGACGGGCAGGCCTGCACTTCTGGTCTACCCAAAAACTCCTCCTTTTCCTCATGAAAACAGTTCCCTCCCCAGGTGAAAAACCTTGGGTATCCTACAGACACTTAGCTTGTACCATCTGCTCCTGTTTTACATGTGGGAGCCTGCACGAGTGTTTTATGTCAACTTGACACAAGCTAACATCATCTGAGAAGAGGGAACCTCAATTAAGATATCTCTACAAGATTGGGCTATACTTAAGCCTGTAGGGCATTTTCTCAGTGATTGATGGGGTGGGGCCCAGCCCATTGTGGGTGGGGCCACCCCTGGGCTGGTGGTTCTGGTTTCTATAAGAAAGCAAGATAAGAAAGTCATGGGGAGCAAGCCAGTAAGCAGCACTCCTCGTGGTTCCTGCCTCCAGGTTTCTGCCCTATTTGAGTTTTTGTCTAGACTTTCATCAGTAATGAAGAGTGATGTGGGAGTGTTCGCAAAATAAATTCTTTCCTCCCCAGGTTGCTTGGTCACAGTGTTTCATCACAGCAGTAGAAACCCTAGCTCAGACAGTGAGTATATCTGTACAATGCACATGCATTGCCTGCAGAGAACACAAAGGGGCGTCAGATTCCCTAAAAGTGGAGTTACAGACATATGTTAGCTGCCATTGGTCCTTTGAAAGAGCTATAAGCTGTCTTAACCACTGAGTTATTATCTGTTTAGCCCTCCTTTCCCACCCCCTAGTCTATTTCTTAAGGGCTTCTTTACTTTGAAGGTCATGTCTTTGAGTTGAAGAAGACTGAAAACCCTACTTCTGCCCCAAACTTTAGTTCACTTCTTATGTGGATATTATGTATTCCATCTTGAGTCAAGTAAGCTTGATGGTTGTTGTAAGTTCAGAGAATGAAATGTATCTGGTGTGTGTTTGTGTGTGTGTGTGTGTGTGGTGCCCTTCTAATAATAACGAGTCTCATTTTTCCAGGAACAGAAAGTAGTTTTAGTTGCTTGTAGATTAGATAGAATGTGTTGATAGTGTGTTGATATTATGTTGATATCCCAACTTCCACCTCCAGATTTTTACACACACACACACACACACACACACACAGAGAGAGAGAGAGAGAGAGAGAGAGAGAGAGAGAGAGAGAGAGAGTCTTACTTACCCCAGAAAAAAAGGGAATCCACAACACACCAAAGTAATGTAATAAAATCCACCTTGGTGAACCAGTGAGTTCTGGGCTCACCAGGACTATCCCTGGATTCTCTATGGGTCCTTGACTGCCTCTTGGGTTTTAGGCTGAGTATGAGCTTTACCATTTTGTAGATTTGGCCTGGACCTTTGCCCTACAAACTACTGTGATACTTGGACTATTTATGGTGGTCTGTATGACAAATGTCCCTTCATAGGCTCATGTATTTGAACACTTGGTCACCAGTAGGAAGTGATATTCCAGGGAGAAGTCCCCAAGTAGAAGGTGGCTCATTACCTTCTTCACAGTAGGAGACACTTCTTCCAGGGAGATATTCTCATGTTCCACCAACTCTTCGGCTTGCTTTCTCAACACTGGCTGCAGAAGCTGTGGCTTGTACCCTTCATGGCCAGCTTCGGGTGCTCTTTGCATCGGATGCCTGGGACATTGCCACTCCTGGCCTAAAAGCAAGGCCTTGGACATTCCAGAACACTGTATAACTTTTATGACCACACAGATAACATGTTCTATTTCAGCACTGGGAGGAAGGATGAAATGATGTGGTCTCCTAAGAGGTGTACATGTTAGAGATAAAAGCCAGTACCTCCTCAGAATGGAGAAAAAGCAGACTTCCAGACTGGCTTCTGGAGTGATAGGATTTGCCATAGTTTCCTCACATCTGAAACAACTTGAAAGAAAAGTAAAAATTGCCACATTAGAGGGAAATGGTACATCTCTAGAAGTTTTAAAATATGCATTTTCTCGCACACAGGAGTATGAGGCCTCGTGGGTTCCTCCCGCAAATGCTTTCTAGTTCACTCCAGCTCAACAGCTGCAAATGGCTTTGGTAAATCGCGCTGGTCCGGTCTGTTTCCATTAGCATTAGCAACGTTTTTATGTCAGCTGCACGGGCAACAACAGTCAGCCTTGAAAACTTTCATCTCCTCTTGCACGGAGAACACATGTCGGTGTTGCGCCACACTTTTTCCTGCGTCATGGCACCATTTCTTCTCATTTCAGTTTCGGCCTCCTCTGGGCTCAGAAGCCTCCTTGCTCAGCCATCAGCTTTAGTGTCCATGAGCTGCATTCTTGCTGAGAGCTGCTCGGCTTTGGGTGTGTCCCCACTGCGTGTGTGTTTAACCTCGTGAAAATATTCCATTATAACTGGTGCACTATAGCTGTGGACAGAGTAGTTGACTTTGGAGGGATCAGCACCAGGGTGAATAAGAAAATTCACGAAGGTGGTGGGGGGGCTAGACTTTTCTATCTGAGGAATAAATAAGGAAACACACCACTTTCTGCTGGTAACCTAAGAAAAAGAAACATGCTTTTCTGATGGTAGCTTTCTCTTTTACTTCAACTTAAATAATCTCTCTATCTTGACAATCTCTTTACATACATCCATCTCTCTCCTGCTCAGTTAGATATGTCTACATTTAGGTGCATCTCTTTACATACTGCTACATATCCCTTTACACACGTACCCACACTCGCTCTCACACTCGCTCCCACACTCGCTCCCACACTCGCTCCCACACTCGCTCCCACACTCTCTCTCACACTCGCTCTCACACTCGTCCACCTCCTGTGCCCTCTCCATGTCTCCTGGTTTCTTCTGCACACTTGGATTCTTTTCCACTTCCGTTCTCTCCTCAGAAATCCTGTCTGTACCTCATGCTTTCTCAGAGCAATACACCTTCACATGGTGCTCAGATATCCCATAACAACAGAGGTGTGTGTGTGTGTGTGTGTGTGTGTGTGTGTGTAGAGGGAGAGAGATAGAGAGAGAGAGAGCACTTGGGTTTCCATTTGGAGAAATTTATAATTCCAAGGTGTTTGCTAAGATAAACTGTGAAGAAATAGAAAAACTAGTCAAAGTTATAGGCAATTCTAGGATGAAATGCCTGAGAATGAAAAGAAACAACAATAACACCTTGGCTCTCTAAGTCACCTACCCAAGAGTTTTTAAGTGACTGAAGGACAATGCTGCGGGGGTCTGGGCCACATGTACACAATTTATGAGTAAACAGCCCCAGGGACTGTTGAAATAAGGAGCGGCAGGGCTGCGTCCCCGGCACCCGGCCGCCTGCATGGCTAGCTTATGCCCCGAAATAATTACACGGAAACTGTATTCTTTCAAACACTGCCTGGCCCGGCTAGTTCCAGCTTCTTATTGGCTAGCTCTTAAATATTGTTCTAACCCATTTCTAATATTCTATGTAGCCCATGAGCTGGCTTACCAGAGAGGATCTTAACCTGCGTCTGTCTGGAGTGGGAGCATCATGGCGACTCCTCACTAAGCTTCTTTTTCCCAGCATTCTCTTCTGTCTACTCCGCCTACCTAATTTTCTGTCCTATGAGGGCCGAGGCAGTTTCTTTATTATTAAGAAATCACTCCCACATCAAGGGACTAGCTGATTAGTATTGAATTGGGAGATCACCAGAGAGACTCCCCGCTTATGAGACTCTCCCACTCCTTCCTGGATGATGCTCAGGAACCGCAGGGGGAAAAATCTCCCATGGAAACCCATCATGCCAGTAGGGAAGATAAAGGAACAACATGGAACACTCAGGAAATGTAAGCTGCTGATTAGAGGTGATCATAAAATTTTAACTGTCTCAACAAGACTAAGGGGTTGGGAGGTAGTAGCTAGGTGCCATAGAACTAAAGAGGGACAACTCAGAGGGCAAAAGTCCACGAGGGCCTTTGACCTGGGCATATATTAGCTGTGCAGTACTTGGTCCTCTCTGGCAGGGCAGCACAACAAGAAGGGGCTGGAGTGACCGCGCCAGGGTTAGGAGCAGGTATTGCTCTATTACAGCCCCTATAACTCAAGATCCACAAGGGTCTGACTCCTCTGGCCTCTGTGGACACATAAATTCATGTGCATATACCTACACAGAGACAGAGTATGTATATACACAGAATTTAAAATGGCAAAAATAAATCTTAAAAACCTACATGGGATAATTGGAGCTATCCCCACATAAAATTTTTGACATAATTTGTGACTACAGACCACCCTAGGAGACATGCTAAAAGGACGTCTTAGTCTAAAGGAAAAAGTTATCGGCTCCTTAGTAAAGTCTGCATGCAGGAACCTGGACTATCAAATAGCTGCATGAGAAACTGCAGTGCGAGTCAGCGTATCATTCGGTTATCACGACTGTTCCCTACCTGGCAGTGGTCAGGCCTACAGTTCCTCAGAACTTAAACAGCCCCCTTGTGATCCAGCAACCTTATTACTAGGTATCCACCCGAGAGGCCTGGGATTGTTTGTCAGGAAAATCGTATGTGAACATGCTAACATCGTAGAGTAATGACCCAAATGCCCTTCAGAGGATGACCGCATAAGCAGACTATGATATATCTAACAACGACTCTTTCTTAAAATATTGATTTTATTTAGTAATTGTGTGCCTCTCTATGTGTGTGCGAGTGTGCACACATGTGTAGGCACCAACAGAGGAAAGAAGAGGCCATCAGATCCCCTAGCCTGAGAGTTAAAGGTAGTTGTGAGCCACTGGCAGTGGGTCCTGGGAACTGAATTTGTAGTCTGTGGAGGAATGGGCTCTTCACCGCTGCGTCATCGCTCTGGCCCTATAGTGAGTTCCTAATTAGCTATTAAAGGAAAAGTACAGGCATGGGCAAACTTCTGAGACACACTAAAAGGCAGAATGAAAGGCTATAGTTACAGGGCTCAAAGAAAACCTCAAGAAAAGGTAAAGACATGGCAGACAAAGAAATTGTATTTCTACCACTTTCAGGGATTTGGGGAGGAAGTATTCAGAGGGTAAGACTAGTTCCAAAATCACACAGTGCTGGTGCTTAGACAAGATTTTAAATATCCTAAATCCCACCACACACTTTTAAAGGGCTAAAACGGTGCATTTTATGTTATAGGAATTTCATTTTAATTAAAGAAATGTTGGCTTAAAATCATAGTCTTGGTGGGTTATAGGCAAATTTGAATACTTAAGCCCTCTGTCTGCAGCTGGATTACCTACAGTGGCTGTGCAGAGATCAACCAGTCATGCGAGCATCCAGGTGTGGACCAGTAGCATGAACAAACTCAATGGAGCTGCCAGGCCCAGCAGGCACAGCACCCAGGCTCCGCAGCACATTCTCAGGGCCATAAAAACGATTTAATTTTTAGTTTATCTTAAAATCAGAATTGCAAATGAATATATAGTCAGATATCCAGTGCTAATCTTTATACCAACTGCCATAAAGCACAATGTTAAGTGTTTTGTTTTAATGGTGGAAGAGATCCAGGGAGACAAAGAGTGTCTGGGGACTACAGAAGTCAACACGTGGCTCTGGCCACACAGGCAGCGTTGAAGAGACACAGATGGACTCACGAGGTTCTTAGGCGATAGCGATGGGTTGGTGGCTGGATATGGGACCGCACAGCTGGGTGGATGGTGGTGCCGAGCACTGAAGTGGGAACCCGCGGGAGAAGGCTCAAGGAAGATAAAGTGATGAGCTCACGTCTGGCCCTACAGCTAGCCAAGGAACTGGAGAAAAGTCTGTAAAAAAAAAACCCTGCAGAAAAACCAGCAGCTCCATTTCTCAGCTCTGCACGACTGGTCATGCAAACGGCTTCTGGCCACAGAAGCTGCACTGGACGTCTTCATCATGGTGGTCTTTTCCTTAGCTTGCATTCACTGCTAGAGGCTGAAGACATTGGAAGAAGTCTCTTTTTTTTTTTTTGCTAAAATGTGCAAATGCTAAAGTCAGGGCAATTAAAAAAAACTTTAAGGAAAAAGAAATCACATACAGGTAATGACCCAGCTTCTTTTTGCACATCAAGGCAGATAAAGCTACAAGGACTAACGCGAGAGCAACAATATTATATTCAATACGCCACACTGCCTGTGTCCCCATTGAGGTGTATGGGGAGGTAAAACACAACGGCCGCAGACTAAGTAAGCTATACGATCAGGACTAAGCTCTAAGATCAGGATGGAATAAGCAGCTTCGAAGTCTTCTAATGGGATTTCACAACCAAAGCATCAAAAAAATAAAGCCAGAGCAGTACTATGGGTTTCACAGTGAAGTTTGGCAACATCTTGAATAACTTCGCACGGCAGCTTCAGCTCAGGTTTTTCAAAACAACAGCAAACTCTTTTGCTTCTTACGCTACTAGTGGCAAGGTGACAGGGTGACACCCTTTGGCATTTGGAGACAAACCTATGCCGCTTGCAAACACACACACACACACACACACACTTATGCATGCGTGCACACTTGAGACAATGTCTAAGTAGACTCTTTTTGTAAGTAAAGAAAACCGGGCCCAACATAAATTAAAAAGCTGAACGGGGTGAGCGGCTCTGGCTCCCAGAAACCTCACATCATCGCTCTGAGAATTCCTTTTTTGAAAGATCAGTGGAAGTGTGTCCTTTGCAAAATTAATCCGGTGCTAAGACTCTTCTCGTCTGTGTATTTCTCCCTGACAGTTATTAATTTTGCGGCCCAACCCGGGCCTCAGAGTCTCACCGCGTTAAGATCTAGCCAACTTTTTCCTTCCTTTTGGCTCTGATGCCTGGGGTCACGGTCAGGCCAGAAACAATTAGACAGAATGTAGGTCGGTTCACCGGGTGATAAATTTGCCCATTCGGTTGGAGCCTCTGAAGTTTCCGAGGCTGACGGGACGGCAGGTGCTATTTTGAGCAAAGATGAAAGAAGAGCGTCTTCAAAGCCCGCAGCCGCGCGGCGGTCGAAGTTGAGAGGGCCAAGATGCAAAGGCGGCCAGCGCAGGTTCTCTGCTTCCTGAGAAGCCCGCTGCTCTAGAAGCAGCCGGAAATGAAGAGGGCCACCTCCAGCTGCAGGTTCTTTTAAAAAGAGGGAGGAGAAAGAGAGGAGCGGAGAGACTGGCTAAAAGGGCTTGGCTGTTCTGTGAAAAACACAGAACATGGAGTCAAGCCCTGGATCCAGGCCGCGGCAGAGCCACTAAGTCAATGTGGGCAGTGCCAAGCATTTTGTCTCTTCGGGCCTTGGTTTCTTCATTCGCAAATGAGGGTTTTAGCATAACTTTTAAGTTCACAATCGTAGGTGTCATTATGTATTTTTGGTTGCTATAGTGACATTGGTACACGGTCTGGAAGTTTGGCTCCCTGGACAGCTAAGTTAAAAGTACTAGCAGGTAGGATCTTTAAGAGGTGGGGCCTAGTGGAAGATTGGCATTGTGCTCACCCTCAACTTCTTGCCTCATCTTATGGCCCCCTTCTATCTCTCACCCACTTCCACCCATTGTGATGCCATTCACCAGGAGCCGTCCCCAGTGGTGAGCTGATGCCGGCGCCAAGCCCTCCACAATTGTCTACTAAGCAAATCTCTTTTCTTGATCAGTTATTCGGCCTCTGGAGGTTTGTTCTACCAGCAAAGGCTGTGCAGAAGTGTTTCACTTTTTAATCTCTGTGAAGAGAGAAGATACTTGGTGGGACAGTCAGCTGCAGTGGGGACATCAGGAGCCCTGGCAGGACAGTCAGCTGCAGCGGGGACAGCAGCAGCCCCAGTGGGACAGTCTGGTATAGCGGGGACAGCAGGAGCCCTTGACTCAGGCAGGACACCTTCTTCTTCCCTCCGTCACTGTCAAAACCATGCCTTTCATTTCAATGACTCTTAGCATTCATCAAACTAACTTGGTAATTGCTAATTAATTGCAAATTAATGACTAATTTTCAATTAATTTACAAGATGGATTTGTGGGTATGGGAAGGGAAGTTAACAGGTAGTGGCCATTGGTGACATCGGTGATATCCCACATCTGAGTGTGTGTACCCAGCAACAAAAATGTCTGATTCTGAGTGCTCACTGTAAGCCAAGTACCACCGCAAGGCGCGGGCGTTTTCACCTTCTCCTCGTTGCCTTCCAACAAAGGAGTACAGAAATCATCATCCCCCTTTCTGTAAAGGAAAAACCCATCTCTAAAGCACCTGTTCAGGCTCTATGTCAACCCAGCTATCTGATGTAAGATTGTTGTCCCTGCCATTGCTTTCACACTAACTCATCCTGCTCAGACTTTAAAGGACACTCGTGGCAGACATCTGACTGTGTATTCACTCGTGCTTGTTAGAGGAAGACCTAAGTTCCCGTTAGTCGTGATCTAGGTCCATGGCTGTCTTCTAGGACTGGTCAACACATGTCTTCATCCACTTTCTTTCTCTACCCAAGAAAAGACATCTATAATCATACAATCCAAATTTTGGGCCTTTAATATTTATGTATACAAATTTATCCTAGCTATATGTATTTCTAAAGTGTGCATTTAAAAAGCTAATGTAAACTTGAAAGGTATAAACTGTATAAAAAAAACTTGTGTGTGTGTGTGTGTGTGTGTGTGTAGGAGGTCCTTATGTATTTGGGTTGCTTTCATTGGTTAATAAAGAAACTGCTTTGGGCCTGGTGATAGGGCAGAACTCAGGTAGGTGGGGAGACAGAACTGAATTCTGGGAGGAAGAAAGCAGAGTCAGAGAGAGCGGCCATGGAGTCACCAGGTCAGACATGCTAAATCTTTCCTGGTAAGCCATGACCTTGTGATAAACACAGATTAATAAAAATGGGTTAAATCAAGATGCGAGAGTTAGCCAATAGGAGGAGAGAGCTAATGAATGGCCAAGCAGTGTTTTAATTAATACAGTTTCTGTGTGATTATTTCAGGTGTAAGCTAGCTGGGTGGCTGGGATGAAAAGCAGGCCCTCTCTCTTCTAACATGTATGTTTGTGTGTGTGTGTGTGTCCTTCTCAGAAGCCATTCACTTACAACCTGAAGTAGGTGAAGGCCAAAGAGAATCCGGCTTTGTGGCTATAGGTCTGTAGGATCGTTTCCATTAAGAAATAGTTTTTCTAACATTTTAGGAGCTACCCAGGGAGGCTTTCAGATAAGAGAAAAGAAAAGGAGCTCATGTCTCACTGAAATTCTTATTAATTGAGGAATACTGTTGACAGCTTTGGAGGGATTAATGTGAGATTTAGACTGGAGAGAAATTTGGGGTCATTCTCAAGAGGAGGGCTCCCTTGGAAAGCTTGAAAAGATGTGTTAGAGGTAATAGGGTGGGGAGGAAGGCAAAAAGGAGGGGACAGAGAGAATTGCCAGCTACACAATCTTCCTTCCGTGACCAGGGTGATAAAACAAGTGGGTTACTAACCTGGCAGGTGGACAGAAAGCCCACTGCTGGTAATTGGGGAAATTAGCACCCAGATGTAACTCTTCCCCACCTGATGCTCTTCAGAGGAAATAAGAGCTCTGTGGAAGTGGCTCCGTGAGAACCTTTACAGTTTCCGGGAAGCACTGGTGACTCAAGAGGCTTTTGTGACTACGAAACAGTTATTTAAACCATTTCCTGCACAAGAAGTTTGGAAGGAGATAAAATGCTGAATGCCAGCCCAGCTATCAGCATGTAGCATCGGGGCTGCAGAGACGTCTAAGAGCTCGCTGTGACTCTGAAGGCAATGCCTCCGCCTGTGAGAGGGGAAGGAGCCCATTTCACAGCCATCTCTGTCTCCCTTCCAAGTCCAGTTCTGTGATCTAAAGCTAGGAAGCCCGCAAGATTTGATACAGTGCACTGGAGTTCATGGTAGGACCAATAGGAATGATAAATACAACTTTTTCTCTCCTCAGGGGTTTGTATTGAAGAGACTAAGGTATGTGGTTGATAAAGGCTTTGAGTCTAACAGCCTATGCATCGGCATCTTTTATTGGAGGTGGTCAGAACTTAGTAATTCTACCACAGAATGGTGAGTATTTAATATGCACCAGACAGCTATAAAGCAAGAATAATAACATTAGCCCTGGCCAGACTAGATCCACGGGGTTTCCTAGAAAACAGGAACTGATTTTGTAAGGTCACTGAGCTGGGTTGTTGGCTTTCCACTCTTAATACAGAACATTGTTTATCATGAATATTTTTTGTTGGGGTGGATGTTTCTTAAACTACAAACATTTGGAATCTTATTAACTCTTACAGAACCCGTTAATTTCTGTTTTTTTTTTTTTTAGCTGCATGTATACTTAATCCATCCTCAGCCCTGTCCACCCCCTCCATATTGCGCCCCGTTAACTGAACACTGCCAGGTCCTTTTGTTGTAAGCACTAGGGTATGGATGGTTCTCTTTTGTTTTGGTTTGGTTTTGCCTTATCGGCCTGAAGTCCATTCATTCTAACAGTGATGGGTTTCATAAAGACAATTTCTTTTTAAGCATGCCAGGTACTTGGCACACATTCACACCCATGCTTTCTCCCTCCCCTCCCCTCCTCTTTCTATTTGCTTTTTTTTATGCCATCCTTTCTTGTCTAGTCCCTCTGGGGTCCCTCCATCCGCCTGTATGGGTGATAAATGGAGCGTCAGTTGGAACAGTCACAATGTATCATGGTCGGAGTTTGCATTAAGTTGCAAGATAATTAAATAACCTCTGTTTTTCACAGCAAAAAAAAAAAATCTCAAGCTTTATTAAGTTAGAAAATTTACAACCATGGGGGGAGGGGGAGAAGAGAGGGGGGACGGGGAGAAGAG
>NW_026067927.1:26238220-26319159 GCF_014885135.2 Alexandromys fortis
CTCTCTCTCTCTCTCTCTCTCTCTCTCTCTCTCTCTCTCTCTCTCTCTCTCTGTGTGTGTGTGTGTGTGTCTCTGTATTTCTCTCTCTCTCTGTATCCCTCTTTCTCTTTCTCACCTCAAATTTTCATGGTTGCCATCTCAAAATATAAACTCTCAGCTACTACTTCAAGGCCATGACTTCCTGCCTGGCTGCTGCCACACTCGCTGCCATCAAGGCCATGGACTCCAGCCCTCCAGAACTGTGAGCCCCAAATTAAATGCTTTCTTTCATTAAAAAAAATGATTTATTTATTTTCATTGGTGTTTTGCCTGCAAGCATGTCTGTGTGAGGGCATAAGATGCCCTGGAACTAGAGTTACAGACAGCTATGAGCTGCCATGTGAGTGTTGGAAATTGAACCTGGGTCTTCTGGAAGAACAGTCAGTGCTCCTAACCTCTGAGCCATCTCTCTAGCACCCTTTAAATGCTTTCTTTTATAATTTGCTTTAACCATAGTGTTTGGTCACAGCAATAGAAAAGCAATTAAGACACACCCACACGAACATGTAGAAACATCAAACACACGTACATAACATGCATACACATACCAATAAGACAAACAAGCAAGCAAAAACGCCACTGATGACAATATGGCTTTCAGAGAGGTACCTGAAAGTCTTAAACTGTGATAGATATGGATGCTCAGAGATAGCCCAGACAAATATTAAAAACCAGAGAGATAACACCCAAAATAATCTTTCCCCTGGACTGTTCCATTGAACAAAAAGGAAAGAGGGAACAGCAAATAACATCCCTGGGAGCACAGGCTGCATTTTATAGATTGTCTTACGAGGGAGTGGAGTCTCCAGTCAGCCCTTCTGAGCTTGCAAACTAGACTCTTGCAAGCTGGCTCCCGAGAAAGGGAGGAGAACTCAAAGTGAATCACCACCATTTGCGTAATTCAGCTAAAGCACAATTAGGCCTCACGGAGACCCGATTCTGGAACTAGGAAGTCAAACCACACGTTTAGTGTCTGAGCTTCTCTCTGACGTCTCTTTGTGTATGGTTCTGCCCTACTTTCCCCTCTCACAACCCATTTCCTCTGCTTGCTCATCGCAATCTTAACCCAAGACACCAGCCCAGCACGAGGGAGCCTTTCAGCTCCAGGACTCATGGACAATGAGACATCCCTCAGCTCTCAGTAGAGAACCCCAGAAAGGACCTGCCTGGGCACCTGTGTTTGTACTGAGCTGCAAAGTCACAGGAACAGGATAGGTCCTCTTATCACTTGGCTTCTCCACTCTACCGATCCTACATCCAGGGAAGGCTTCCTCCAAAGCAGAGCAGGAGAGGAGGAAATGGAGGCTATTGGAAGAGCCTCTTCATTATAAAAAGAGGGTGATCGTATCTTTCATTAGGTACTAGCTTTATCAGCAGATCCACAGGACAATGGAATAAGAAGTTTGGGACACAGCGTAGGTTTTTGAAGAATATATTAATGTCTGTAGCGTTGGCACTTGGGACACTGAGCCAGGATGACTGCTGTGAGTTCAAGGTCGGCCTTAGCTCTATAGTGAGTCTCAGGTCTATCTGCATGGCGGGGGGGGGGGGGGGGGGGGGGGGGGGGGNGGGGGGGGGGTTGGGGGGGGGGGGGCTCTGCCTCAAAAAAAAAACCATAAAGGGGAAGGCAAAACAACTCAGGGCTTGCTGTCAAGAATGAAGACCTGAGTTCAAATCCTGGAACTCACATAGTGGAAGGGGAGAATGGATGGTCACAAGTTGTTCTCTGATCTCTACATGAATACTATGATACGTGTGTGTCCACATGTCCACACCCACACAGAATAAATAAATTAATAAATACACTTTTTGAAAAAGCCATAAGAATAAATGAACAAAAAGACTGAATTGGCTAGCTTTCTGTTACTATAACAAATGCCTGGCGTCATCAGTGTATGAAGAAGAAAGGCCTATTTTGGTGCTCACATTGAGGCGTTTTTAATCTATGATCATTTAACCCTGTGGCAGCACCCTGTGCTATGAGTGTATGAAGCTACACTGCTTACTTTGTATCTGGGAAATAAAAGAGAGGGAAAGGGAAGAGCTCGAGGTTCCCGCAATCCTCTTTAGGGATCCTGTGCTCCCCTTGAAGGGTGCATAGAGTCAGAGATCTCCCACTAGGTTCCAAGTCTTAAAGGTCCTACCACCACTCAAGAACTAATTCACCAAACTGGGGACCAAGCTTTCAACAAAAGACCATTAGGGAACATTCCAGATCCTAACAGTAGGAAGTCTTCTGAGACCCTGAAGCCTGAACACAAAACTGAGGCCTAGATCCCCAATCTTACCTGGCAAGAAGCAGAAACTCTTGAGAAATCATTTCTCAGCTCCCATCTTCTGAGCAGGTGCACAGAGCTGAGGACCACTTCTGAGTACGAGGCCCGGCTGTTCCAGGGAAATGAAGAAATGCAGGAGATCCCACAGGCCAAGAGGAGGGGGCTTTGTGCAGTGTTTCATCAGAGGCGCATAGCTGGCACTTGGGACAGGCTTTTTGTTGTGTGGGACAGAGACCTGCATCATGAGCAGCTCTGGCCTAAACCCCGCGAAAATGTCCCCTGACGTTGTGACAAACTTACAATAACTAAAACCATCTAGCTACCTCTGGGTGGACGGCCACCTCTGGAAGAGAACTGCAGCCAGACTCGCCAGGGTGACTTTGCAGTTGGTGACTATCACCGCTCCAGAAAAAGAAGGGAGTGAGCGGCTGTTCAGTCATCCAAAGGAACTGAGGTTTGACTGAGGCAGAAACCCTTTGGGGTCCATTGCAAAACACCGTAGCAAAGTGTCCAAGGATAGCTACTCTATTTTTCAAGTTGTTAGGGTGTGTGTGTGTGTATTAATTAGACAATCACCTTTCTAAAACAGAATAAGTACATTTACATTTCTACACAGATATGAACACAATGTCTACAGAAAGGCATAGAGTTACACCTGAAGCTTTGATCTTGCATTAGGAAATCAACCTAATGTCCATATTCAACCAAACCCATATCCCAGGGTCGTTCCTGACAAACACATCCACACAACCTTCACAGTAGTCATGGTCTGTTTACATCGTTCACACTGCTGCACGGGCAGGATACCACACAGCCCGCTGCCCCGTGAAGAGGCATGCAGCTGTGCCTCAGTGGCCCTTCACCTACTGTGGGCTTCCTTCCACAGAAGCCCAGTCACAGTTCCCCTGGATAAGACAGTCGGCAATCTTTATTTTCCCGGGGCTGGCGGGGGGGGGGGGGGCATGATGCCTCTACGAGAAGAAAATTAATATAAGAACCAAACAGGTCTTATTCTGCCCATTCACCCGCCCCATCCTGACCCAACACTTTAATCAATTCAGTGTGCTTAAAAATCAATTTGACCGGAAGGGAGAAGAGAAGCCACTTAGAAGCCTGTGGTCACTCAGAGCAGGAACTCAAAGGCAGTCCTCATTTTTTAGAAGGTGGGTTTGTTTTGTCTGGTTTGATTTGGTTTGGTTTGGTTTTCGAAAGGTGGGGCTTTCTTCATCTTCTCAGGCCACAAAGATTCAGCCGGAGGTAAGGGCCTCGGTAGCAAGAAAATACGTTTTCTTACTAATGCCTTCACTAACCAGCTGGGTGTGAACCCCACCCAATTTCTAACTCTCCTAGGCTTCCAGAATGCAGTCAAATATAACACCCTCCTTGCCTATTACTGGAGTTCTGAAGAGGAGATTTTTTAAAACCAAAGGTAAGCCAGGCTGTGGTGGCACACGCCTTTAATTCCAGCAGCACGCGGAAGGCAGCGGCAGGTGGATATCTGAGTTTAAGGCCAATCTGGTCTACAGAGTGAGTTCTAGGACAACCAGGGTTACACAGAGAAACCCAGTCTTGAAAAAACAAAAACAAAACAAAAAGCTAAGGTAGAATGCAGAGCAGGCTGGAGAGATGGGATGGCTCAGTGGTTAAGAGCACTTGCTGCTCTTGCAGAGGACCCAGGTTTGGTTCTCAGCACCCATAGTAAGTGGCTCACAACCACTTGTAACTCAAGCATCAGGATTCAGCAGCCCTCTTCTGGCCTCTGCAAGAACCTACACGCATGTGGTACACGTACAAACATACGCATATACATAATAAAAGTACATTTTTAAAAAATTAAAGATGTTGAATAAGAAAGAAACATGCGAGCAAGGATTCCCAATGAGGAAGCCCCAGGGGCCCAGGGCTCTGCAGGGGTTGTTCGAAGAGGAAGCTACACCCTGCATCTGGGGAAGTTTGAGGTCTTGAGGGCAACACTCATGCTGATTCTCAGCTCTGTGCTCCCATGTTTAGCAAGCAGCCAGAGCATGCGCTGGACACATCTAAAAGACACAGCAGTGATGGGTACTGTGTTTGCCCCCTAAGGTCCCATGCAAAAAAAAAAAAAAAAACCAACCCTGTTCCCTGCCTGGCAGCATCAGGACCTTTAAGAGGCAGGCCTATCAGGAGGTAATTAAGTTACTCCTTGAGTGTGAATGAATTCACACAGTTTTGAGGGAGTGAATTAAGTCACAGGGCATGTATTAGTTCTCTGAGAATGGGTGTCATAAGAAAGCTTGGCAAATTCCCTAATCCCAATCCACCTTGCACACATTCTTGTCACTGTAAAGCCATCTACCACAACGTCCTCATCACAACAATTGGGAGTCAGCAACATGCCCTTGAAGCTCCAAAGCATGAGCTAAAGAAAACTTTTTCTTGATACATTACCCGACAACAGGTGTTGTTATAGTCACCCAACAATGGACTAAGACAGTTTTATCCAAACCTCATGCTCCCCTCTGAGAGACTTCCAACTTGAAGGAAATCAAGTTGAAGACTGTTGGAACTGCCGTCACTCTGGACGTTTGGCCTGACCATCCAGTGCGTCCCAGAATGTCACAGCTCTGACACTGGTTGCGCTCATCCATTCCTAAGGATGCATAGACTGTCAGAGCCAGAAAAGAAGTGCAGATTTCTTTTTTTTTCAAGATAATAAAATTGAAGCCCAGATTAGCCAAAAAAAAAAAAATCTCATTCCTCAAATGAGAAATCTTCCCACTGGACCTTCTATCCTTTCAAACCCTCACATGAGTAGGTGATATTTGAATGCCGAAAGATACAAGACAGATGGGCACTGATTTAAATGCTGCTGTATGGCAGACCCCGGCTATCAATCATCACCTGATGCCTCCAGAGACCCATCCTTTAGAAAAGGACTTGGGGATAGCATGACCGGAATTTTACAACTGAAACCAACGCTGTACCCAAGAGCTAAAACTGGGTTCCGTGAGACAGGACGAAGAGGCAGAATGAAGATCACCTGGAGGGTTTGCCGCACCTGCCTTTAGCATTTCTAGGTGAGTAGGTCTGGGTGCACCTTTCTCACCAGGGTGTGCTGGTGCAATACTGATGCTGAAGCTGCAGGACGCAGGGGAGCTGATGACATACGTGGAAAACTCGGCGCTAAGGTAGAGAGGGCCCCATATGTAAACTAGAGAAATTCTACCAAACTGGTAATTACATTTGTCATGCTTTCATGATAGCAGGAGCTGAACTGTGTGAATTCCTGTGCCCCGCTCCCATTCAAGTGTGAAAGTCACAACTCCTGGTACCCTGGAAAGTGACTGCATTTGGCAGTAGGGTCTTCAAAAAAAAAAAAGTAGTTAGAGTAAAGGGAAGTAATCCGAGCGTCCTTGTTAAAAGGGAAGATTCGGGGCAAGGATGGAGCTCAGCTGGTAGCGTTTGCATGGTTTGCACACGGCCCCAGCACTGTGCGAACCAGGCATGGCAGTACACACTCGTACACCCAAGAGGGAAAAGCAGGGGGATGAGAAATTCAAGGGCAGCAGGTTTTCAATGCAATGTCATTTTCCCAAACCCGCTGTCAGCCTCCGGATCTGTCAACAGTTACTCACACTGGTTCCTTGATTTAGACGTTTCATGTTTCCCTTTCTCATTTCCCCTTTCCTCCTCCTTGTGTGTGTCTTTAGTGGAAAGCCCCTCCTCTGAATAGCCACCGAGGCCAGTGTCAGCCGGTTCCAGGCTTCGCCCCACCTCATCAGGGAAACCTCATTTGGGAGGTTGTCATCTGAGCCGGGCCTCGCCACTTTGGACTTTACCAGCTTTCTGTTGCATTACATTTTAGCTGAGGATGGGCCCGAGGCTGAGATCCTCTTCTCCCCACCCCACCAGCTACCAGCTTCCCACCATCTTTTTACCTCTTGCTGTGTCTATTGAGCAAACCTAATCCACACATCAAGATAACTAGCCAACCAATAAAAAAAAAAAAAAAAAAGAAAATGCCTGTAGCCTCCAACGAAGGTTTCTTGGCTCTATTAGAGTTGGCTTGCATTTTAATTCTAAAATCTATTCAAATATGGCATTTCTGATCAAGAAAAAAAAATCAACATGATCAAAAAAAAAATCCAAGGAAAATCAAAGAGAGGTTATGGGGCCTTCAAAGATAGGTCCTAGCTGGTAGAGATGGAGACATGTTAATAAAAAGTCATACGTGACTCTGGCCCTGGCTCCCTCCTGCTCCTTGGGCTGCTGTAATGCAAACCCCTCCCCCACACTTTGCTGTTGACATGCCTTCCCTCAATGATGCACCAAAACCCCCTAAGATCATAAGCTACTGTGACTCCTTCTTCCCTAAAGGTTTTCTTCTGGTGGGTATTTTGGTCACAGTGACACGGAAGAGACGAGGAGCCTGATGTGAAAGGACATTGACAAGGAAGTGTTGTTTGTCTTGTATCCCATTTTCATTTTGTGTAAGAAATTACTACTTCTTTGGATCTTTGGACATCTAAGGTCCTAAGTTAGGAAATAAGCATTCAGCACGTGAGCCTGTGAAGGACATTTCAAATTCAGCCATAATCAATCTTTCCTCCGACGTCAATAAACTCTCTGCATTCAGCAGGACTCTGATTTCTAATCCGGAAGCCCTTAAAAATAGGTAGCGATGTTTAAAGTATTGCACCATACTATAGATAGTATAGATTAATACAGAAGTACTGTCTATAGCCAGCCGGTGGTGGCACACGCCCTTAATCCCAGCACTCAGGAGGCAGAGGTAGGCAGGTCTCTGAGTTTGAGGCCAGCCTGGTCTACAGAGCAAATTCCAGGACAGCCAAGGCTACACAGAGAAAACAAAAACAATAACAAAACAAAACCAAAAAAAAAATAAGTACTATCTGGGCTCAGATTGTAGACTTGATAGAGTACCTGGTTAACATACATAAAAGTCCGGGTTCGATCCCTAGCACCTCAAAACCTGGGCTTGACAGGACATACCAGGTTATCCTAGCATTTGGGAGGTGGAGGCGGGGAGATCAAAAATTCAAAGTCATCCTCAACTACATAACAAGTTCAAAGCTACATGAGCTGTGAACCTTTAAAGTACAACCTACCTGAGCTACATAGACTTTGTCTGATGTAAAAAAAAAAAAAAAAAGAAAAAACATCCGTGTGAATTGAGGACCTGCCACACATGTTATTTGGAGAAGAATGAACTGACTGTTTAAGAGCACACACCGACATAAAGTCAGACAAGACAACCCAGAAACACGCTGAATTTATGTGGAAACCAGTCAGAGATCCAGCCAGCCATCCTTTTACTTATTGCTTTCATTTCGATTTGGTTTTTGTAGTGCTGGGAACTGAGCCCAGGGCCATACACAAGTGAGATAATTATACCACAGTGAGCCTTACACACAGCCCGCCTTTCTTTCTTTCTTTCTTTCTTTCTTTCTTTCTTTCTTTCTTTCTTTCTTTCTTTCTTTCTTTCTTTCTACTCTAAGACAACCGTGCTTCTGAGGAGTGCTGCTCTGTAGGTAGGGCCTGTGAAAGGGAACGGGCAAACAGGCAGGCAAAGTCCTTTTGTTTGCTTGTTTCCAGTAAATTATTCACAAGGAAGGAAGGAAGGAAGGAAGGAAGGAAGGAAGGAAGGAAGGAAGGAAGGAAGGAAGGAAGGAAGGAAGGGAAGACAAGTCAGAGGAGGAAACTAAGAACAGAGGAAAATTAACAAATCAAGCTTGACTACTGTTTTTAAAGAGAAGCCTACCTGGCTGAGTGTTGGTGGGGCACGCGTTTAATCCCAGCACTCTGGAGGCAGAGGCAAGTAGATCTCTGTGAGTTCAAGGGAAAAAAAAAATAGCTAGACGGATGGATAGATGAATGAACAGATGGAAGGACGGACAAACAGATGGACTGACAGACATATAGTTTGTACTTCTCTTCAGGAAATCTGTGTTAACTATTTATGTGTGTGTGCACATGTAAAAACATGCCACAGTGCACGTGTAGAACTCAGAAGACAACTTTTGGTACAGGTCCTCCATTTTCACCTTGTTTGAGATGGAGTCTCTTGTTCTCTGCTACCATGCCCAGCTTTACATTCGTCCTGGGGATCCGAACTCTGATCCTCACACTTTGATAGCAAGCACCTCACCCACTGAGCTATCTCTTAACTCCCTTCTTGAAGTCTATTATCAAGGGACACAGTGAAGAGATGTTCATGTGACCAGTTCCCTGTTGGAAAACTGTCTTGAGCGTCTCTGGGGGTGTTGTCATTTTAAAAAGTTTTTTTTTCTTTTTCCAAGACAGGGTTTCTCTGTGTAGCCCTGGCTATCTTAGAATTCACACTCTAGACCAGGCTGGCCTCGAACTCAGGGATCCACCAGCCTCCAAAGCGCTGGAATTAAAAGCCTGTGCCGCCACGGTCCGGCTTTTTTGAAGGTCTCCACTGGCTTTTTTTTTTCTAGAGTTGAACAGCATCCCACCCCACAAAATGGAAACAAGTGACCCCACGCATGCTGGAGGAATGAAGCACAGCTGGTGTGACTCCGTGGGAGAAAGTTCTAGAAGCTTGCACCTGACTTGCACCTGGTTTCCCCAACATCACCCCTGAACCATCTGTTTTTGCTGGCTTTATTTTGTTTCTTTTTGCCAAAATAAACAACCATGAGGGGATTTACAACGCAGAGTGGTTGAAACTGGGATGGCCTTGGCTATCCTTGCTAGCAAAAAGAAAGACAAAAGGCTAGCACGCAATGAATGAAGTGGGTCAAACTGTTTTTGTTTTTGTTTTGAGATAGAGTCTCATGTAGCTGAGGTTAACCTCAAACTTACTGTGTAGCTGGGAACGACTGAACTTCTGGCCTTCCTCCTACCTCCTCCCAGTGCTAGGGTGACAGGCATGCACCAGCACCCCTGGGTCTTGTGGTTCAAGAGCTCAGACCCCAGGCTATACGCATGCTAAGCAAGTGCTCTATCCATTGTGCTAATCCCCAGGTTTATGCGCAAGCTTTAAAATGATATTCTATGACTGCTATCAAGAGGAAAACATGACAACGAATGCTGGTGACATTGAGGAGAAAGAGGAATCACTAACACTGGCAACGTAGTCAGTACAGCACAGTGTGAATCAGCATAAAGGCTTTTTGGTAAAACTAAAATTAGAACAATCGTATGACTGGATTTTTCGGCCTCCAAAGGAATCTAAGTCAACATACTTGCACATCTATGTTCATGGCTGTTCTGTTCACGGTATCCAGGTAATGGAACCAACCTAGGTGTCAATCAACAGAGAAGGGGTAAAGAAAATGCATTTTAGGGTCTAGAAAGATGGTTCAATGGTTGAAAGCACTGGCTGATCTTCAGAGATATGGGTTCAGTTCCCAGTACCCACGTGGTGGCTCATAACCACCTGTAACTATAGTTCCATGGGATCCAACACTTTCTTCTGGTGTATAGACCTACATGCAGACAAAATACCCATATCCATAACATACATACATAAACACCCCTTTAAAAAGGATATAAAATGTGGTTCTATTGACTTTTGTGCAGCTGTAAAGAAAAGTGACTGGGGGGGGGGGCTTTTTGTTGTTTTTCTGTTTTGTTTTGTTTTGTTTTGTTCTGACAGAATCTCACTACATAGGTCTGGATTACCTGGAATACTATGTAGACCAGTCTGCCCATGCCCCCTGAATGCTGGGGTTGAAAACATATGCCACCATGCCTGGTATGTAAAGAAAAATGAAATTATGACATTTACAGGAAAATGGGTTGAAATAGAAATCATTTTGTTAAACCAAAAAGCCAGATTTAGAGAGACAAATACTGCATGTTTCCTTAATTTGTGGAATCTAGAATTTAAAGATATATATATATATATATATCTTTATATATATATATCCATATTACTTTGGTTTACATGTCATTCTAACCAGATGGTATGGTATAGATCTGTAATCTCAGCACTTGGAAGCTGAGACAGGGGGATCATAAGTTCCAGGCAAGCCAGACTTTTGTTTTCGAGGTAGGGGTATCATTTTATAAATCAGTTCACAAAGATATAGTAAATGCAAAGTAATAATATCGCTGCCAGAACCAGAGCAACACTCATAAAAGAAGAGATGTCAGTTTGCAGTGCCTGATACCCAAGTTCCTGCCCTGAGCCTTGAGAGCCATGGGTCCTCCAGCCCTTATCAGCTGTGGTGTCCTCTGACGGCACAAAAGTCAGGAGGGACATTCCTCTGGCCAGAGGGTCTTGCTGAGCTTCCTCTTTTGTGGTCCCTGGGGAGGGCCTCAGCACCCCAAATGTAGAGGAAAAAAACTGAAAGTGGCTAATCTGATATAACCCTTCTGCTTGTAGGTCAAAGGGCTGGAGCTCACCCCAAAATGCAGGCTTTCAATGCACCCAGCCTTTATCAAAGCATCATTCCGTGTTCAAAACTCTTAACGGAAAACCCCTGGTTAGAGACACGTTTCACTTTTTTTTTTTTTTTTTTTTTTTTTTGTCTAGGCCTCCATGTGGTCTCTGTTTCTCTTTATTTTATGTATTATCTGTGTGTGTAAGAGAGAGAGGGGGGCAGTGAAATACTTGCAGGTACAATGGCCAGAGAACAGCTCTCAGGAGCAGGTTCTCCCCTTCCACCTTCTTCTTCTTCTTCTTCTTCTTCTTCTTCTTCTTCTTCTTCTTCTTCTTCTTCTTCTTCTTCTTCTTCTCCTTCTCCTCCTCCTCCTCCTCCTCCTCCTCCTCCTCTTCTTCCTCTTCCTCTTCCTCTTCCTCCTCCTCCGCTTCTTCCTTCTCCTTCTTTTTTTGAGGCTGATTTCCCTATGTAACAGCCCTAGCTGCTCTGGGACTAGCTCTGTAGACCAGGCTAGCCTCAAACTCACAGAGATCCTTCTGACTCCGCTTCCCAGATGCTGGGATTAAAGGACTATGCCACCACCACCCAGACCCAGCATGCCACTTCTCCTCTATAGGTCCTCAAAGAATGTATTGGAACCAAGTGAGGGAGATGGCTCAGCCAGTACAATGCTTGCCACTCATGCCTGAGGACCTGAGTTTGATTCCCAGAATCCACATTAAATAACCAGGAAGACAGCATGCATTTACAATCTCAGTACTGGGGAGGTAGAGACAAGCAGACGATCTGGGAGGGGGGGGGGGGCTTCCTAGTCAGATAACCTAGCCAAAACAGCAAGCATCAGGCCAACGAGAGACCTTGTTTCAAGAAACAAGGTAGACAGCATCCCTGAGGAATAGCCATACACATACATAGTACACTCATGTATGCACCACTAGGGTGCCCACCTAGAACTGGCAGATGGAAGAGAGGGGCAAAGGGGAAGGACCTCATCAGCCTAGGACTATTTCCTGTAATGTCCAAATCAGACCAGCACAAGCCTCGACAGAAAGAAAGTCAGACCCTGCTAGGTCCTTTCCACAGAGCTCTGTGGGGATCCCCAGGGAATGCCCACATGCTGTACCAATCTGTCCTGCTGATCACTTGCCACCTCAACTGCCATCTGGCCCCATGCCACTGCCCTACCCTGCTTCTGCTCTGAAACCCGACTCTGGGGGCAGCTGCTGTTCCCTGCATTTCACCCCGCACTGGGCACAAACCGTTCCTTTAATTCCCCTCAGTGGCAGTTAATAGTAGACTGTCACATTTGAGATGTTACGAAAAGCCAGGGCATGACCAAAGATCACTGCAACTCTGAGAACCAGGCCTGGTTGTGCCAGATGGCTGTCCTTCAAGACAACGACTGGAGGTTTTTTTTTGTCAGAGGTCAGTTCTCCTCCCCTCCTAGGTCCAAGCCCCAAACTCCCCAGGATTTAAGGAGAGAAAACCTTTCCCAACAACAGGGGAGGGCATGGAAATTAGATTTCTAGAGCCCCTAGTCTTGAACTTTCTGTTTCTGTAAAAAGGTGAAAATGTATCGTAGTTTAGCCAAATGCCTTTACAAGTTTTGTCTAGACAAATAAAAAAAAAGTGAAATATGGCCCCATGGTAGAGAAATAATAAGAAAATAAGCTAACATCAAAACAACCGTGTAGACTTCTTCAAGGGTCAGTTCTCATACTTCTAGACTTTCCTATTCTGAGAGTCCTTTGGCCAATAACGCCTAAAAAGACAATTAACATCACTAATGACTAGAGGAGACAACCTGATACCACAAGAAGCTATTCCCTCACGCCCATCAGAAAATCTGCTGAGAACACACACATGTGTACACACATGCATAGGAAATAAGCGTGGGTGAGGAGGCAAAGGAACTGGAGCCCTTCCACATTGCTGGTGGGCACGCTACGCTGGTGGGCATGCTAAAGGTGTCGTGGCTATGGAAAACCATGCCGTGGCGACCTAAAAAAATCAGATATCTCATTAACTGTATGCTTCAGCAACGCTGCTCTTGGGATCCAGCAAGTCTACCCATAGGAACTGAAAGCAGCGCTGCAGAGAGATGTCTACACACCAGCATTCACGGCAACACTCTTCTTATGTACGAAGCCCAGGAGGCGGGAACAACATAGGTGTCCATCAACAGATGAGCTGACCCAATAAATACAGTAGGCACATACATGACATGTGGCTCCGTTTTGTTTTTGTTTTTAAGATAAAATTGGGGCTGGAGACGAAGCTAGTTGGTAAAGTGCTATGTAGCATGCATGTCACCCTGGGTTGAGTCCCCAGCACTGCCTAAAATCAGATGTAGGGGCATATGCCAGTAACCCCAGCACTTTGGAAGTCAGAGTTAAAGGGATTAGAAGTTCCAGGCCATCCTTAGCTGCATAGCAAATTTGAAACTAGCCTGGATACATGAGGCCATGTTTCAAAAAGAAATTTTAAAAATTTAAGAAAGTGTACAAGTCCTTATTGTCCAATAGTCTCAACTCCCATGAGGCGAGACATGCTCTGCATAATCTTGCTTTCAGGGGTCACTCACCACCGGAAGCCACTGAGCGCTTAAAATGTGGTGACTATGACAAGGTTGCAATTTAAATTTGATTTTAATCAGTTTACATGCAAAGTAGGTCACCACAGGAGCTTGGAGTGTGTCACTGGAGAGCATAGGTCTCCAGTCACAGACCCTATATGCATCCTGCAGCAGGACTGGTGGCCAGGACAATTAAGCTGGTGGCCCCTTTGGGAACAAGTACTTGCTACCTTAAGCCTCCACTATCATCCAGGTTAGCTGGACCTTTGCTTTTCTGCTTACAAACGCCGTATACCTTTGGCATGTTCAGCCAGTGCCCCGCTGCCCCAGCCACTATTCAAATTTGCCAACATACTTAGTGTCCAAGGACAAGACAAGCATTTAGATCAAAGACTTTAATTGGCTTTGCATGTATGTGACTCCAGACCCAAGCAATAGCTCATTCCATAACATAGAATGTGTTCCGACAAACCCAGGAGGGGACATTGGTTTCCAGACAAAGAAAGAAAAAAGGACACAGGAGCAAATCCCAACAGGTGTGGCGGTACATACCTGTAAACCAGGCAGTGGGGGTAGAAGAAGGAAAGTCAAGAGTTCAAGGCCATCCTAGCCCATATACCAAATTTGAGGCCAGCACCGAGTTCATTAGACCCTATCTGAAAATAATAAAAGAGAGTACTTTCCACCTTAGCTTCCTGGGCTGACAGTGTGGCTCAGTGATAGGGAACATGTTTAATTTGCAGGAGGCCCAGGATGCGAGCCTCAACTCCAAACACAACACACACATGCATACAGACATGGACATGGACACACAAAACACAGGGCACCAGAGTAGGAAAAAGCAAATCTGATTGGTTGTCATCTATCTAGTCCTTTCCAGGTAGCTGTTTGTGAAAAGCATCCGTATCATGCTAGCTGAAATGGGTCTATTTAGAGTCTTCTTTTTTTGTTTTTGTTTGTTTGTTTGTTTGTTTGGTTGGTTGGTTGGTTGGTTGTTTTTTGTTTTGTTTTTTCTGGTTTTTCGAGCCAGGGTTTCTTTGTAGCTTTGGAGCCTGTCCTGGAACTAAACTCTTGTTGATCAAGATTGGCCTCAAACTCACAGAGATCCACCTGCCTCTGCCTCCAGAGTGCTGGGATTAAAGGTGTGTGCCACCACCGCCCACTAATTGGTCTATTTAGAAACTTGGCTGTTGTCTAAGCCTGATTGCTCTGAAGCAACTTGGTTTCTGCTTGATGATTCTCACTCTTCTTTTGAGAGACTTTATTTTGGGTTTTAGTCTTAGTTTTTTGGGAGGTTTAGAACAGTAGCTAAGGTGATTCAATGAACTTCTACAATTTTCGCTGAACACCAAAACTCATCCCTTCTAAAAACCATCCTGCTTAAGGCCAGAGGTTGTTGAAGTAGAAAAGCTTTCCTACAAGTGATAATTAACTGTCTACCCAGATAGGCTGAAAAAGAACCCGGTGCCCAGACCTTGCTTTCCTCTCAACTCTAACTTACCTGCGGCTCCAGGGTTGTGGTAAAGGCACAACCAGAGAACTAAAGGCGGTCTGGCAAACCCGTCCCTCTTAGGTCACCATCATTACCAAGTTCCAATACCACAGCTTTCCCTGCGGGAGGCTGGGCATTCTCCCCAGAACACAACCACAGCCCACGCAAGGGAGGCCATGAAGTTTGCGTGTGCTATTTTTAAACTTCCAAAGATCACACTGTCCACGGATAATGGGAGCGCCTAAGTGCCCCAACGTTGTGACCTCAGTCAGCACGCCAGCTAAACGCAAAAGATAATCATCTTGCTTCTAATAGTAGCCCCTTGAAAAGGAGCCCCACTCCATACACGGTTGCATTAAACGGCACCGCTTTTGAATAGGCGAGGCACCATCTCTTTATGAAGAGAATCTCTCTGTGAATTGCATCTCCCTGTGGTGACACATTCATGTATTCAACTGGATGCTCAGCTGGGTTTTTTTTGTGTAAGCTGAAGCTGGAAATATTTTACTAAATATAAATATCGCTCTGTGGTTCTAGGGAGTCCTGTTGCCTACTTCCTCCCCTTTACCCGTTTCTTTTCCCCTACCCTTCAGGCCTATTTCTTCTCTGCCTTGTCTAATCTTCAGTGTTTGTTGGATTTGTGGATAGGGGTGCCCTGGCTATAAATTTCAGATAATAGAGACCAGCATTGATTAGGTATTTACTGGGTGCCAGGCACTAAGGGTGAGACCTGCTTTCACATGCCTGATATTGCTGCATTTTTAAATGGATTGTGTCAAAAGAATGGAAGCTGTGGCCAATTAATTATTTGTTAGTCGTATCAGTTGGCTAAGTCAGCAAAGCCAGGAGACAAGCAAGGCACTTCCGATCCTAGTTTAGTCCTGGCTTCGCTCAGTTTATTATTCGTACAAGAGCAATAGCTTTGTTGATCCCCTGTTCCCTCATCAGCTAGAGTAGCCATTAAAATTAGCATTGATTGGCAGTCAAAGATAGATTTTTTAAAAATGCAGTTTTACCTTAATTCGCATGTCCTTTGGAATTAAATGGAAAAGGCAGCTGATTGTCTTAAGAGCACGGGCTGGGAAGATCACTAAATAAATAAAGTACCTTACAAAGGGACAGAGTTCAAATTCCTAGTATGGGAGCTGGCTGTAATTCCAGGACTCCCAAAGCAGAAGCTGAGGATTCCAGAACCTTGCAGGCTAGCTAGACTAGCCCGCATTGGTGAGTCTTAGGTTTAGTTGGGAGACCCTGACTCGGTAAATAAGGTGGAAGCTGATTGTGGAAGAAAAGAAATGCAAAATCCAATCCATTGATCACCCTGGAGGACATATCAGACTTCTTCGAGTAGATCTTAGATGTCCACAACACTGAAACCAGAGCCCCTGGGATATTCCCAAGTTAGGGTCTTTGCCATGGGCTGTGCACTGGCTCCATCCGTGTCGACAAGCATGCTCCCAGTGCACCAGCAGAACCAGCTTTCTCCATGAATCAAGAGTCAGGACAGTTGGGTGTGGTGGCTCAGTTACAGTCTCAGCACTCTGGAGACAGAGGCAGAAGGGTCTCCAGCTCCAAACCAGACTGTCTCCAAAGAAGATGTCTGAGAACATTTCCCCAAATTTGCTTGCAAAGCACAATTGTTAAGCAGGTCAATGCCCTGCAATCCCAGGAATAGCCAGAATTTAGTTGTTATTTGCCGGGGCGACAGGGGTGCGTGGGGGGAAGGGGAGTGGAATTGGAGGATGTTGCAACAGCTTACTCTATAGCCCAACTAGCCTGGAGCTCACTATATATCCCAGGCTAGCCTCAATTTCCCATGACACCTCCTGCCTTAGTCTGCCAGAGTACTGAGATTACACGTAGGAGCAACCAAGCCCAGCTCGACATGGAGGATTTGAATAGAAGCTGCTAGTATTTTAAGGTTATGGAGCCAGCAGACATGATCAATGCAGAGACACTTTTGTAACATTTTGACTCATAAAGTCAGTAAGATCAGTAGTTCAGTTTTACAACCCTAGTTTAGAAACCATAACTGAGTAACTGGTTCAGGCTTAAAATCTTAAGTTGAAATGGCACCAAGTGCTTACACGTTATACAGAACATTCCAGAGTACTGAAGGACCAACACATTTGTACATTGATCAGAGTTATAAAAATTACTTCAATGCTTAAAAAAAAGCCAGATCATTTAAGTCCTTAAAAATGACTGTAACTTGTTAAATATATAAGTTAAAATATGTAAAAAGGGTTCAATTTACTAAGTTTGTGAAATGGGATCCATGTAAGCCAAAGACTCCTTGAAAATGATTGTTGGTCCACATGCCTGTAATACCCACAGTTAGGAGGCAGAGGCAGTAGGTTCATGATTTAGAGCAGTGACTCTCAACCTGTGGGTCTTCACCCCTCCGGGAGTCAAATCTGGGGGTAGACCGACCCTTTTGCCCTAGGTTGCCTATCAGATATCCTACATATCCGATATTTACATTACAATTCCTAACAATAATTAGCAATGGAAATAATTTTATAGTGGGGGGGGGTCACCCCAACATGAGGAACTAGATTAAGGAGTCCCAGTATGAGGAAGGTTGAGAGCCACTGAGATGGAGGCTAGCCTGGGCTAAGTAGGAAAGCCTCTTCTCAAAACCACAGAAAAATAAAACTCTAAATTGTCCTTAAAAACTGGATGTCTGAATTTATTTCACTCTCTCTGCCTCTTACTTGGAGATCAAGATGTGGGCTCTCGGCTGTCCCTGCCGCCATGCTTCTGCTCCACCACCGTGGACTAACCCTCTGAAATCACAAGCCCAAATTAAGCTCTTTCTTTTACAAGTTGCCTGCTAGCATTGAAAGCTCCTTTGCAAACACCGAGCACATAAAGACCGCACAGTAAGGTGACTTGCACCATGGTTGTCGAGAAACAGAATACTGGAAAGATGAGGTTCCCCTGCTCGGGCCTGTGTGAGGGTTCATGGATGTTTTTCTGGAACTCAGTGTAGCAGCTGCAAGTGACACCACGTTTTCTGCCACATTGCGATGCTTAAGCCAATACAATGAATCTCTCCAGAGAGGGCCAAGCCACCCTGTGGGGCCTATAAAGGACTGGACGGAGGACTTCAATCAAACCGTACTAGGAGGTATGTTTCCCAGTAGTCTGGGGCACGTAACCATTCCAGACAACTATCAGAGAGCAATATCTGCCTTTCTTATGAAAAAGGACGCCATGGGGCATAAGTGGCTGTGTCTCTGGCCAAGGTTGGCGGGAAACAGATGACAGCTTCGCTGAGATAGGCAGCTGATGTCATCAACTGATCTGTTGGATCAGACGACACAACAAAAGTGAGCTTGGCTCCCCAGCAGTCTGCACTCCTGGGTCCCCTTCCCGGGCGGAAGAGTTGACATCACACACAGTCGTGACCATCATGTTCCTTATAGGACACACATTTCAGAATAGTCATTGGTCTTTTTCCTAAAGCGTAAGTAAGAAAGCACCCCAAACTTGAGAGCCACAGCCAGAGTGATCCTGACACACTGTTTGCTGCTGACACCCGGGAGCAGCCTCCCACAGTATAGGTTCATCCGTCTACACTCTGTCTACTAGTAGTCCATGCCAGGGAGGTGTAGACGGCGGCTCTGTTTGTAAGCAGTGTCTCAGAAACCCGCCGCCGGGCAAAACCCTCCAGACAGAATGGAAACTGGAAACACAATACACAGTCTTGCTTTCCTGAAAGTCAAAGGGATGGGCGTTTCCTTAGAATTCTGGGGTGCTTGGTATTCCATTCACTCCCCATAGACGACAACTTCACTTTCTGTAATAGCTCAGAAGAGACCAAGAAAATGATGCAATTCCAAGCCCTCCCCTACCAACTACCTGCAAATCTTTCCTTTCCTCCAGTCAGCCTCCCTTCCCCAGACTCCAGAGAGTCCCAGCAGCCCAGGGCTGGATCCCCAGGGCAGGAGGGGAGAAGATGGAGGGAGGGAGCCCAGCCGGTGGAAAAATGAAATCGCATCTCCCTTGCAGGGAGTAGAGCAATACCCAGGTGGTAAACATAACTTCCAATTACTGGCCTTAAACTAACATTAAATATAAAGTTGGCTTTCCTTTCCAGAAAGAGAGGCTCCCGAGTTTCCTACAGCTCTTTGTTTCACCGCAGGCTTGCAGCCATGCTCAATGGAACTAAATACCCCTGCTTGGCAGAATCAGATTAAAGCCCCTCAGCATGTGAAATGGGGCCGTTTTCCTAGGAATCACCTCAGACATTTATTAAAAATACAAATTCTACAACCTTACCCCAGACCAACTAAAATGTCTGTTTTCAAAAGGATTAAGCAACTCAGCTGGTGCCACCAGATGAATTGGACACGTGGCAATTTGAATGAGAATGGACTCAATATTTGAATTCTCCTACAGCCAGTGAAACAATCTGGGACGGAGTAGGAGGTATAGCCTTTTGGGGGTTGGGGTGGCAATGTTGGGGTGTGGCCTGGTTGGGGAGGGTGTCATTGGAGTAGGTTTTATAGGAAAACATTCGTATAAAAAGGTCCCTCTGGGGCAAGACCCCCTCCTACGTGATTCAAGATAGCAGTCAAGTAGGCACAGTGGTCCTGGGGAGGTCGAGGCAGGTACATCTGGAGTTCAAGGCTAGCATCAACGAGATAGCAGATTCTAGGCCAGACGGAGCTGTAGAGATTCTGACTCAAAAAGCAAATAAGGGCTCCGAAAACGGCTCAGTTTGGTTGCATGTTTGTCGCGCAAGCATGAAAACTTTGATCTCCAGAACACATATGTTAATAATAAAATAAGAATGTTAGCCCTGGCCGGCCAGCCTAACCTAATCTGTGACTTCCAGGTTCCATAAAACAAGGTTGCTGAGTCCTGAGGCACAGCACCCTAGGCTGGCTTCTGACTCCAGGTAAACATACGATTTGTTCTTGTTCCATTCTGCTGCTGTCATTAAATAAATAAATAAGAAAAGAAGAAACAAAAACAAAACAACAACAACAACAAAAACCTCTGGCCCCAAAAGAAACTCACAGAGGAAAGAATTCACTTGGTTTACACTTTGTGGGCACAATCATTATTGAGAGAAAAGTCGGGGAGTCAGGGAAGGAGCTCAGACAGGAACCTGAAGGCAAGACTGCTTCCTAGTCCATGCAGTTCTCTAATCAGAAAGCTCACTCAGAGGCACGAGCTTAGATAGCTTTCTTATACAACCCAGGACCACCTAGCTAGGGGTGGTGCTGCCCACAATAGGCCAGGCCTTGCCACATCAGTTAATATGAAGACAAACCCCCACAGACGTGTTCATAGACATATATCATAGACATGATTAAAATAACACAACTTCTTAACTGAGACTTTTTTTTCTGCAGGTGATTCTGTCAAGCTGACAGCTAATGCCAACTGGGAAATGTACCCACACAAACATATACCCACATGCACACACATACATACACGTGTGTATGTGCACACAGACAGACCCCAGTCGTGTTCATCTGTAGGGACTCAGCCTCGGATGACCCTGGACAGGGGAGGATTACTTTCCTCTTCCCACTCCTCCCCTTCTCCTCCACCCACCCCCACTTGGATAGAGAGGAACCAGAGCATCACATCTGCTAAAAGAAACTCTCTATGCCTGAGTAGATGCCAAGTCCCCAACTATATCTAAAAAATGTTCCCAGGTTCTCTGTACCAACAGCAAGAGGTGGGAGCGGGGGGTGAGGGGAGAGTACAATCATTTATAGTGCCAAGTGCCTCTACCCAGAGTCCACTGGACACCACACTTGTAAGACTAAACTTCCTTTCAAAATACAAACACTTGGAGGCCCAGGGCCTACAAGGAAAAATGTGCATTTGCCAAACAACAGTGACCCTGCAAAAACTTCCATGAGTTAGCCTCAAAACTCACAAAACGTCACTTCCGGGAAGCTTTTCAGTGCTGGGAAACTAACCTACGGCTTCGTGCGTGTTAGGCAACCACCGCAGTACTCTATCTCCAACCCAGGATGCTTATGGTTGAAGTGGTGAGCAAGCCTGCTCAGATCCATGTTAAAGCGTGCCCAGACCTGCACCCTTGCTAGAAAGACTGTCTAAGAATAAGACAAAGAGTGAGATGGGATATAATTTAGGAGAGACAGAAAAATACCCTCTCCCCCACCCCCAGGCCAGAGTAGGAGGAAGATGTCCACATTAGAATCAGCCAGAATAATTGAGCAGCTGATGCGCTCGTGGAGGACCTAGATGAGAAAACCACAGCTTAGCAAGCTATGAAGTCCACATTAGGAACTGCTTCTGCTCCAAAGCATGACTCCTCATGTCCACAAGGTAACTGAGAGCAGATGGGAAGCCTAGACTCCATCCCTGCTTTGGTCTCGTGTGTCTCCTTTACTCCAAATCACCCATTCACCCCTGCGCATAGGTGTGTGGTGTTATCTTGTCCCCCTTCAAGTCTGAAGGGGCAAAGAGAAATAAAGGCATCTTACCGTATCCCGTTCCATGCTGCCAAGGATGCCTATAGGTCTCCCCTCAATATTCCAAACCCTAGATTCCACCTTGGGTTCTGGGAGCAGCAGAACCTCCCAGGCTAGGCCACTGCCAGATGAGAGCTATTACCCATGATGGTGAGCTGTGCCGTGGAGCTATGAGTAACCCCATTACTGTTCCTCTTCCCAATCTATTCATTACATCTGCTTTCTCTGTGTCCCTCAACGCTCGTCTCGTCAACTGGTCTTTGGGGGTGGGTGTTCAAGCTCAGTCTTTTAAGGCTGCTTCTGCCTAAACCTCAGGTTACTGGGATCCCTGGAAGTCAAGGCAAGAATCAAGCTCTTTGTCTCAGTCAATAAGCTCTCTGCTTACACAGCAATATCTGAGTGTGGGGGTTGCACTATATCCCCACCTTGCACAGAAATAACCATTGTGGAATATTATTTTAAGATGTGTTACATTTGTTTATGCTGTGGAACATTTGTTCAATGATGCAAAGATGTGTTGCTTTCTTTTATGCTGCATTTGTTTAACTCTGTGAAGCTGTGTTACTTTGCCTTTCTAAAACATCTGATTGGTCTAAGAAAGAGCTGAATGACCAATAGCAAGGCAGGAGAAAGGATAGGCGGGGCTGGCAGACAGAGAGAACAAATAGGAGGAGAAATCTGGGAAGACAAGATCAAGGAGCAAGAGAAGGAGGAGGAGGACTCCAGGGCCAGCCACCCTACTACACAGCAAGCCACGGAGTAAGAAGTAAAGAAAGGTATATAGGATAAAGATAAAAGCCCAGAGGCAAAAGGTAGACTGGATAATTTAAGACAAAGAGGCTAGAAACAAGTCAAGCTAAGGCTCGGTATTATTCATAAGAAAGAATAAACCTTCTCGTATTTATATGGGAGCTAGGTGGCAGCTTCCCCGCAAAGAGAGAGCCAAAGGAGTTCAAAAAGACAACCAACTACAAACAACTTTTTCCTTAATGAGAAAACTGTCCTTTCACTGTGAAGTGGTTTATATTTATTAAAGGCAAATAATTAAGTAATGCAAAGCACCAGTGTAATTGCTCACCTGATAGTGGAGCAAAAGGCCCAGGATACGTGAAGCCTTGGGGTAGGTCAAACGATTCTGGTAAAGTGAAGCGTTCAGATTACACTTATAATTCCAAACTAAACTGCAGTGTTCAGGACTGAGTGGATTTTACAGTGCTTTAAATTGACAGCACCTGCCTTCACACGCATGGTCAAATTTTCTTTTCCTCGAGGTTCAAACACTCCATTTACTGTACAGTTCCCTGCTCCCCACTCCAGTGCTGAGCCCCAGCAATGGAAGGCTTTCTTCTAGCTCCTCCCATGTCCTTTCCCTCCAACCCCTCTCATGGCCCCCTCCCCATCACTCTCAAAGTGATAGCCTCTTTTTTCTTTTATTATGGTTGTACACATGTGCACAAATATTAAATAGAAGCTGCCAAGTCTGTTTGTGCTGTTTGTGTATATATATGGTTTCAGGGATGACTACCCTGTATTGGATAACCAATTAGGGGATTCATCTCTGGAAAAGGCTAACTCTCCTTTCTCAGCAGTCATTAAGTATCTAAGGGTGGGACCCTGTGAGGTTTTTCCCCTTCCTAGTTAGCATGTCTTCTGACATTATCATTATGTGTATAGCCATTTCTAGGACAGATAGAAGACTCACAGAAGACTACCTGGTATTCTGGCTCTTACAATATCTCCTCCCCCTCTTCCGTAATATTTCCTAAGTCATAGATGCAGGAGCTGGGCTGTAAATGTATCCACTGAGGACGTTTTCTAACATGTAACAAATATATTTATTACTTAGTGGCCTCACCAATGCCAAGTGTGTAATAGCACAGAAGCAGAAATCTCATTTTCTATATAGATGAAGCCTGACCACTTAGCCCAGAGAACCTATAGATAGTCAACAAATATTATCATAAACCAAGGATGACGGTGCATGCCTATAATCACAGCCCTGAGAAACAGGGAAAGGAGATTCAGTTCAACAACATTCTTGGCTACATAACAAAGTCAAGGCAAATGACTGTAGAACATCTGAGAACCACTATATATGCAATTTTAATTTACTTGAACTATTAAAGCTATTTAAGTATTTGGGGAACTTCTTCTTATGTGAACAAGATGTGACATTAAGGTCTGATCATACATAGCCTCCAAAGGCTCATATGCCAAAAGCTTGGTCCCCAGCCTGTGGTGATATTGGAAGGTAAGTTGTAGCACAACTAATATAAACTCAGAGACAAATATTGTAGTTCAACCTGAAGGTCAAAAAAGCAAAATAGGCAGCCCCTGGCTCTTACCTCTACCTCAATCTAAAATGGTAAACCTGCCTCCAGGAATCTCAGAATGAGACTGTGTCTGAGAGCTGTCTCCTCCCATTTTATATTCCTCTCTAGGGCTGGGATTAAAGGCGTATACCACTACCACCTGGTTTCTACGGCAAACTAGTGTGGCTACTGGGATTAAAAGTGTGTGTCACCACTGTCTGGTCTGTAAGGCTGACCAGTGGGGCTGCTTTACTCTCTGATCTTCAGGCAAGCTTTATTTATTAAAATGCAAATGAAATATCACTATATTTCCCCTTTTGTCTAAAATTTAAAAAGAAGACTATAATAAGAAAAACTATATACAATAGGTACAATGATAATAAACAATATATACAGGTAATAAACACATCAATAATATCTAGTCCATTTGTATTTGACAAATTCAGAGTAAATACTCCATATCTGTCCTATCTTGGTGAGTCCAAAGCCCTGTACATAATTTACTTTTTATCATAACTTGCTTTCTGCATTAGATAAACAAGGAAAATTGTAACTATCTGGTCTTCAACTCCCTCAGAGACCCAAGAAGGAAATAATATTAACTAAGTAAGCAGAAAATGGGAACAAGCGATCTCTAAAAAAATGTGAGAAATGACAGAAGCAGCTGGCTGCCTGCACAGTCACCAAAAGTCCCTCTGCCTACAGGCCTAGCATATCCAATAGATATGAAATATCTTTTCTGAAATATCACTACAATAAGTGGTGGAACCTTAAGAATGTAGGGTCTAATGGAAGGAAGTTACACAAGGAACATGCTCTTAAAGAAAATACTGGGACCCTAGTGACATGGGATTCCCCTCTGTATGCTGTGAATACCACTGGTGAATAAAGAAACTGCCTTGGCCTATTGATAAGGCAGAAGTTAGGTAGGCAGGGAAAACTAAACTGAATGCTGGGAAAAGGAAGGCAGAGTTGGGGAGAAGCCATGGAGCCACTGCCAGAGACAGACACTGGTACCTAGCAATACACAGATTAATAAAAATGGGTTAAATTAAGATGTAAGAGTTAGTCAATAAGAAGTTAGAGCTAATGGGCCAAGCAGTGTTTTAAATAATATAGTTTCTGTGTGATTATTTCAGGTCTGAACTGCTGGTCGGCTGGGAAACAAACAAGCAGTCTCTTTGCTACACCCTGGCATCTTCCTCTCTCTTTGCTTCTTGGGTGCCGTGAAGGGAGCAGTTCCCCAGCACACATCCCCATCCTGAGGTACTGCCTTGTCATGATTACAAAAGCCATGGCGCCAGGCACTGCAGCCTGAAATTGCCGAAAGTCGAAACTAAAATAACTTATTCTCCAGTTTAAGCTCTTCATCTTCAGGCCTTTCGTCACAGCGAAGGAAAGCTGACTCACGAGAGGTTGTTTGCAAATGGATCTCAAAGTCAGGCAAAATTAACTGATGCCAAAACCACCGTATGCATTTACGAATCTACTAGAATCATACCTTAGGGAGCATCTTTATATATAACTAGGTATTTAAGAAAATTCAGGGCTTTTTTTTCTTTCTATCACTTACTTTTGATCATGAGTGAGTAAGTGAGTGAGTGAGTGTGTGTGTGTGTGTGTGCATGCATGCATGTGTGTATGTGGGGGGGAGAAAGAAAGAGAAAGAAAGAAAGAAAGAAAGAAAAAAAGAAAGAAAGAAAGAAAGGAAGGAAGGTAGGTTTTAAACTCATAATCCCTCTGCCTTCACTTTCAGAGTTCAAGGCCTACAAGTAAAGTGCCATCATGCCTAGCCTCAAATATTATTTTTTAAACCCAAAAGTAGTTTTTGAAAGGTAGCCATGGTATACAAAATTCACCATAGGAATATGTAAGCAAATACACACACACACACACACACACACACACACACCTCATGCCATCAGATATCACAAAAGGCCAAAAGTGAAATACCTTGGCTGTGGGTAAAATTAACCAAAGCCAATTGGGTATAACTCAGGTTATTGATGTCTCTATAGCCTCGCTACTAAATTCTAGGGAAACTTGGCCTCTGATCTGATTCTGCAGCAATACCGTTACCCTAATAACTTTTATTGTCAAGTAAGCACAATGCACTACTACAAATTTCTCTGTATATAAAGAAACAGTCACGAGCTGATGCCTTGTAGCCCCAGATCCAGATCCACAAGTAGACACAGGACTGTTTAGTAACTGGAAAGGAGAAAAAAAAAAAAAAAACTGGCTCAGTCCCTGGAGCCCATGAGTTACACTGGCGAAGGGCTCGCGGAAGGAAGGAATAACATATAATGTTTATGGGTCTTAGTGTTTGTGTGGGCACAGATGCCTTGCCGAAAAACTGTGAAACCTAAGGAACTTAGGGCACGATATATCATCTTAACAAAGGATGATAAATTGTGGAGAAGTGACCACACAAAGGAAAGGGCATTTGGGAGCCTAGGGTTGGTAAAGTGTGGAAGATGATTAGGAGTATATGGAGGAAATGAAGAGACGATAAGGGCGACTCCAGTCAGGTCTATTTATGTACAGTCATTTGTGGGCTCCCTGTCTCCAGTGATAAGAGTTGTTCTGCTCTTCCTGGTACACGGAGAGTGCCATTCTCATGGGAAATGTGAGCCCTGCTTTTAGACAGATGGGGGGGTGGCAGAGAGCTCTTTCTGCGTCTGTTATTATTTGGTTGCCTCTAGCTCAAAATAATCAATATGCCAAAGTGTGTATTTTAAGGTGGCATATTTTGTACCCCTTCAGAAGGGAAACTCAAGGACTGTTCCCATGAGTATTCTAGTGACAGAAAACTCATTTTCTACTCCTCTAAGTTGCCATTACCCCACTTCTCTGAGGGAAGCCTCAACTGTCTGGTCCTTTTCCTGTGCACTTGGCCTATAAAATAAATGTGTATGCTTGTCTTAGTTAGGGTTTCTATTGGTGCAATGAAACGCCATGACCAAAAAGCATGTTGGGTAGGAAAGATCTTGCAGCTTACACTTCCACATCAGAGTTCACCGCTGCTGGAAGAAGTCAGGGCAGGAACCTAGGGGCAGGAGCTGAAGCAGAGACCATGGAAGAGTGCTGCTTACTGGCTTGCTTCCCATGGCTTGCTCAACCTGCTTTCTTCTAGAACCCAGGACCACCAGCCCAGGGATGACAGCACCCACAATGAGCGGGACCTTCTCGCCAAGCACTAATTAAGAAAAAGTCAGACCTTTTGGAGGCAGTTTCTCAATTGATGCTCCCTCCATTCAGGTAACTCTAGACTGTGTGCCAAGTTGACATAAGACTCGGCAGCACAATGCTCCTCTCCTGTCCTTCTGTCTCCCACTCGTGTCCGAAATGTGAGAAGATGAGGCGAGCACGGTGGCACTATCTGGTACCCCAGCATCAGGAGGCTGAACCTGGACAGGAGTTCAAAGTCAGTTTTGGCAACAATGGGAGACATCCAAAAAATAAAAATAAAAGTAGTGAGTCTCTAACTAGGTTTCTTGATTGAAACAAAACAAAAGAGGAAAAGTGACCACAGAGGAACCCAGGTAACCCCCAAACACAGAAGCTATTGCTGTTGCCCTTGACTCCCCCTCAGAGACCGAAGGTAAGTCTCTCTGGTTGAGGACACACCATCCATTTAGGACACAGCACCCAGATGACTCAAGCTGGGTCTAGCTGCAAGACTCTCTTCCCTGGAGTCTAGCTTCTGTAGCGCCAAAAAGCACTGAGCAAACCGCAAGGGAAGGAAGCAGTTTTTAGTCCTATCCAGTTGTCACATGTATGAACCACAGCAATGACCATCATGGCCAAGAGATCCCTAAAGGGGCAGCCGTGGGCCTCCCATGGCGTTGGTAAGCAACAGATGTCTGAGAGACTTTAGGCACACTTCACCAGAAGGAAAACTATGCCTCGAACTGAGAACTTAATCCACTCCTCAGGGCCAGTGGGGTCCTGGGTCTTAGAAGAGAATCTACTACTTCCACTTTGCCAGACTGGCATAAATTCCTAACTACATTCTAAATTTCATCCTTTTACCCACAGATAAATAGATTTATAGCTACCACCCCTCCCTCACCCCACCCCCAAAACGGCTTCTCTTTATGGCAAATTGAAACCATCGCAGAAACCCATAAGCAAACACAGTGTGGAGATCAATGGACGGTGGCGAGCCCAGTCACAGTGGATGTAGCTACAGCGTCTATGGCTCAGGGAATACCACCAAATCAAAAAGGAGTAGAGGGATATGGCAAAGGGGACAATTTACTCCACAAACTAAAAAGCAGTCCTGACACAGAGATGGATTTGGTGGCCAGTGAATGAGGCTACATATTACACTCTGAAATGAATGGTCCAGGCAAATGTTTTGGCTGTGATTTGACTCTGATGTGAATATTTATTTTTGAGACAAGTTCTCTCTATGTAGATTTGCCTAGCCCAGAACTCACTATGTAGAACAAGCCAGCCTCAAACTTATAGAGATCTGCTTGGTCTGCCTCCTGAGTACAGAGATTAAAGGCAAAATCTTTTGCTAAGTAGAAACGAAATCCCTGGCACTGGAGAGGCCTGGGAGTGTGGAGGGGTCCATATCTGAACCCGAGACAAGCAGAGGGCCACAGACCTCAAAGAAGAGAATGATGGACAGGTTTTTAGGGATCCGTGGATGGACTATTTCAGGCTTCAAGGTGATAAAACTGAACGAAATCTCATAACACAGTTAGAGGGGTCCAATCTAGCCAGCTAGACCAGCTAAACTGGTGAGCTCTGGGTCTGAGTGAGAGAGCCTGACTCGATTCACGAGGAAGAAGAAGACACAGCAGCAGTCACCTCCAGCCTGCACACACAAATGCTCCCCATAAATGCTCCCACACATAGGCAACAAGAATACACACAGACTTGCCTCACAATGGCTGGGCGGACATTTGGACCGTAGCCAGAGGGATTCATTGTGACCTAAGACAGAATCCCTGTCTCAGGGAAAATAAGCAAAGCGGCATAAATACAGTGGCAGTGCCCGGAATCCTAGCACTTTCAAAGCAGAGGCTGAAGGATCAGGAGTTCAAGACCAGCCCCTCCTCCCTCAGTCACTAATCCACACCTCCTAGGCAGCCTATGCTGGGTTATTAGAGTACTTAGGTCCAATTTAGACAAAAAAAAAAAAAAAAAAAAAAAAAAAAAAAAAAAAAAACCGAGAAAAGGAGCCAACTTCTGCCATAGTTCCTTCGGGGAGTCTGTAGGCACTTCAAAGCTTCTTGACTAGACTAGGGAGGGAGGAAAAGTGGAAAATAAGTAAGTATTCTGTACTCTAGGGCTTCATCGTTCGTTTCCAGTCCCTTGGAGAATGTATTGAAAAGGGGCTGGGGGGAAGAATGCTCCTAAAGTCTGTCAGACATGTACGTGATTGTAGATGGAGTCTTCTAGTCAGACAGAAACACAACCCGGTGACTACAAAGTAATGACAAAATTCAGAATGGGTCTGAAGAGTCCTTTGGCCTATCCCCTGGGAACTTCTGAGGGTTTCTTGTCTCTATCATCAAAAGCCTGGCTAGCATTGAAGTCTGAAGATTACATCTTTGGACAGGGACTGCTTTGATGTGTCTTTAGGAAGGGTTTCCCTCCATGAATTGGCGAAAGGTAGTCACTTTGCACCCTGAGGATTCTCATGGGGTCAGGAATTTGGGAGCAGCTCCTGCAAGAGCCTCAACTGTATTAAAACAGCAGTGCTGGGCCAAAAGATGACTCAGCAGGTAAAAAACACTTCAATGCCCAGAATCCACATGCTGGGATGAAAGAACCAACTCTAACAAGTTGTCCTCTAACCACCACACATATCACACACTCATACTTATCACACACCCACACATATCACACCCACACATATCACACACTCACACGTATCACACACTCATACACACACACTTATCACACACGCACACATATCACACACTCATACACACACATCACACCCTCACATATATCACACATACACAATAAGTAAACAAAATGTAAAAGGAAATGTCACGTATTTTTAAAGAAACAGTTCAATGTGGAGGTACACACCTGCAATCCCAGCACCTGGGAGACAGGAGTCTCTGGAGTTCAAGAGCATCCTCAGCAACATAGTGAGCTACATGGAATCCTGTCTCCAAAACAACAAAAAGAGAGGAGGAGGCTGAAGAGGTGGCCCCATGAGTAAAAGACTTGCGGCCCAAACATGAGGACCAGGATTTGCATCCCCAGAACCCACACAAATGCTGGGTGGGTGTAACAGCCTGTGAGCAATCCCAGCACCCAGAAGACAGAGACCAGCGACCTCCAGAGCAAGCTGGCTAACGAGACTAGCTGAACTGGTGAGCTCAGGGCTCACGGGAGAGACCATACCTCAATCCTCTGGCCTCCACACACAAACACAGCCCCCACACAGGCATACCACACACACACACACACAGACAGAGAGAGAGAGACAAAGCCACGGCCATTTCTTTGGGAGATGCTTGGAGAACACAGTCATCTGTTGACTACCTGGCAGGAGAATAATATAAAAGGATTGGGTGACCTAAGAACAGCTGGAGTGGTGAGGGCAGATGGCAGAGGGGTTCATGGCCCTGAGGGAGAGCACTGTAAACCTAGACAGGGGGACAGACAAAACCCAAAGGTGAGGGGGGAGGGGAAAAGAAGAGTCAGCTGAATCCCTTGTGGCAGAACCGGTACAGAGTACACGCACCTGTCGATAGTGACAAAGGAAGAAACACAGAGGCCAGAGCCACCTTAGACCTCAAGGTAACTATGGAAGGCCCTTCCATCCTCATCAGCCCAGGTAATTGTAAGAGAAGCAGCAATGCATGCTGGGGCTCTCCTCTCTTACCCTGTGCCGGGTGCTTTCCCCATGGCCTGATATGGGACTTCAGGCAACCCTACTGAAGTATTCCTATGTCCATTTTGCAAGCAAGAAAACTGACGTTCAGAGAAGGTCATAATGTAGCATAAGACAAAGCCAGTCCAAGGAGCACCCACACAAGGAGGCATGTTATTTTAAGATGTGTTACATTTGTTTATGCTGTGGAACATTTGTTTAATGATGCAAAGATGTGCTGCATTCTTTAATGTTGCATTTTTTTAACTCTGTGAAGCTGTGTTACTTTGCCTGCCTAAAACACCTGATTGACTTAATAAAGAGTTGAATGACCAATAGGTAGGCAGGAAAAAGGATAGGTAGGGCTGGCAGGAAGAAAGAATAAATAGGAGGAGAAATCTGGGGAGAAAAGACCAGGGAGCAGAAAAAGAAGGGGAAGACCGTCAGGGGCCAGCAGCACAGCAAGTCACAGAGTAAGAAGTAAAGGAAAATAAAAAACCCAGAGGAGAAAGATAGATGGGATAATTTAAGAAAAGCTAGCTAGAAACAAGCAAAGCTAAAGTCGGGAATTAATAAGTAAGAATAACCCTCTGTGTATTTATTTGGGAGATGGGTAGTGCTCCCCACCCCCAAAAAAAGAATAAAGAGAAAAAAGAAAAGAAAAGAAAAACAACTACAGAGGAAACCAAAATGGTGGGAGGACAGAAGAGAAGGGACAGAAATGCCAGCCTCAATAAAGGCAGAAGGGGACAAGGATATAAAGACAAAAGTTTCTCAGCTTGTACACCTCTGTTGAGCAGACCCTGGACCCTAATCCTCAGCAGATTTGGGTTCTCAGCCACAGGAAGCTAGCAGGGAATTAACTCACCTTGAAATGAGATTTAATTGTTCTACAGAAACATTAGCATGTGTTCCAGCCAAGAAGAAGAAAGGTTTATGATCAGACGACAGACAGAGGTAATGATGACTCTGGATCAACCAGAGAGTAAGGTGAGGTCAAGGGGGAACAGGCCAAGGAAGAATAGTCTGTGGAGGAGTACAAAATGGACAAGTTGTTCCAGGATGGGAAGAAAGAGACCAGGATCCAGCCCTCTGGGAGACCACGGAGCAGCAATGAAGTCACACTCCTGTGGGGATCTGTTCCAGGAATCTCACAGTGGGAGGAAGAAACACATTCCTCAAGACAAGTTGAAGCTCACCGAGGGCTGGGGAATGAGGGAGCCACATCCAAGATGACTCACAGAGGCTGTTGGTGGCTCCGTTTCTCCGTGCTTATATTCTAAGACAGCAAAGAAGGAAACCATCACACATTTGTAATGAGTACACACTGTGGCAAACATCATGCCAAGACACGAGAAAGGGGGAGGAGAAAAGAAAAGAAGGAGAGGGAGGACGAAAAGGCCAGGGGGAGCAGGAAAAGGAAGGAGGGGAAGGAGAGGAAAAAGAGGAGGAGGAAAGAAAGAGGAGAAGGGAGAGGAGGGGGGAAAAGAGGAAAGAGAAGGGAGAAAAGTAGGAAGGAAGAAAGGGGGGAGGAAAAGGGGAGGAAGAGATTGGAGGTGCCAGAAGAATCCTAACTTCCCTGGTTCAAAGTCCTTACAGATCATCTATGGAGAAACCATGTAAGATAAAAGTCAACTGCAAAATAGCAGACTACTGGGGGGCATGGGGCCTCTTGGGCCACCCTTCAGGAGTAAGAAGAGTTTTCTGAGATAGGTGTCTTCCTAGCAGAGTCCGAAAGGACATTGCATAGAGTTATGGCTACTCAATGAGTCCTGACCAGTCCTGACCAGCATTCGTACTTAAAGTGGCCTAGAATGGAAAGGAACAGAGTTCACCACCTACATAGGAGCTCCTCATAGCACATCAGTGTGAGGCCCGTTTGCATCTGTGTACTCCTGCCAGGTGAGCGCCAGGTTAGGACAGAGAGCATGCTACATCATAACTTCACTTATGTATTTCCTGTGCGTAGACTGAGGGACTGGAGAGAGGACTCAGCAGTTAAGATGTCCTGCTCTTTCTGAGGAACCGAGTTTGGTTCCCCGAACCCATCAGGAGATTCACAGCTGTAGTTCCAGCTCCAAGAGACTGGGTACCCTCTTCTGGCATCTACGGGCACCCAAACACATAAACTCAAACACAGACACACACACAGACAAATTAAAAATAAGTCTTAAAAATAAGTTTGGAAAAACACTAGTTATAGTATAAAATGAAAGAATAAAATAGAAAGCAAAAATTGTAAATAATATGTATCAATAAAATGTATCAGTCAGGACTAGCTGGGTGACGACACAATGACAACCAACAGATGTCACTTGCCTACGGCAAGGGTTGGCATGTCCAGATGTTACACATCAGTGGGCAATCATCTAGAGCTCCCCTTGTTCTATACTCACTCTAGAAGATAGTGTATGCTAAGAATCATCTCCGTATAGAATGTTAGTGGTCACATGAGAGCTAAAAATATGAATCACTTATGGCTATTAAACACCCTCCTGGAAGTGTCGCTGGCTCACGACTCAACTGGTCAAAGCAAAGGGGCTGCATTTGACAGTAGCGAGAGAAGGAAGGCAGAGCCCCTTGTTAATGATAGTTATACAGCCTAGGGGGGGGGGGGGCGCGTGCCTGTCATCCAGGAGACTAAAGCAGAAGGACCAGGAGTTCTAGGCCAGCCTGCACTACACAGTGAAACCCTGTCTCAAAAAACTGAAAATGAACACACTCTTCCCACAAGAGGTTAGAGGAGGGAGATAAAGGACGAGGTGCATCTTGGAAACTGCGCTACGACGCTTGGAGTCTCCCCTGAGAACAAGGATGAGCCACTGAAAAGCTGTAAGGAAAGTGACCAGATGTCCCCTAGGTAAGGTGCCTCTGCCTGTAGCGTGACATGGATGGAGAAGGGCTGAGAATGCAAACAGGGAACCTACGGTATTAATCAGCTTGGCCAGACCAAATGCCTTGCTAGAGGAGCAAAGGGCAGGCTGGACAGGGAGAGCTGGATGGTAGAGGGGTGTGGGTTTGATCCCCAGCAATGCAAAACAGGCAGGCAGAAGGCCAGTTCTTTTCTCCCTGGCAATAATAAACCTCAGAGCTACATGTTACAAAATAAAGAGCAAGAAACACGACATTAAAAGAAGGACTTACAAAGGATGTAGCTCAGTTGGGAGAGTGTCCTGGCAGGCAGGAAGCTCTAGGTTTGTTGCCTGGGCACCCCATAAACCCCAGTGTGGTTGCACACTCCACTAATCTCAGCACACAGAAGATGAGGCATCCTCTGCTGCATACGGAATCCAAGGCCAGCCTGGGCTACGTGACAGCCAAAAAGCAGGAGAAAGGTTTATGTCGGCTCGTGCCTTAAGAAGAGGTTTCAGGACAGTCATGTGCTCCTTGTTCTGTTGCCTCTGGTAGTACATATGCATCAGAGCAGCCTGGAAGTGAGAGACAGAACACTGGGAAGGAGTAGAGGATCCAACATTGCCTTCAAAAGCATTCCCTGGTGACACACCTTCCTCCCACTAGGCACCGCTTCCCAACAGCCTTTGGCGCATGGGCTTTTGTGGCAACAGCGGCCTGCCTCCCCTCCCCTCCAAGGGAAGACAGCTGGCCACACCTCAAAGGGGTTCTACTATGAAAGACCCCAACTCTGTCACCCTTTCCTCCTGCTCCTTCCTGGTAGCTCCCCTGTGGACCTGCGGTGGGATGCGTGGTACTCACTTCAGACCCCAGAGAAGACACAGTCACACAAGAGAGGCATCTGACAAAAACATGGTTCCTGCTCCTGCAGACAGAAAAGAGGAAAGAATGCCTAACCATGCATAAATGAGCATATTTTCTTATTTGATTTGAACATTCAAATTCATCTGTATGGAGCATGTGTTTCATTATACAGGAGGCTGGTTCTGTTCAAAATGAGGCTCTGGAATGCCCTGAGTAACTCCGTGAAAGGCGTTCCAGAGCAATGTTCCTGAACATAAGCCCATAAGAGGAACAATATATGCACACAGGCAAATATACACATAAGTACAAGGTGACAATATCATAAATCCAGAGGCATCAACAAACACATTACACAGTTTCATTACAGGTTTCAGAGCCAGAATTCTAGTTTGGCTTCATCTTTTGCTAGCAAGGAAAAGATTTTTAAAAAAAAAATCACATACATGTATGTGGAAAGAGAGAGAGAGAGAGAGAGAGAGAGAGAGAGAGAGAGAGAGAGAGAGAGGAAGTCCTGTAAACACGATATTAGTGTCCATGGTAAGGTACAAATCTATGACCAGGATGGGTTCTTCCATTGGTCCCAAATGTCATTCCCCAAGGAAAAATGCCAACAGTCTCCACCTTCCAGATCTCTGCCTTGGAGAACCCGACAGCGTAGCTGAGTCTTCTCCCTACACAAAGCAGCCGTCCAGGCGTGGAGGAAGAGCGGGAGCCATGTTTTTGTCAGAGCCCCTCTGTGATGTAGCGGGTGTCTACATGTCCCCTCCTCTTTAGCTAAGGGCTTCAGGCAGACCGAGAGGAAAAAACCATCTCTGGAAAGTGTCAGTCTACCCAGCAACACTGTACAGCCAGGACAAGGACCCCTCTGAGACATAGAAAGCTGTTGGGAAAGTAGATAGAATGAACCTGATTGACCATTATTTTTTAAAATAAATGGGGTCCAGTTTGCCTCTGCTATAATCCAGGCATCACATTCATATGAGAACATAAAATGCTACCCAGCTGTACGTAAAACAATATGTGTGTTCCCAAATCATAGTGATAGCACTTGGCAGGAAGACTATATTTTGACCAAATAAAAGATGACCTAAATTTGACTCAGTGGGGTGGGATTTACGATGTGATTGCTTCTTGAAAATAATGGGATAGAGATAGGGGGATTTTGTGAGGGTGGAAGGAAGGGGATGGGAACAAGATAGGATGGAAAGTTACGTGCCTTTCGCTGCATCTGGGGGCTTAGTTTGCACAAAGAAAAAGAAAAAAAAAGGAGGGGCATTTAATTTTAAATGTCTAGTGCGTCCCTCCCAAATAAAACCCCTTTTTATATCAGGCATCCATATTGCAAAGCCTCACTCGTGCCAGCATCAAACACACAGAGAAGCAGCTTCTCAAATATAATGAGGAATGCATAAAACCATTGCAGGCTCCCCCGTCTCCAGTGACTGTTACGCATTCCTCCAGTCCCTCTTTCATTCATATGTATGATCATTTGACAAGGATGTATTGTGGGCTTAATGTGTAACAGGCTTTCGGATAGGATGGGAGACAGCTCCTGCCCTAAATGAGCCCACAGCCCAGGAAACGGACCACCTCCGTCCAGTGTGAGAAGGGTCAGGATAGGAAAAATACTCAACACGAGGAACACAGTAACACCGCTGAGACAACACAGGGTCCGTGAGACCCCTCGGGAGCAGATGCTACAGGCACCAGAGAGGGCAAAGTTCATACGGTTGAGTTCTAAGAATGGAGGCATAAGCTAGAGAGTTCTGGAAAGATCAAAGGGATGAGCGTGCAGCGTGAACAATGGTGGGCGGTGCTCCCGTGTGCGTAGCTCTTACACACATTGCGACATTTGAATGACATACATACTGTTCCCAGATGCTCCGCTCAGCACAGGCATTCGTTAGGATGTGGGTATCGCTTATGTAACCAAAACCTGAACTGCAAGTGTTGTAAGCAGAGTTTACTGTCTTCCCTAACAGCCCAGGCTTGAGCAACCCAGAGCTGCACAGAGCTCAAGGCCCCACGCTTATACTGCCCTAGGTCTCTAGGTTATCACGCTCAGTCATCTAAAGGGAAGCCCCTCCACTTCGCAGTCCCAGCCAGAGGGTCTGGGGAACCCAAAGGGGAAGACGCTTCCTTTAACCGTGTTCACCAAGTTTTACATGCTCCACATAGACCGCGGGCCACAGCTTTGCCCATGACCACACCTGTCTACCCAAGAGCTAGAGAGGCCTCCCTAATCAGGACAGCCTGGAACACAGCTAAAGACTTGTCAGGCACAGAAAGGAGAAGCGGGTACCGGGAGTAGAATATCTCTTTCCACAACATGTGTGCCCTCTTGCTCTGAACCCCTGACCCTCGCAAGCTCTAAGTTCGTCACTGACCTACACCCACAACAGTGTTAAAGAATTTCCCAGAGCCCCATGACTTTAATCTCAGCACTATGGGAGGCAGAGGCAGGTGGGTCTCTGTGAGTTTGAGGCCAGCCTGATCTACATAGCAAGTTCTAGGCTATAGGAAAGCTTGTCTAAAAAGATAAAAAGAACTTTCCAGAAGATCTCTGGGGGTTCCGTACGCAAATACACACATACAAATTTAATGCAATAACTAACCAGAAAGAACGGAGGGAGGGAGGGAGGGAGGGAGGGAAGGACGGAGGGAGGGACGGAGGGACGGAGGGAGCTACTCTTATGCTGTGGTGCCCTCACCACCATGGTGAACTGAATCTCTCCAAAACAAGGCACAAATAATCCCTTCTTCCTCCCTTAAGTTGCTTCTTGTTGGGTCACAGCAACATAAAAAGGAACTAACCCACTCACTCTTTCTTCACTGCCTTGTAGGGAGAATCAACAGAAAGAATGCCTGGGTGCTTTTTCCCAATACTGTATCAAATCACCCAAAACCTCTGACTTAAAACAACACCGATGTGTGTGATCTCATTATTTCTGTGGGCTGGAGAAGCAGGCACAGAAGGTGCAGCCTCCCTGCAAGGATCTCAGCAGAAGAAACTCCAGCTGGGCTGAAACACACAAGAGGATCAGGTCCTATCCTAGGTTGGCTAGATGTGGACAGACCTCTTTACCTTGGGAACATAGGACTGAGGTCCCAACTTTCCTGCCCAAGTTCCATGAGACAAACAACCAAGTAGATAGGAAGCATGTTACCAGTGTGGTGTGGGTGTCACATGTCCTTGCTCTCCCCATCTCCTACCCCACACCATCACCACTTTCCTCCCTCCCTCCTGAGGGGCCCTGGAGGCTGGCCGATGCAATGGTGAGCAACAAGGTCGCAGTAGAAGATACCAGCCTTGTCCTGGCATCCAACCCTATGTCATGGCGATGGCAACCAGGCGTGAGTTCTGAGAAGTGGATTTTGAGACTAACCAGTCATTTCCAGGTGAAGCTATTGGAGCCATAAGCCTGTTCTCCCGGTATCCTGAAGCCGTTTCTCTTACTTTTCCCTGGAAACGCGCTTGGACTGCGTTCTCATCCACCGCTACCGCTCTCTCAACAGATTTATGCTCCCAAAAGACAGGATTTGATCTTGAAAGTGTTCCAAATACATCCTGTCTAGAGATGCTTAGGACTAACCAAGGATTAATGGCCAAAAGCAACTTAACTGGAGAATGGCGACGGCTCAGAAGGACCTAGTAAGGACTGCCTGGCACGAAGCAGCACTTGCTGGTGAACTTCTCGAAGCGCTGAAATAAAAGGGTCAAGAGTCATCTACTTAAGTAATGCTCTCCTCGGCAAAACACTGCAGTCCAGTTCCACTGTCACAATGAGCTATTATGTGTGTGTGACATCGACTTAACGTAAGGATTACACCAGTCATAAGACATTCCTTTATAATACCTAAAGCACGAGTCCAGCTTGGTGGTGTTTTTACAAACCTAACGTCCATCCAGGAGAAGGATTTGAAAAACCCGTCTCCTTTATTTAACATTTCTGGGCTCAAGTGGTCATCAAAACATCAATACAGACATCACCTCCGGAAAAAACAATAATATGTGAACCAGGAACCACCAATTCTCCCCACCCCTTGTGGCTCAAATGCCTTCTTCATCTTTGAGTTGCTAAGCAAGACTCTAAGGGCAAGAACGGGATACCCAACGAGCCCTAATGACCCAGACGTGGAATGTTCCTCTTCCCTGAGTAGACTGTGCCAAAGCCAAGCCTCTTTAAGTTAAAAAAGGCCATCTATGAGTCATTAGAGACAGAAGTGCCAAGAAAGCTACTGGATTAGTTCAGCATTATAGGCAGGAGACTTGCAACTGCCAACTGCTTTATAACCGTTTTTATGAAGTATTACTCACAGTCCTCCAAGGAGACAAATGAGGAAAAGAAGCCTTTTACTTAAAGAGGCATTTGGCCACAGTCATCCTGGAAGCAGCAAGTTCATGTTCGGACCTCCAGGTCAACATTCCATCTCATACACCACTTGGCCTTCCAGCAAGAATATCCTCACATCAATGGAAACAAGGTGTGAGATTATATTAAGAGCCCAAGAAAAACGGGTGAGTTAAGTACAGCTGAGACCAGAGGTCAGGAAACCTGCTTCCAACTCTGGTCAGTTGATTAATATCGATGATAAAGTTAGGGTACAGTACAGTAACCCTAACAGGGGCTGCTATGAGTTGGATCATAAATGCCCCCATCACATGTACTACATGTACATGTTATCCTCTCAAGTTATATAAATGTGATAAACAGTATCCTCTCAAGTTAATGGATGATCAGAACTTATATCTTGGCAAGATTTTCGTCTTAAATTAAATGTATATCATAAGCTCTATTTGCAATGCTTGATGTAGTGTAGTTAGTGTCCCTAAAGTTGTAGCCTTACAGAAATATCAGTTAGTCTTATCCATTTGTATATAGTTGTTGATACTGATGCTTTGCTATCTGTTTGTTTGCTGATTGGGTCTTTGTAGTGTATTTTTGGGGGAGAGGGATATTTGAGACAGGAATCACCCTTTTACCCAGGCTGGTCTAGAACTCACTATATAGTTCAGGCTGACTTCAAACTCATGGAAATCTTATTGTTCTCAGTCTCCTAAGTATAGGTATGAGTGACCTCGTCCGATCCAATATGATTTTATTACATTTAATTATTCATGTGGGAGTGGGGCATATGTGTAGGGGTGAGAGGACGACTTGCAAAAGTCGCTTCTCTCTTTCTACCATGTAGGTTCCGCTTATCAGATTTCTAGACAAGCATTTTTATCCTCTAAGCCATTTTGCCGCCCTGAAAACCCCTCCCAATATATTTCTTTTAAAACTCAATTTCTCTTATACAAATACTCAATCACTTTCAATAAAGAAATGAGAATGTGTGTAAAATTTCAGTGGATCATGATCCAATTTCATCTGTAAGCCTAAGTTATCACAAACAACTTACCAAAGGTTAATACAAAAAACACCAAGTAATTCAGATTCTATTCATTGCGCGGCAAAGGCAAACACGATTTCACGTAGAACTCCCTCTGCTCTGTTCATTTAAATGTCTCCCGGCCGTGAGAAGGATGTGGAAGTCTGATTTCTGGAAGCAGGAGCTACCTGGATCAGAAGGCCCTGCAGAGCCTGCTGAATGCTCTAAGAAGTATTTGAAGATGCTATCTTTGACTGCCAATCAATGCTAATTTTAATGGCTACTCTAGCTGATGAGGGAACAGGGGATCAACAAAGCTATTGCTCTTGTACGAATAATAAACTGAGCGAAGCCAGTGGCACATTCCTATACTCAAGAGACAAAGGACGGAAAAATCCCATGTCCAGACCAGCCTGGACTAGATAATAAACTCAAAGCCAGCCTGAGCTACCTAAGGAGATCTTGTCTGAAAACCAAAGGTCTAGGGATGTTGTGCAGCGACATAGTGTTTACCCAGCTTGCACAAAGCTGGGGCGGGAGTAGGTGGCAAACTTGCTGCTGTTGTTTGATTTATTTTATTAGCATCTGTTGGTTGTACATATTAATGGTGTTCGGTGAGGTATTTCAACACATGCGTATAACATGCAATCTGGCTGTTTACTGAACATAGTAACATATAATTAATGAAGATGATATATTGCCTTCCACGATGATTACCTTTGAAGGCAAAACTATATAAATGTTCTTCTGTTTAATTTGGCTACTTTTTTAAAGCCTCATTGCTTTATAATTAGATAATAATTCCATACTGTGAAATGAGTACTTCCAAGAGCCAGCTATTTTGCTAACTGCTGTAAGATGGATTTATCACCTCAAATTCACAAAAGGGGTGCCTCGATTCCCCCATACTTTCCAAAGCTCCACTGTCCCATCTTATTTGAAAGAAGAGTCCGCATTCTCTGAGAAACTTCCGCGTACCCTATAGAAGCACTCACTTACAGGCTTGCCTTCAATTACCAGTGGCTGATGAGATCGAAGCAGAAGCTGTTGACAAAGCTTCCAGAAAAGAAGAAAGACAGACTGACAGCTAAAGGACTCATGGACGCTTCCTGCCCCACCCTGCCCCCACTCCACCTGACTGTGCAGCATGTGGAGAAAATGCTGGGCGTTCAACTGGGATCTTGCAATTTATGAATAGAAATCACAAACTAAAAGTGGTCAGACCTGGTGGTGAAGACCTGTAATCTCAGCTAAGGAAGGCCACAGTGAGAGGATTGTAAATTCAAGACCAGCCTGGGCTACAGAGTGAATTTAAACTCAGTTTGTAAAATTTGACCCTCTAAAAATTAAGAGTTAAAAAAATAAAAAGGCAGGTGCATAGCTCAGCAGAAGAGTGCTTGCCTAACATGCATGAGGCCATGGTTCACTCCTCAGGACTGAAGAAAGAAAGAAAGAAAGAAAGAAAGAAAGAAAGAAAGAAAGAAAGGAAGGAAGGAAGGAAGGAAGGAAGGAAGGAAGGAAGGAAGGAAGGAAGGAAGGAAGGAGAGAGAAATAGAGTAAGGCATTGGTGGCACAGGCCATTAATCCCAGCACTCTAGAGGCAGAGGCAGGTGGATCTCTGTGAGTTCAAGGCCAGCCTGGTCTACAGAGTGAGTTCCAGTACAACTGGTACTACACAGAGAAACCCTGTCTTGAAAAACGAGAGAGAGAGAGAGAGAGAGAGAGAGAGAGAGAGAGAGAGAGGCAGAATGAAGGAGTTGGGGGAGGAGACTAAGAGGGAAAGAAAAAAAGTAGCAGAAAATTAAACTAAAAAAAGATATTGTTCTGACAGTAATTAAGCTTCCAAGCCATCCATGGTAATCTTTTGCCAGATTGTTATTTCATTTTATTTTTAATATAAAATGTACTTACATTTTACTGTGTGTGTGCATGTGTGTGTGTGTGTGTGTGTGTACACTTGTACACTTGTATACATGCACACAGATCAGAAGCAACTTCCAGGACTCAGCTCTTCCCCCTCTGTCATGTAGATTCTGGGAATCAAACTGACGTCATCAAGTTTAATCGCATGCACCTTTACCCTCTGAGGCATTTCACCAAACCTGGAATTATTTTATACAAGGAAAATAAATAAATAAATAAACTCTTATCTGACTAAGCCACACTATTTGGGGTGTTTTGTTCTGTGCTCTTAATCTTTTCTGATGGTACTTTCCCACCACCTTAAACATAAGCAAGTTGAGACTTACTCATGAAACAATGGAGTCGTTTGCTCATTAAAACCCAGCACGCTGCATGTAGAGAAACATAATTCAATCCAGAAAATCCAATTTCAGAAACCCCTACCTCGCAGAGCCTATGTACCCATAAGTTTACTGATTAAGGCTAAGAGGCATCCAGGGCATGATCACATGCCTGTGATCTCAGCAAGGTTGGACGTTGAGGTAACAGAATGGACAGTGAGACCAGATTAGGCTACCTAGAAAGACCACGTCTCAGAACAACAAGAAATAAAGGAAATAACTAATGGAAACTGAGAAAAAAACAAGCAGCTAGGCATGCCCGTGGGGATTTTCTTGATTGGATCCTTTGAGGTAGAAAGTTCCACCCTAAATCTTTTATCGTGGGAGAACCCACCGCAAATCTGGGCCACCGTTTCTGGTGGCAGGCCACAGAAAAGTCACAGAAGAAGGAATCTTTGTTTTTGGCCTGCTTGCCCTTGTTCTCACTGGCAAATTTATCTATCCTGTTGCTGAGGCAATTCTTCGCTGGTACTAGAACCTACTTCTTCAGGATGTACACTGGAGACAGGTGGCTCCCTAAGGCTTCCCTGAGACTCTAGCACCAGATTGGAACTTCTGAGACATTCAGTCTTGTGGACTGGCAACTGCCAGGTCCTTGGCCTTTCCTTTAGGAGACATCATATATATTCAGACAAGCCACTCCAATAAATTCTGTGTATGTGGGAAGGAGGGTAGTGTGTGTGTGTGTGTGTGTGTGTGTGTGTGTGTGTGTTCATTCTGTCAATTCTGCTCCTTTAGAAAATGCTGACTTGCTGGGCAGTGTTAGCACATTCCTTTAATCCCAGCACTTAAGAGGCAGAGGCAGGGGAATATCTGAGTTTGAAACTAGCCTGGTCTACAGAGTGAGTTCCAGGACAGCCAGGTCTACACAGAGGAAACCCTGCGTCAAAAAAAAAAAAAATTAAAAAGAAAACCCTGACTAGCACATGTATACATACATATACATACACACACATATACATGTCGCACATAAATGTAATTAAAAGCTTTTTAAAGAGAGAAGAAAATCACAGAAGTAAGACAGCGAATAGATAATAGACTCTCACATCCGTTGAACTGAGTCTATGAGTTTCTGAGTAATTAAACATATAATTTATCTGCTATGTAAATTAATAAAGATTAATACCTAATGATGAAGTCCACTCCTCTCATTCTTTTTTGGCCAGTGATCTTCTTAGGCCCCAAGACAAGTCCCTGCCTCACCCTACAAAGATATACAGCTCTGCGTGCGTGACCCCATCTTGTCCAACTAGCCTCCTGTATAGCTGGTTCATCCTCGCTTTCCTGGGCTGTGACTGATTGAGACAGGAAGCCCTCAGTCGATTACGGTGCCCTCCAAACGGTCCGCACCTGCCCTTGAACAGCGACCACGCCTGTCGTGCTGCGCTCTGTGCTTCGCAGAATACCTGGGGGGGCACAGCGACTTCACTGGACACCACATTTTCCCCGGCTTCCTAAGAACAACCAAAGGCTTGGGGATGGTTTCAGCGCTGGGCCAGAAGGAAATTCCACTCCACCGCTGCATTTCATTTTGCTGATTAGCACAAACCCCAGGCAGTTTCGCTAAATTTCAGGCCTATAATTCCACAAGGACTTTGTCCAGATTGCTCATGGGTCAGTCTGTCTTCCTGGAAGTAGCCAGGGCTACCACTGTGCCGTGCTGATCATCGGAGTCAGCTTGATTGCCGTACTGCTCAAAGGCCAGGACCCAGTGCAGACCGGCAAACAGGCTAGCCACCAGCTAGATACTGGAGAAACTCAGTGGCAGCCAGCGCAGTTGCGGAGGAGGGGGAAGAGCAGGACTCTCCTTGGGAAGTCTGAACCATGCTTCTAACCCTTTGTGCTGGGTGTGCAGGCCCTTCTCTTTCTCTAGACCTGTGGGTTGTGACCCCCATATCAGACGTCTATATTGAGATTCGTAACAGTAGTGAAATCACAGTTATAAAGTAGCAATAGTTTTATGGCTGGAGGTCAGCACCACCTGAGAAACTGTATTAAAGGGTCACGGCCATTAGGAAAGTTGAGAACCGCTGCTCTAGACACCCTGCCCTCCCCAAAGACTGCTCTGTGAAGTCAGTTAATGTCTCTCTCAGCCTGGTTTCAGAATGAGTTCGCCCAGTGGAACACTCCAGCGGGTGCTGGGGGTAAGGAGCAGAGAAAGGTCAAAGTCCACAGAGGTGCCGGGAGCTGGCCGAGCCTTTCAACTGAAACTCAGTTCTCCTGTCAGGCAACCCTCCCAGGAAAGCTGTCTTTCTTCAGGGTCCAGGATCCACTCTATCTGACTCCTTCCACCTCACGCACAATAATGGCTTCCCACAGTATCACCCTAATGTACTAGACTCTCCTAAGGGTGTCCTTACCTACCATTCCCAAACCTGACAAACTCTCCTCAAAGAGCGTGCCTTTCTTTTCCTGTCAGGGTCCCCAAAGATCTTCCAAACAGGTATAAACTAGTACGTGGATGTCCAGAGCACTTGAAGCTGAAGGTGAAGGGGTTTGTGGAAGTTCAAGTCAGTTCCACCATTGGCCCACACATGACCCAGCAAGGGGCCCAACTTCTCTGGGTCAGTCTTCCAGATAAAACACAGGACTCAGGGGCTGGAGAGACGGCTCAGCGCTGAAGAGCACTGGCTGCTCTTCCAGAAAACCTGGCTTCAATTGCCAGCACCCACATGGCAGCTCACAACTGTCTGTAACTCCAAGATCTGACACCCTCACATGGACGTACATTCAGGCAAAACACAAATGCAAATGAAATAAAAATAAATAAAAATTAAAAACAAACAAACGAATTAAAAAAAAAACCATAGTACTCAAGTGACCTCTAGGACCTGTCCAGATTTAGGCTCATCCTATATGCTCCTGCCCCTTCCCTGCTTTTCTTCCCAGCTATGAAGAATCTCCCATGGGCTCATGTGTTTCAACACTGGGTCCCTAGCAAGTAACAATGATATGGAAGATTGTGGAACCTTCCAGGGGTAGAGCCTGCTGAAGAACACGAAGAGGGGGTGGGGGATGGGGGTTGGGGTTTCCATCCCTTCTCTGCATCCTGACTGCGGTGACAGTAACCACCCTCATCCTGTCCTTGCAGGATAGGCTGTACCAGGATAACTCAAAACAAGAAGCTCCTGCCTTTGGTCGTTTTTTTTTTTTTTTTTTGTCAAGGGTTCGGTGAGAGCAACCAAAAACCTAAACAATATGCCTCCCTCTTAAATACATCTTTGACACACACAGATCCCCCTCCCAGCCACACCACACACACCTCAACTCCTCTTCAGTGCCACCTAAAGAACAATACAGGATAATCACACTTAGAAAGAAAACCAAGAAACCCCTGTTAGCCCACCCCACCCCAGGTCTTAATCCTGAAAGCACTGCAAAGACAGACCCCCACCAAATCCTTTCTGAAATTTTCATATGGCTTAAAAACTCTTTTGCCATGTGCTCACTGACATAAATTACAACTTCATGTTGTAGCAGTTCAGGTTAAAATGAGCTGTACGTGGGTCCGTGGTCAACTAATTCCCAAACAATCTGCCCTTGACTTTTGTTCACATCTAATTAACACGAAACTGCAATAAAAGGCAGAACAGCGTTGGAATCCAGTGTCCAGGAAAGAGCTCAGCCAATTCGCGGCTGTCAAGCATTTGTGCAGCTTGAGCCGAGGACAAAGCTGAAGTTCTAACCCTTCTCTCATTTCCAATTATGTAAACCACGAAATCAGCTGTTGCCAAAAGCGCGCAGAGATGTAATCCCCAATTTTCCAATTCAAACCTGGGTGTAGACTTAAATGGTACGGATAACGCTGTGAGCAATCGCAGAGGGTGGAAATGGTCACAGACTAGACAGAAAGCCCACGCAGCAGCCCCCCAACTCCGCAGCCTCCCACCACCTCCCACCCCACCCCACCACCTCACCCCTGCCTCCAGGACACGGTTGCTTTGCTTCCTTTTCTCATTGCTGTAACCAAAGCAACTTAAGGAAGGGGGGGGGGGTTATTTTGGCTCATGGTTCGAGGGTGCAGACGATTTTAGCAAGGAAGGCCTGGCAGGAAAGACACTATCGCCATGGTCGTGGCGGCATATTGACTTGAATGAGAAAGGAATATTTTGCCTCCATTCACAAGTTTTTGCCTCTGTCTCTCTGTTTGGGACCAAAGCCAGGTCACCACTTTCTTTGTCTTACATGTTTATATCCCCTTCGCTCCCAGGGCACGGTAGTGAGAGATGATGAATGAGGTCAGCAGCCTTAGAGAAGAGTGGGAGATGAGGGCTATTTACAACAGACCCTGCCAAGAAGAGAGGAGGGAGCAGAAGGCAAAGGCGGGCGACCTCCGTGAGTTCAAGGCCATCCTAGTCCATACAGTGAGTTCCAGGACAGTCAGGGCTAAAGAGAGAAGCCCTGTATCAAAAAACAAACGCAGAGGGGCTGGAGAGATGGCTCAGAGGTTAAGAGAACTGGCTTCACTTCCAAAGGTCCTGAGTTCAATTCCCAGCAACCACATGGTAGCTCACAACCATCTGTAATGAAATATGCTGCCCTCTTCTGGCCTGCAGGGACATATGCAGGCAGACCACTGTATACTTAATAAATAAATAAATCTTTAAAAAAAAAAACGCAGAGGAGAAGGGAAGAGTGAGGGGAAGGCACAGAAGAGTGCCCCTGTGCACGTAGCACGCATGTGCACAGACCCCCTCACTCACACACAATAATAAAACCTAGGTCTTTATTTTTTAAAAGATGCACAAAAAAATAATCTAAGCTTTTCTATTAGTCCCGATTTGATCAGTTTTAAACAGTTGAAGCATCAGGGAAGAGTTAATATATTATGGTCCCCCTCTCATAATTTAGAGGTTTGTTATACCATCAGGTGATTCTGCTCCTAGACAGGGAAGCCCTCCTTGTACACCTGCTTTCAACACGAGAAGAACCCAAATGGATTTTCCCTTCAAAATCAGTCCATTAGAGGCGTCCTGCTACCATGTGTCCATTGTTTGGTTTCTGCAAGCTTGTTTATTTCCATGACAGGTTAGTTAGTTGTCTTGGGAGCCTTTGGCTTCTGTCAATTTTCTCATCCTCTCTCCTCATCTGCATTCAAGGTCACCCATTTCTACACACCTGTTTAGGGGCCCCAGAAACTTACTTACTGCTGCGGTCAAAGCCAGGGAAGCAATCCTCTCCCGATGAGACAATTTCCTTTGGATCGCCGGCACCTCTTGTTAGGATAAAAATAACTGTGCCCTCCACAGCTCAGCCTGGCTATTAGGGGTTGCCATTATTTTGGCTCAGCACCCCAGGGCAATGACAGAATTTATTCTCTATTGTTTCTGCCAACCTTTCCGGGGGTTCTTTTTAACCTAGTAATTAATCCGCGCGAAGGTTCTGAACTGTGACCAGAAACAGTGTATTGAAGCACCTTGTTTGGGTGCTGGAGAAGGATGACAGACAAAAGTTGGACTTTTGTTTTCTTTCTTTCTTTTTTTTCATTTTTAATTCCTCCTTTGCATTCAGAAAGTAGGGCGTGTGTGTGTGTGTGTGTGTGTGTGTTCGTTCTGTGGTTTTCATGGCCACAAATGTGCAGCTGAGAGAATTGAGGAACTGGAATGTAAGACCGCAGGGGTCCCCTCTCTATCCTAGCCTGGGTCCCAAGCAGCTAGATCTCCACACTTCCCAGCCCATCAAGACCGCCTCTGGTCTTTGATGTGATAATCTGAGGCTAAGCATTGGTTGGAGCTGGCTCAGAAGCTACCATATACACAACTACAAACTTCAAAGCCCAGGGTAAAGGGTCCAGGGCTCCCATGGCACAGTAAGTTTGCTTTTTACACCACCAAAGAGAAAAATCTGAGCAAATTGGAGCAGGATCTTAAGCAGTCAAGGGGGACTCTCCCTACTCAGAAATAAGAAACTAATCAATGCTATCAACATAGATTCTCTTGGTCCTTAGGACTGTAATAATTTCCAGATGACGGCATGCATGTGATTAAGGTCTTCTGGCAGCTCATTCCTCTCTCAGGGCCCTGGAAGGGAGAGCAAGAGATTCGGTGGCTAGAGTCCAAGATATGAACTAGCTAGCAGGTAACACTTGACCCTGAACTATGCTGAGTGTGATTCTGGCAAGGAAAAAAACTCTCATATACTAAGACTTCAAATGATGCAACAATAACCCATTAGCAACACGCATGACTTGCAGGATTCTCCTGGCTTCTTGGGTTACGAGTTGTGGTACCTCTCCACCATGATGGCCTTTAGAGTTTGGAAGGTTGAAAGCCTCATATTCCAAGCCTGTAATTGTGATGAGGGCAGAAGACAGAAACGGACTAGGCAACTTTGGGATAGACGCCTCCATTCATGTCCTTGCCAAGAAGCAGAAAATATCCCTGAATCTGTCCTGGAAATAGATCAGCGATGCAGGGATCTGGGTGTTGGGGTGGGGCGGTTCTTGGTCTGGTTTCCTGAATTCTCTTACCCTAAATGAGTTCCTTGACCGGGACATGAAGATATAAACAAAACTCAAGTCCAGGCACTCATCCATTCTGGTGGACAAATTTGGATGGGCTCTCTAGATTTTCATGGTAACAATGGAGTATACCTATTCCCCAACTTCAGCCCAACTCCTAGATCATTTTAGAGTCTCAACTCCTGAGGAGGGAGAAATGTTACTGCTAAGGATGGACCCACTCATAATCAGTTTTGAGCACCACTTCTCAGTCCCTAGTAACACCAAGGAAGCAAACATCAACGTTGCGATTCTCTGGCCCTTCTGGTCAAAAGGGTGGAATATCTCTGGCCCTGTGTGTAGACGTGACATTCTGCTCTCCTCCCTTAAGACTTAATCTAGGGGACTGGAGAGGAGGCCCAGCGGTTGAGGATCCTAGTTTTGTTCCCAGCACTCGCATTAGGCGGCTCACAACCTCCTGTGACCCCGGCTGCATGAAAGCCATGCCTTCTTTTGGTCTCCATAAGTACCCACATAGACACCATACACATACATAAAAAATAATTTAAAAATTTTAAAAAATAAATCCAAGCTGGGCAGTCACACACGTTTAATCCCAGCACTTGGGAGGTGGAGACAGGTAGATTTCAGTGAGTTAAGGCCAGCCTGGTCTACAGAGAAAGTTCCAGGCCAGCTAGGACTGTTACACAGAGAAACACTGTCTTGAAAAACCTAAATAAATAAATGCAGTTGGGCCTGTCCATCACCTGGGCAAGAGACCAGCCTCACGACGGCTGATTTGTCTAAAGCCCTGTTAAAGAGATGGGAGGAATAATTATCCCCTAAATGAGATAACCTGTCCCTGAGCGCCGGCTTATTATTTCCTCCTTTGCCACGTGCCCCGAGTAACGTTTTCTTTTCCTTCTTTCTACCTCTTTTCCTTTCGCATACTGACCAAAGCCTGGACATGCTTTCTGCGACGCTCGGGGCTTTCTCAGTCTACCTCTGACACTACCTGCACTCCATTATGCCACGTGGCTACCTGCTGACCTCAGTTGCTGAGTCTGCCTGCGCTCACGGATGCTGTTGCGAAAGCATGGCTTTCTCTCTCCTTTCTCCTGGCAGCTGCCAAAATGTACAGTTTGCCTGTCCTGTTGTATTTCTCTCTCTCTCTCTCTCTCTCTCTCTCTCTCTCTCCCTCCCTCCCTCCCTCCCTCCCTCTCTCTCTCTCTCTCTCTCTCTTGTGTGTGTGTGTGTGTGTGTGTGTTCCTAGAGATGGAACACTGAACCCAGAGCTTGATGTTTGTTCTACCACATTCTGTCTGTCTGTTTCTCTCTCTCTCTCTCTCTCTCTCTCTCTCTCTCTCTCTCTCTCTCTCTGTGTGTGTGTGTGTGTGTGTGTGTGTGTGTGTGTGTGTGTGTGTATTTGTGTGTCTCTCTCTCCACCCCCTTCTGGAATTATTCACAACCCAGTCTGGTATTGTCTCCTGCGGTCACCAATATTAAGAGGGCTGGCTGGCTTCTCAGACCTTCCCGTCCTTCACTGTTCTAGTCACACAGACCCCTCACAGCCATCAGGTCATTTCTTTTATCTTCGCCATTTTGAAAGTCACCATTTGCACATACCTTCCGCCTCTCAACCAGGCTTCCCAAAGTTATGGAACCTGTGGACATGAGGACCGGAAGGAGAGAGAGCCCGACCCGTGAGGCAGACTCCTCCAGCCAACCCTGACCCACTGTTTTCCCACCCGGCCTAAGCTGCATGGCTCCAGGCTCCTACCTGGCACCTGAGGCTCCGTCCAGGCTTCCTCTGTTATCTCTAGAAATCCCTCCTCTGCTTCACCTCTCCCCTCCAGCACTGCTCACTCCGACTCCTAGACCCAAGTGAAGAGACTTCCGTCACATCTCACCCACAAAGTGGCCTGTCCATGTTCTCTGACAAACTAAAGGCTACTTTCCTTCACAGAGCAATTCTGGCACTCTGTAGAGGGAAGAGGTGTGAGCAACTGTAGTCCCCTGTGGTTCAGAATAGCACTTTTCCCTCTGCTGCCAAGCTTTCTCAAACTTTTCACCCACAGCTTATATTATTTTTTTTTTAATTGAGTGTTCACATAATTGTAGGGCAGTGGTATGACTTTCACCTCAGGGAATGTTTGGCAACGTCTAGAGATACTTTGTATTGCCATAACTGGATGGGGAAAGAGGCTGTAGCCTGAGTTGAGGAGAGGCCAGGTAAGTTACTAAACACACTGCAGGGTTCAGATGGCCTCATGCAACAGAGACTGATCAGAACTTAAAGAGTTAAGAGCACTAAGGGTGAGACACCTTCCTACATCAGCCACTGAGCATCAGAAGTAGTAATTTAGGCGGAGTGTCTGTAATGCCAGCACTCAGGAGGCAGAGGCAAGTAGATCTCTGCGAGTTCGAGGCCAGCCTGGTCTACAGAGTGAGTTCCAGGACAGCCTAGGCTACAACCTCTTTGGGTGCAGGAAGGAGACAGGCAGAGAACAAGCTCAGGTGCTCCTCCGGTTCTCTGATCTTCCGGGTTTTCACCCCGATATCTGACTCCTCGTTTTCACTGATTAAGATAAATTAGATTAACGCTTCCGTTGTTTGTTTCCTTCTTCTATTAAAGCTTCATCTTTAGATATCAGGAGAGAAGTCCGTCACAGATGATTTCATGGCGAGTCTACAAAAGGCTTAAAGAAGAACTTAGACTAATTTTATATAGTCTCTCTGGGTCTGGAGAGAAAAGATCACTTCCTAATTCATTTTATGATACCATCTTGACCCCGAATGGACAAGACCACATTAAGAGGAGCTTCCTGCGAAGGGCAGTGAGGAGCCACAGGCCAGCCTTGCCCACACCAGCAGCAAGAGGACATTGTTCCCTTCCCACTTAGCGACCTCCGCTCAGGTAAGGTAAAGCCACATCCTTGACTCTGCCACAGAAACTTCAAGATGAATCAGCCTGAAGCAAATGAATGAGTTCATCAAGTGCTTACACAGAGTCCTGTGGGAAAGGAGACAAGGTGGGGGTTTCTGAGGGACTGCTGCTTCGCCGTCACACGTAGATGGATGGATATGATGCCATGGGTTTATCAATGACATTGCTCGAGTTTGTAGGATCAATCAAAGTTTAAAAAGTTGAGTAAAGCTTAAAGATTAAGTTTAAAAAACTAAGCTGTTTTTCTTGTTTCTCTTAAAAATGTGGCTTTTGTAAATGAAATTAGCAGGTGGCCTTACCCTGGGCATTGTTGGGTACTAGAGATGAAAGCAGGCTTAACTGCAGTTTAAACCAGGCCACAATCCTGTTGGCCTCCAACAAGCAACACGTATTGTTCTTCTAATCCCCCTGAGAGCTGTCTTCTGAGAGAAGCCTCTGTGGGCAATCTTGGTTTTATCAGCTGCACTGAAGTTTCCTGTCTCATCAGCAGGAAACAAACTAGATCCCAGGGCCAGCAGCTTCGTTCCTACCCCATGTCCCCTCTGCCTTTCTGTCCTGCCTTGTGACCACTGACCACTTTCCTCAGTGATATAGATACAAAAGAAAAAAATCTTAACAACGTATTAGCAAATGGCCAGGCCACGGTGGCACACACCTGTAATTCTGGAGTTTAGAAGCTGATGCTGGAGGATTGTGAATTTGAAGGAAGCCTGAGCAACACAATGAGACCTTGTCCCCAAAAAGAAAAAAAGGATAAAGAGACTAAAACCATTCAATATAAAAAAAATTTTTGACAGAATTCAACATCTATTTATGATTTTAAAAAAAACTCAGAAAAATAGAAATAGAGAGAAAAAAAACTCCAACTTGGAAAAAAATGTATAGTGAACCACATATCAAACACGGCACTTACTGGTGAAAACTTTTCCCCTGAGATCAAAAACATGGCAGTACTGCCTTCTCCTGTCCCCTCCCCATTTGCAGTGTTGGGGACCTCAGGGCCTTGAGATCACTGCTGCTCCTTGCATTCAACATAGCTTTTTCTCGGTGCTAAATGTAATAGAGGACTCTGTGTCTGCCAGGCAGGTGCTCTCCTGCTGAGCTGTTCCCCAGCACAACCCAAAAGTAGAAGAGGTTGATTTGATGTGTCTGTCTGTGCGTGCTTCACTGTGCTGCCCAGGCTGGCCTGGAATTCATGCCCGTGCTTCCTCAACCCCCTGAGTAGCTGGGGGTATAGGCACGCACCACATGCCAGGCTTCACAACCAGCTCGCTGGCAGATTAGCCCTTCTGAAAAGCGATGCTGAAGGGATAGATCTCCAAAGGCGAGCAAACTGACCCACAAGCTGTCTCAGATCTTACATAAAAATTTGCAATGGCCTGTGAGTTTAAACAAAACACAAGTTATAGAAAATAACGTAGGGAATATTTTCAGGATCTAAGGTCACATAAAGTATTCTCAGACTTGGCAACAAAGACAGGATCCATAAAAGAAAAGAAATTAGACTAAATGTAAACGTTTGCCCTGTGAAAAATGATGTTAAAATGAAGGCAAGATTCAAGGTAGGAAAAAAAATGTTTAAAACCACATATTTGGCAAAGGACTAGTCAAACAGCATGTACGTATGCGTGTATAAATAGCCAAACAGCTAGTATATGTTGTATATATTATATGTGTATAATATCTAACATATAAGATATATATTATATAATATATATGGAATACTACCCAACAATGAAAAACAACAAAAACCGCCATGGTAGATCATCAGAAAACTATGCTATATAACTAAAACTAGTCCCCAAAGAAACACGCTATGTGAGACCATTTCTATAATATTCTTGCAATTACAAAATGGAAGCAGGGGAAGATTAGTGGCTGCTAAGGGCTCAAGACAAGAGAAGGACAACAGAGAACAGGATTAACTATTACAGGGCAGCATTAAGGGCTAGAGATATAATTCAGTTGTGGGGTGCTTCCCTGGCATGCATGAGGCCTGTGCGCCGGTCTTAGTGACATATAAATGAGGTGTGATGAGACAGACCCACAACCCCAGCTCTGGGGATGAGGAGGAGGTCAAGGTCAGCCTGGGCTGTGAGATCAGCCTGGGCTATCTATTTGAGACCCTGACTCAAAAAATAAGTGGCGGCTTGAGAAATTCGTGGGCTAAAGGATGTTTTCCCTATTGATCATTTCAGGACCCTGGATGTGATGGTGTGCTGTGTTTCACTGGGGGGAGGAGGGCAGGTAAAAAGTCTGTATTTTTTATAAATGCATATGAGTCTCCCACCCCCAAAATAAAAAACGTAATAGATGTGTGTGTAGATTAGCACTGGGGATCAAATATTGTATCCTACGCATGCTAGCTAGGCAAGCACTCTATCATGGAGCTATACTCCTAAGCCTGTATATATTTAGGTAGATAGATAGATAGATAGATAGATAGATAGATAGATAGATAGATGATAGATAGATAGACAGACAGACAGACAGTGAAAGTTAAGAAGCTCCTTCTTCTCTGAAGAAGGCATCTATAAAATAAAATCAGGTTTTGAATTTTTTTGAACTGCGGTCTGATGACAAGGTACCAGCTGTCCCCAAAAGTAGGAACACTAATCCATGTGAAATGAACCGTGCGTGTAGAAAGTGGAAAGGGAGAGGAACACGGACATGGACTGGGGTCATAGCAGTGATAAGAGCAAACAGAAAAGCCGGGAGTTACCATGGAACCTGTAAGGGGCTGGAGACACGAAGCCTTTTCCCAGTGCTTTCCAGACCAGGATAGAAGATGCCAGCCAACACAAACATCCAGTTGACTGGGCAAACATATTCCTTGCTGATGGAGGATGTTCCGAGGGGCAGTCACCACGCCACAGAAATGAGCCCTCCAGGAGATCCAATTTCCTCTGCTCTGCTCCATATTCATCCAGTCATTTCTGATCTTAATTTGATTTCTGATGGCTTCCTCGCTGGAAAAGAAGGAGCTGTTGAGCCCGGTCCACTAAATGATTATGTGTTTCTTTCGCTTACCACCCTCCCATGGCTTTGTGGAATTGGATATTTTATTCTAAATTATGTTCTCTCACAGGCATAATAGTATTTTCCGTCCAACAAGAATATAGTCCTGCTGGGCATGGAGGCACACACCTGTAATTCCACCTACTCTTGTGACTCAGGCGGGAGGATTGGGAGTTCAATGCTCGCACGGACTACATAATAAGACTCTGTTTCAAAACAAAGGAAAAAATAGACTATAATTCTTCCTTGCAAACAAAGGAAATAAATTAACAACTTTTTTTTTTTACAAGATCTTAGGTATCCCAGTATGGCTTTGAATTTGCTATATGTAGCAGTAGCAATATATATGGTTGAAGATAAGCCTGAAATTCTGGCCCTCCAACCTCCTTCTCCTCCCAAGTCCTGGGATTGTAATCACAACAGAAAAGTAACTTAGATAGTTTTGTTTGTTCAGACAGGTTGTATGTAGCCCAAAATTTGCTATGTAACCAGAGTTGACTTAGGAATTCTACTCTTCCTGCCTCCATCTCTGATTGCTGGGATTACAGGCACGTGCCACTATTTCTGGTTTATGTGGTATGGAGTTTGAACCCATGGCTTAGGCATGCTAAGAAAACCCTCTACAACGTAGCCTCTGTTTAGTTTTTGTTTTGTTTTTATTTCTGAAGTGTTAAGGACCAAACACAAAGTCTTGTACATGTCAGGCAAACAATCTGCCACTAAGCTGTGTCCCCAGCTCTCTTCCTTATCCTTTTCCTCTTCTTTTTATTCTTTGTTCTTTTTTTCAAGACAGAGTTTCTCATGTAGCTCTGGATGTCCTAGAACTCACTCTGCAGACCAGGCTGGCCTGGAACTCAGAGATCTGCCTGCCTCTGCCTCCTCTGAGCTCGTCTGGGTGCTGGAATTAAAGATGTGAACCACCACTACCTGGTTCTTCTCTCTGTTCTTAAGACAGGATCTCTTTAACATGTCTGGCTGGCCTTGACCTGTTGACCAAGTTTTCTGTCCCACCAGGTCCCACATCCGTTTATTCCCAAATAAACACACAGAGGCCTACATTAATTATAAACTGATTGGCCTATTAGCTCAGGCATCTTATTAACTCTTATAACATATATTAACCCATAATTCTTGTCTGTGTTAGCCATATGGCTTGGTACCTTTTTCAGCGAGGCAGTCACATCTTGCTTGCTCTGTGTCTGGGTGACAACTGCAGACTGACCTTTCCTCTTCCCAGAATTCTCCTGTTCTCGTCACCCCGCCTCTACTTCCTGCCTGGTAGCCCACCTATACTTCCCATGTAAGAAAGAGTTAATAAGAAACCTGAGCTAATAGGCCAACCAGTTTATAATTAATGTAGACCTCTCTGTATTTCCTGGGGTTGAACCATTGCAGAGATTGGGCAGAACAGAAACCACTGTCAACAAATGGTGCCTTCCTTCAGTCCTGTAGTTCTTTGGTTTGGTTGATCTGGTTTGGTTTCTTGAGATAGGGTCTCCTGTGGTCCAGACTGACCTCAAACTCCATAAAGAGTCAAAGATAACCTTGAATTCCTGATGCTCCTACCTTTATCTTCCCAGTGCAGGCATTACAGTCGCGGGCCACCAAACTCTGCCTTCTTCAGTTATTATCTATGAAACCAGCTCACCAGAACACGCACTCTAGCTTACGGAATGAAGCGCCACCCAACATTAAATTTGAGAGAGTGCTATCCTTTGACATGTCTCAAAGTCAGATTTCACTCATTGTAAGCTATGAGCTAAAAGAGGCAGTTCTTTTAAAACTCCATACAGGATCTGGCACGTAACAGGAGTGCCATAAATGCTTGCCACAGGACTGAGTAGGTCCAGCTGGGTGTGGCGGTATACATCCGTCTCTAACCCCAGCAACTGGGAGACTGAAGCAGAAGGATCATAAGTTCAAGGCCAGCCTCGGCAACTTAGTGAGATCCTTGAAAGAAAAACAAACGGGCTAAGGATACACAGCTGAGTGGTAGAGATTTTGCCTGTCATGTGTGAGGCTGTAGATTCAATCCCCAGGATCAAAAAGGAAAGATGGGCAAGAAGTGGGGGGAGGGGGGTGACCCTATTTCTTGCAGCCAGAAGGCTGCAGGGAGAGAGTCAGCAAGCAGGGACTCAGGGAATGGCAGCTGGCTGAAATGTCCCTTTGGTGTCTCCAGGACCTCCCTTTCTGAGGTGACCGCAGAAGTGCCGTGACACCCCAAGCTAATCCTCTAAGCACCACACGTTCGGTGAATGTTGAACTGGGATAAAGTTCAGCCCAGCTGCCCTATGGCTCTCCTGGCCACGCTTCCAAAAGTTGCCAGGGCCCAAGTCAAAAAAACAAAGGTCTGCCAGCACTCACAAACACCGCCTGAGTACGGCCATCACAGGTCATTCAATATTTATAAATCACGCACTCTGTGTCAGATCCTTGGCACCTCCGTCAGAAGAGCAGGTTAGACAGTATTGCCCTTCAGCATATGGGGGTTGGGAGTTTCTGTGGGTTGTTGTTGTTGATGATGTTTTATATCTGCATTTGGCCATTTTATGTCAATTTCTCCAATAATTTTGACTTTGGTAACACTGGATTTTGCAAAAATAAAATCAGGATTTACGAGCCAAGATGGTCATGGATCTGGGGTCCTCTTTTGAAGGTAAGGCTTTTTTTTTTTTTTCTGGATAATCTGCAACTTTAAAACGTTGTATGGAATAAAGCCTAGATTCTTGGGTTACTACCATAAGATTATTTATAAACATTGCGTGAAAAGCATCCAAGCTCCTGACAAACATGAATAAAATTAATGAGAGGGCAAAGTCTGTACATGAGAGTTAAAGAATGCAGTGCTGTTGAACAGACAAGAGCTTCCCTGTATTTTTTTAAAAAATATTTTTGCTGATTCTTTGAAATGTCCATACAGTGTATTTTGATTATATCCCCACACTCCGCCAGTTCCGACCCTTAACTCTCCCCATCCATCCCCACTTGCCTACCCCTCAACTTCATGTCCTCATTTGGATTTTTGTTTAACGAGGTTTCACTGGATAGCCCTGCCTAGCCTGGCTGGGCCTCACTACGTAGACGAGGCTGATTTTGAATTCCCTGCGAACCGCCTGCCTTTGCTTCTCAAGTTCTATGATTAACGCTATCTGCTTCGCCTGGCCTGAGCCCCACAGGCCCAGGGCTCGGCACAGTAGGCTGGAAAAGGCCTGGGTTGGAAACCCACCTAGCCATGAGGCTTGTAGTGATAAACTATAAGATCAGTAGGACTGCCCTGGGAGTAACAGTCTGCTTCTGGTGAGTGGCCATCAGGCAGCTGACAGCCAGCAGAGAGAGATTAGGTACTCAATTGACAACCCCATGTGGTGACCAGGCCTCCTGCCAGGGTCATCCTCTCTGGGAACTAAATCATTGAAGGCATGCTTGTGCCCAAGGCAATAAAGCCAGTCTGAAGTCTGTAGTTCAGACTAAGAACGGCCCCAGCACTCAGGGGGACGAAGAAGGAGGATGCTGTGCTTTGAGACCATCTTGGGGACTGCATGGCAAACTCCAGGCCAGACTGGGCTGTGGAGTGAGAGCCTACCATTTTTTGTTCTATGAAGGTCCCAGTCAACTGACCTGTTTATCCCAACTACTACCCTTTACATAAGACCGCACTGGCCATGGCGGGGAATATCACTACTTGATTGTTCTATTGCTGAAAAGTTTTCCCTCTAGGTACTAGCAAAGGAATCCAGCTAAGCTAAGTACATATTAAGCAGACACTACTAGCCACCTGTCTGAGTTAGGGATTCTGTTGCTGTGATGAAACACCATGACCACAAGCAAGTTGGGGAGGAAAGGATTTATTTGGCTCACTCGTCTATCACTGAAGGAAGTCAGGACAGGAACCCAAGCAGAGCAGGAAGCTGGGGACTGGAGCTGATGCGGATGCCATGGAGGGGTGCTGCTTACTGGTTGCCCCCTCATGGCTTGCTCAACCTGCTTTCTTATAGAACCCAGGATCACCTTCCCAGGAGTGGCACCACCCACAATGGGCTATGCCCTCCCCCATCAATCACTCATTAAGAAAATGTCCCACAGGCTTGCCTGCAGCCCAATCTTATGGAGACATTTTCTCAACTGAGGGTCGCTCCTCTCTGATGACTCTAGCTTACGTCAAATGGACATTAAAACCAGCCAGCACACACCTCAAATCAAAAGATATAGCACAGACAGATATCATGTCAAACTAAATTGATCGTATACATGATTCTTTTCCTTAGAAAGAAGAGATGTCTCAGTGGGTCAAGGCAGCTGCTGCCAGGATTGCCAAGCAGAGTTCAAGCTCTTAGAGCCCACACAGTAGAAAGGCAGGATCTACTCCTACAGGTTGTCATCTTACCTCCACATGCATGCTGCGGCACACATACACACACACAAACACACACATATACACATATGCGCTAATTGAAAATAAGCAAGCAAATGTAACAATAAAATAAAAGCAGAAATCCCTATGGTTCCATTTAATATAGTGACGAGATAGTGTGTAAGCAGTACATTCTATATGCCAGGCAAGGTCCTAGCCTCTCACACAGTCACTTGCTACATCTATACAACAATGCATAAGGAACATACAATGATTCCCCCCCTGTATATATAAAGGGCTGAGTGTTGCGGAATATTCCTTTACATTGTGTGAGGATGTGTCCCTGTGATTGGTTTAATAAAGAGCTGAATAGCCAATAGCTAGGCAGGAAGAGGTTAGGTGGCAAGATAGAATCCGTTTTGAATCCCTAATCTATACTGGTCATAGTTCTCAGCTGTCTTAGGCATTTTTTTGATTGCCAGCCCCCAAATCATAATGCAGAGACTTGTTAATTACAAAAGCTCAGCCTGTTTCTAACTAGCTCTTATAACATAAAGTACCCCATTTCTCCTCATCTACGTGCTGTCACGTGACTTGATGCTTTTTCCCTCTCCTCCTGCATGTCTTGCTTCCTCTGCATCTGGCTGGCAACCCAACCTGCCTTTCCTCTTCCCCTGGACCTCAGGCAATATGCACGCTTGGTCACTGCTGGATGTGGAATTTGGAGATTGTCGTTATATCCCCCTGGCACCTTTTTCAATATGGCTTATCAGCCCCGAAAGCCACAGCCATTACGACATTACATCATGATGGGCATATTACAATTTCCTAGATTACATCTTATCTGACATTAGTTACATTTTAGGGCGCTTGCTTTCTGGCACTTTAATTTCATAAGCAGACTATCTCCAGATCACAGAGAGGATGATCCAGCAAGTTCCACCCACTCCCCCAGCCTCATTTCCAGAAGCTAACATATCCTTCATGGCCCGAGATTCCAGGGCATATTATCTGCTGGCTCCATGGCTTTTCATCCATTAGCTGTAACAAGCGATGATAGTGTTCTTTTCCTCGGGTGTTTTATTTTCTACTTTGGGTGTTTGGCTTAAGAGGAGCTATAAGCAGGGTCTGTGTCCAACTGTCATCTTGATAGCAAGGTGATCTTTGCAAGAGATGGGTCATCAAACCCTGAGGAATTCTTGTTATCGTCTTTAGTTTTAAGATCAGGAATTACAAGTCACATAGAGGAGTATTAAAGATACAACTGTGTAGTATTGCCATAAAATACTCAAGGTTAACGAGTGCAGAAAGGAAAGATCATGTTTTTACAAAATGTAACTGACTCTTATCTCATTTCCTACCCCTGAAAGGAGGAGAAGGAGAAGAAAAAGCAAGCAAGCAAGAAAAAAGAAAGAAAGAAAGAAAACCAGCCAAAACCAGGTCCACAGAAGGCAGATAGGTGCTGTGGGACAATGGTCTGTACCCTGTCACTTATATTTTAAATAAATGCTGATTGGCCAGTAGCCAGGCAGGAAGTAGGGGTGGGGCAACGAGAATTCTAGGAAGAGGAAAGCTCTTTTTGCAGTAGGGACCCAGCCACAGAAGAAGCAAGATGTGACTGCCTTGCCAAATAAGGTCTATGGTTAGCCGCATGGCTAACATAGACAAGAATAATGGGCTAATATAAGTTACAAGAGTTAATAAGAAGTCTGAGATACTAGGCCAATTAGTTTATAACTAATGTAGACCTCTGTGTGATTTCTTTGGGACTTAATGACTGTGGGAACTGGGCAGGACAAAAACCTCTGACAAGAGATAGGCACTGTAAATTGACATCTAATGACTTCCTAGCATCATGGGAGATGAGAAGAAAGGGACTTCCTTTAGTTCCACAGAAGCCCCACTGTTGTATCTGTCAGCTTCCATTACTGGAACAAATCTTTGAGATGAAGCTACTTAATAAGAGGAAAGGTTTAATTGGGTTCACAGTTTTGAAATGTTGGTGTAGGACAGGATCTGCGGCTTTGGACCTATGGTGAGATGCTACATTTAGAGGGTAATTCATGGCAGAATAAACTTTACCTTATGGTCAGGGTATAAAAGAGAGGCAAAGGAGGAAATAGAAGGGGTGCCTTTGAATACATACACAGAAACTGGAAGGCCTTCTATTAGGTTCCCCTCCCCAAAGCTCCATTGTAATCCCAGTACTGGGGAGGTGGAAGCAGGAGGGCCAGGAGCTGGTCAGCACTAGTTACATAGTGAACTCAAGGCGAGCCAAGGTTATGTAAGACTGGGAGACAGTACTGTTAGAGATGATTGGAATTGGCAGCATGGAGGGAGACAGTTAGAAATGGGGGGGGGGGTGGCTGGAAGTGATGTAGAAACCTAGTGCCATGGAAACTCCCTGGAGTCTACAAGAATGACCTTAGCAAAGTCTCCTAGTAATGGGAGTTACGGAGCCTGAACTGGCCATCTTCTGTAACCAGACAAGGCTCCCAACAGTGGGACTAGGACATCTGCCCAGACACAAAACCTTCAGCCTACAATCTGTGCTGCCTGCAAGATATGCTAGGATAATGGTGGCGCAGAACTTACGGGAACAGCCAACCAATGACTGGTCCAACTTGTGGTGGCACAGAACTTGTGGGAGTGGCCAACCAATGCAATTACTGGTCCAACTTCAGGACCACACCATGAGAGGGAGTCCATGTCTGACACTGCCTGGATGGTCAGGAACCAGAGGAAGAACATCCAGGAGACTCAGGATAGAACCAAACATGACTGGGGGGGGGGGGGGGGAAACAAGTCAATGAAATGATCCTAATGATACTGCTATACTCATAGCTCAATTGTCATCAGAAAGGTGTCATCCAGCAACTGATGAGCACAGAGGCAGAGACCCACAGTGAAACACTAGGCAAAGCCAGGGTAACCCCATAGAAGAAGTAGAGGAAAGATTGTAGGAACGTAAGGAGTCAAAAACACCAGGAAGACACAGCCCACAGAAAAAACTAAGAAGTGTTCATAGGTGCTCACAGAGACTGAAGTAAGAAACACAGGTCCTGTGTGGGTCAGAGCTAGGTCTTCTGTGCACAGATCATGGTTGTGTAGCTTGATGTTTTTGTGGGACTCCTAACAGTGGGAGTATGGGGGGGGGGGATCCTGCTGTGGGATAATATTCTTGTACCCTGTAAAGATTTACCACTCATATTGATTTAATAAAATGCTGATTGGCTAGTAGCCAGGCAGAAAGTATAGGCTGGGCGACCAGATTAGGAGAATTCTGGGAAGAAGAAAGATTCAGTCTGTGTCACCACCCAGATGCAGAAGGAGCAAAATGAAAATGCTGCACTGAGAAAAGGTACCAAGTCACGTGGCTAAACATAGATAAAAAGTATAGGTTAATTTAAGTTGTAAAAGCTAGTTAATAATAAGCCTGAGCTAATAGGTCAATTATATTTCTAATTAATATAAACCTCTGTGTGTTTCTTTGAGACTGAATGGCTGTAGGACCAGGCAGAACAGCAACTTCCATCTACAGGATCCTCTGACTCCTTTGCCTGCGCTTGGAACCTTTTTACTCCTTTTGGGTTGCCTCATCCAGCCTTAATATGAGGGTTTGTGACTAGTATTATTTTTTCTTGTTATGCCATATTTGATGGATATCCCTAGGAGGTCTGCTCTTTTTTTTTTTTTCAAGGGAAACCAAGGAGGAATAGATCTGGAAGAGAGGGTAGGTCAGTTGTCTGCAGGGACCTTCACTGAATTTACATTCCAGTTGTTTTTAAGGGAAGAGGAAGATTTGTTAGTTCCCACGTCCTGAAAAAGTCAAACATTTCTCATGGATATTTTAGAAAATGGAGTTGCAAAATCTGCCTGAGCAGAAAATTTGTGCTTTATGTGCTAAAGACATTAAATATACATTCTATGTGTTACCTATTGGGAATAAAGGAGTGCTGTTAGGCTAGGTCATTTCACGCCTCTGAGTTTCAGTGGCTGAATTTGGATAAGTGGATTGAATACTAAAAATTACAAGGCATGGCAAGATAAAAAGTAGTAACAACAAGACTGGATTGTTTTAAGTTACTCCAGATATACACAGTCCAAGGAGTCACTCCTTCAGGCTGTGCAGGGATACCTGGGAGGACAGAGCACAAAGTGCAACCGTGACAACAGATGATCCTGTGGCACTAATGGTCCAGCTAGAGGAGAGCGTCGATCTGTTGAGTGTTGTATGCACTCACCACGCATCCCCATTGCCTGTGTCCCTGCATTCACAGCAGAGGGACAAGAAGACTGGAAGTCATGTTTCTCAGACCCTTACATTAGGATTATGGGTGGGTTGAGGCTCTGCCACAGAGTGGCCCAAGAGTGATCATGGGAAGGAAAAAGGAAGGCATCTTCTCTGAAAGGGACAGTGGGCAAGTGCGCTTATGGGCAGGGTGGGTGCCGTGTAGTGTATTAGCGGTGGGGTGTGTAGTGTTTCCAACCAGAGCTATGCTCTGTGTGTATTTGGGGGGCAGGGTACTCCCCATCCTTCTGAGCACCACTTCACTAACTGAGGCAGGAATGGAAACAGCAACAGAGGTAGACACTCTTCCAATTCAATTCCATGAATAATTTGTACTCAAAGATCCAGGCTAGCAGTATGGTTCAGTGATAGAGCATCTACTTAGCAAATGCAAGGCCCTAGGCTCGATTCTCATTGACAAGGGAGGAAGGAGGGGAAAGCTTGCTAAAAATTCAGTGCACCCAGCTATGGTAATGTACACCTGTAATTCTATCGCTCCAGAGACAGAGACATGAAGATTATATATGATTTCAAGGCCAGCCTGGGCTACTTGGCAAGTTCCAGGACAGTCAAAGCTACACAGAGAAACCAATTCTTAAATGAAAAATAAATAATAATAACAAAAACAAACATCCAGTTGATCCAGGTGTGATGGTGCACACCTGTAACCCTAGCACTCAGGAAGCAGAGACATGAGGACCATACATGCGTTCAAGACCAACCTGGACTATTTAGCAAGATCTTGTCTTAAAGAAAAAAATGTGGGGGAGGAGGAAGAGGAAAAAGAAGATGAAGAAGAAAATAAGGAGGAGGAGGCAATCTCCTCACGCCTACAATCCCAGCACTCAGGAGGCTGAAGCAGAAGGTTCAAATGAATTCTAGGACAGCCTCAGCTGCAGAGTGAAATCCAATATTAATAAAAAGTAAAATAAAACACAGAATGAAAGTTCAATTGCCATTCCTCTTTGTCCTCACAACTATAAAAGCATCTAACTTCCTGTATTGAAGTTCTTGTTCCTAGAACCCCCCAGAATGGCTCCTATTCTTCACATCAAGCTACGATGAGTATACGTGTTTCTTCTGATGCTCAAACAGTCTAAAATTATGAAGATGAAGAAGGGACCTGAGCACAGATGAATCCTTTGAAGGGAGAGTTGAATGGACGAAAAAGAGAAAAGGTAGCTTGGATACAAATGTCACAAAGTATATTACAAGAGCCGTGTGATGGTTGAAGAGGAACGAAAAACACGGCATAAAGTTCCTTTGAAACACGTCATGCCAGAGTTATTCCCGTCTCAGTTCTCTTCTTGTCGTCTAGGGAGAGTTCCTTGGGCTGGGATTTGATTTCCTTAACATCCCTCTAATGAATACTAATCCTCTTTATTTGCGGAGAGAACAGGTGTGGAGTCTTTGATTAGACAATGATACTTAGCTATACATAAAGAGCTATTTCCTTCCCCCGAATACTCATTCGTAGAGTTTGAGTGGCAACCAGTAGAAAACTTCCATTTGTTAGCAAGAGGGAGAGTCCTTTACGTTCTACCTTTTATTTTGAAATATTTCCGATATATAGGAATAGATCTCAATAAACATCTCATCCTCACCAGAGAGCCAGCTGTTGTCCAAGGTCTTTACACTTACAATTTTCTTCTTGTTCAACAACTACAAAGTAAATCACAAACATGGCAATGACATCACTACTGAAAATCCTTCGTGTAATTTCAGAGAACAAGAATGACCTTCTACACACCCACAAGCACACATTAACAACCCTCTTGGGTTTTCTAGCTCAGGTTCCAACAGGGGAGGATTCTTGTTGGGTAAATTCACTTTAAAAATGCAAGATGACTGAAAGGGAAAAACTGGCAGAAAGTAGTAAGCAATAATACTGGCGAGATGAAGGCATGGAATAGAGCGATGAGGATAGGTTATATAACTGGAGCTGAAAGCTAATACCCAGAAACAGTGGAATGTGCTGTCTAGACTGTCTAGGAAAAGGAAATAGAACAAGATAGACATTAGTATTGGGGGAGAAAATTAAGTAGACCAAAAAGAAAAAAAGAGAAGTCATTCCTTGGTCAAAAACTAAGTTTGGGTGGTTGGGAGAATAGCTCGTTTGGCAGGGTTCTTGCATAGCATCCACGAGCCCTGGGTTCCATCACCAGCACCCCGTAAGCCAGGTAACCCAGCGCTTGAGAAGCTAAACGCAGGAAGACTGAAAGGTTGAGGCCCGTCAGACCTACGTCGTTAGTTTGAAGCCTGCCAAGGTTTCTTACGAAGGAAGCTCTTGTCTCAGAGAAAAACTCTGTATAGTAAGAAGAGATGGCTTGGTAAAGAATGAATGTAATTAGAGGCTGCCCCTAGAGCCGTGAAAAGGGCGTCCCTCATTCTCTCTGCTAATGTTGCAAGCTAATGTTGCAAGCTCTGACCAAGCTCTGACCAAGGCTACTTGGTTTAAACCCTGCTCAGGCCTCTGTTAGTGGAAAAAACTTGATCTGCTTAAGATCCCTTTGCCTCACTTAGCTCCTCCTCCGTCAAACACAGAGAAACAATAGGTCCCATCCAAATATTGCATTAAGGATTAAATAGATTAAAATACTCTAGGGCTTGCCAGAAGGCTCAGTAGGTAAAGATGCTTGCCCTGCAAGTCTGGCAAGCGGAGTTAGATCCCCAAACTCTAGTAAAGATGGAAGGAGAGAATCAGCTCCACAGACTTGTTCTCTGACCTTACACACCCACCACAGCACAATCCCACACATACACATCACACACACACACACACTAATTAATTTATTAATTGGAAACATTCTACCCCTCCATAACAAATATGTAAGAAACATTTTTAAAATTTCAGTGAAGCTGAGTTCAGTACTTATTCAACTGTAATCACAGTAGTTTGAAGGTGTGGGCAGGAGTTCAAGGCCAGCATGGACTGATTGTAAAAGCATTCAGTGTTGCCAGAAGTGACCTTGTGCCAGGCACACTCCTACAGTTGAGGCACTTGGGAAACTAAGACAGGAGGATTGCTTGAACCCAGGAATTCAGAGCCAGCCTGGGTGACATACTGAGATACCACATTAGGAGAGAATACAGTCCGATTGTCCACACCCCCCCCCCATTCCTTTCCTATCCCTGCATATCAGGTGAGAAGAAGGGGTCAGAGTGGAGGAGGAAGTTAGGCAGTAGTGAGCAGAAGGGAGAGGTGGGGCAGGAAAACAGAGACCAGGATGCTGATAAACTAGACCATAGATCATTAAGGGTCTCCCCTTCCCCCACACGTGGAAATTTGATGCAGCTCCCACATGAGCATGGAAGCAGGCCCAGGACTAGAGATAATTGCCATATAACCAATTGTGTTTTATGGGGTATTGATTTATCACTTGGTTTTACTATAGATGTCAAGTGCTAAGAACAAGCCCCGGCGTGTCAACAGCACTCAATAAACGTCTGCTGTCATTTTTACTGTCACCTCCTCCTTCTCCATTCCCACTAACTACCTCACCTACTTCAGGTCTGTGGTACCACTTGACTGGCCAACACTAGGGAATTCGAAGGACCCACCAGAAAACCCATACGCACATGCTAAGTTCCTGAGTGCCTACGTCACACACCTCAGCCACTTTCTAGAGAGCCCTCATTTGAAAACTGAACTGTTTGGCTCCGTGGTTCTCTGCCATGCTAACCAAAGCCTTGACCAGACTGTTGTGGGCATCTAATATAAAGACAATGCCTCCCAGGTCACTAGTGGAATTGCCTGCACAGCATGGGGGCTCTGTGCCTGTCTGTGATTGGCTGGCTATTCATGTCCTGCACATTAGAGAACTGGGGTATAAGATACAGAAAAGACCAGCTGGCCCAGATGAAACAGGTAAAACAATACAGAGGCAAGCAAAACCCAGAACTCGTGAGTCAGAGAGCTATGAGTAAAAGAGACAGTTCCATTCATGTTCAACTTGATTCCTGAGTGAACTCAGAGCAGCCTCGGACACTAACTAAGGAACTTAACACTCCAGCCATACACTTGTCTCTACTCCTTCTCATAACCTACTCTTGGACATTGCCCAAAGACAGTGTGGCCCTCTGGGCTCTATGTCTTCCCTTTGAGTCTCGTTCTTCTCCAGTAGAACCTGGATACTCCCTACAGCCGCAATCCCAGAGTCGTGAGTTTTAAGGCTAGGAGAGAATGAACTTGTCGTGCGCTCCCACAGGCCTTTTGGAAGTGACTATCAAAGCCAGACGTGTGTGTTTACGATTGGAATGAGAATACTCCCCAGAGGCTCATGTGTTTGCACATGTGGTCCCCAGTTGTCGGCATTGTTTGAGGAGGTTATTATCCCTTTAGAAGGGGGTACGTAGAGGAGGTACATCACTTTGGCAGGGTGGGCCCGAAGGTTTTAGAGCCTCGCTCAACTTTCTGTTCTTGTTCTCTGCTTCTGGTGTATGGATGAAAATGAGATCCGTCAGCTTCTGCTCCTTTAGCTCTGCTTTCCCTCACAGCTGCCATGTGTTCACCACTGGGAAGGACTCGATCCTTTCAGGACTGTACACCGAAATAAACCCTCTTCTCCTCCAAGTGGCCTCTTGTCAGGGCATTTTACCACAGTGACAGAAAGGGGGCTAAGGCGAGCGTAGACCTCTGTGCCCAAGCAATTTCACCGCTAGTAATGTATCCTGCGAGAAATGACCAGAGAAGCACACAAAAAAAAATGGCAGGACAGAGTATTCGCCGCACCATGCTTCAGATAGCAAAAGTCGGAAGACTAATTATGTGTATCATGTGAGCCGCTGGTTAAAGAGTGATTGGAAAAATACAGCTATTAGGTGAGACACTGTTGATCAATATTGGAAAAGGGCTCTAAGTTCAATATAGAAATAAATTCATGCCATCATGAGAAGCAAAAATATTATGATGCCATATCATGGGATATTCTGACTTCATGTACTGAAAAATTTATTTTAAGTATGTTTTATAAACCAGAAAAAAAACAGTGTGAGCCAGGAAAGATAGTTGAGTTGATAACATACTTGCTGCACAAGCATGAAAACCTGATTCCTATCCCAGAGCCCACATCAAGAACCAAAGACTGCTGTAACTCCAGGCTTGGGGGCTGGGAGAGAGGCAGACCCTAGACCTTGCTGGCCAGGTTGGGTGAGAGGCCTTGTCCCAAAAATCTAAGAGGCTGACTCAATGGACAAAGGCACTTGTCATGACAACCCTGATGACCTACATTCAATATCTAAAAGTCACATAAAGGGGGAAGGAGAGACTAGACTCCACTGTTGGCCTCTGACCTCTATTCCCACACCATGACACACATGTTCTCACATTAAAAAATGTATATTCACAAACAATATTAATAAATGAAATAAAGATAATTAAAGTGGAAGGTGACTGAGGAAGACACTCGATAACCCTTGAAGCTCATATCTGTGCACACATATACATGTATATGCCTGCATATACACATGCATACACGCATACTCATAATTCTGAAAGGATTTAGAGAGCTTGTATCTAAGTGGTAGGAATATTAGTGTCTTAAGTTTGCTTCTTTTTTAGCCATAACTTCTATAAGTCTTCAATGAGGAGAGAGGGTAGAAACATGTTCTATATTGACTGGACATTTATTATTAAATAAAAATACAACAAAAATCCTCCCTATGGCCCCAGATAGGCCTATGTTGCCAGTTTTTGATTACTATAACAAATATTGAGATAACCAATTTATAAAGTGAAGAAGGGTTATTTTGGCTCACAGTGTCTGAGGCTTTGGTGCATTGTCAGGTGGCCCTAATGAGACAGTAATTCGTGACAGGCAGGAAGCACAAGCAAGAGCTAACAGACACATTCACAGACAGGCTGCAAAGAGAAGAGGAGTCAGGATCCACTGACTCAACTTTCTCCTGCTAGACCCTACCACCGCACACCAGGACCACACTGGGACTAAGACTGCACAGGCCTTCAGGAGATTCACGCAAGATCCAAATTATGGCTACTCCTTCAAACACTGCTGGGAGAAACCAACCCAAAAAGTTGCTTCACTTTTGAATATAGACGTGCGAATGACTGTCTCTTGAGAACACCCAGGACCATCCTTGGTGCAAGAGTGTATGGGCAGCACAAGATGGAATCAATGAACTGGTTTTTTGTTGTTGTTGTTGTTTGTTTTGGGGTTTTTTTTTAAGAGCATAAAGTTGCGAGGAATAAAGGGTGAAGGGTGGACCTGGGAGGAAAGTGGACATAAATATAATCACAAAACACTGTGTGTGTGTGTGTGTGTATGAAAATCTCAAAAGAATTGTATTTAAGCAAGCATCAAAGGTCTTTGCATATATAACTAATTGAAGGATATCAAGATAAGATCAACCTGGATTGTCTGAGTGGGCCATGTTATGATTTGGTTATTAAATGTCACCCCAAATCTGTTGGCCAGGAGGCAAAGAAAGTCATGGGAAGCCACCAGGGGCACAGTCCCCAGGACCTGTCTTCTCTGATAGACTGCTCCTCCCTATGTCCTCGCAATGCCCCATTGTGCTATGAACCTGTGATGGGAATCCACTGATGAGGTTGGGACTCACATGATTAACCATCTCCCAAAGGCCTTACCCCCAAATACTGTTTTAATGGGGTCCAGGCCTTCAACACACAAGTTTGGGGAAATACAGTCTATCTTAGTTAGGGTTTCTATTGCTGCAACAAAACACCATGACCAAAAAGCAAGCTGGGGAGAAAAGGGTCTATTCAGCTTACACTTCCACATTGTTGTTCATTACCACAGGAAGTCAAGACAGGAACTCAAAAAGGGCAGGATCCCGAGGGTAGAAGCTGTGCAGAGGCCATGGAGGTGTGGTGCTTACTGGCTTGCTCCCCATGGCTTGCTCAGCCTGCTTTCTTATAGAACCCTCAACCACCAGCCCAGGGATGGCACCACCCACCACAGGCTGGATCCTCCTGCGTTGATCACTAATTGAGAAAATGCCTTAAAACGGGATCTCATAATGGCATTTCCTCAACTGGGGGTCCTCCTCTCTGATGACTCTAGCTTGTGTCAAGTTGACACACAAAACCAGCCAGGACACAGCTTGCCATAGCCAAGAAGCAACGGTGTCCTGAGAGGGGAAACAGAGAGAGTTCTCCCAGGAGGCAGACAGTCTGTGACCCTCAAGCCCTAAACCACTGCGTCCCACTTCCTCCAGCGAGGTCTCACTTCCCAAAGGGGTTCCACAACCTAGGACCAAGTGTCCACACCCATGGGGCAGTGGGAGATACTGCAAACCCAGAGCACAGTACCTTTGTGTCTTATGACATCCTAGTTTTGAAATCAAAGAAATAATCTGATCATTTACTTTTCTAAACACTCTTTTTTTTTTTAATGATTAGGGCTGAGGATTGAAGTCGGGACTTTGCACATGACAGACAACTGAACTACATTGCTGACCACCAAATTTGAATTCATCTCACCAGAATGGCAGAGGACTACATGGTGATCTAACCTCAATTTGGAAAAAAAAAATAGGTAGAATAAAAGTTAGGATTCTCCAGGGCAGGGCATGATGCTGCATACCATTAAAGACAAAAGACAGAACAATGCTTCTGCCAATGAGGTCCTGCTTCTGGTACCCCAGTAGTGCCCTAAGGTACCCCGGATCTTCCACAAGTTCCCACTCCTGCTCAAGAAGAGTTTCTAGAGCCAGAGAAATGGCTCAGCGGGTAAAAGCAATATCCACAAAAGCCCAATGACCCAAATTCAACTCCCAGGCACCATGAAAAAGCCAGACTGGTGGCCATGTCTGGAGTCCCAGCTTTCCTACAAGAGATGGGAGACAGACAGAAGAATCCCCCAACGCTTACCTGGAATACACAGTGCAGCAGCAAATGACAAGAGAGAGGCCCCAAAAACAAGGTGGGGAGCAAGGACCAACACCCCAACTTGTCCTCTGACATATGCACCCTGGGAAGTATGCAACCCTCACACACAAGCATGTACACACACATACACAAAAGCAAAGAGTTTTTTAAAGAGAGGATTTTCTGTTTCTCAACGCCCAAGCTGTCCTTTGATAGATTCCCCACCTGGACTGTGAGCTTTGTGAACACAGTGGCCATGACCGGCCAGGCCACATATGATGCTATTAAGCAATGCATGAGGTCTGGGGGCATAGCTCAGAGCTATGTCTATCCTGTTCAAAGCCCTGGGTTCAATCAAGAGAGAGAGAGAGAGAAGGCTTAACTGCCTCAGCATCTTCAGATGTGGTAAACAAGCAGCATGTTAGGAGAACTTGCTGGGCTGGAAGTCAGAATCCTGTGTAATAATTTCGGCCCTGCCACTTAACAATAACTCTTTTGGTCTCTATTTGCTCCCGGAGAGAACACAGCATTACAATGTAACATGACGTAACAGTAAGCAGTCTGGATACTTTAGAAAGACACTTATTACTTGAACCATACTCTCTGTGTCTTGAAAACTTATATCTGGAAGAGACTGTAGGTGTTTAGCTCATCTTTCCGTGAGCTGGCCAAATGTTTCAGCCACTACCACACCTGGTAAATGCCATCCCCTGAAAGCAAAACAGTCAGAGCCCGGTCCAGTCATCTGCCATCCTCTCTCCGTAGATGGACGGTTCTGTTAGACTTCTGTTAAACAGAGCTTGAGGATTCCCATGATGACCCGGGGGAGCCACAGCCCTCTGGGTATCACGGTTGAAAACTGCACTTGATGGCTGATAGGCTCGAAGATTCAATTATTCTGATAACAAATGTCCGCAAGTCCGTACAGATATATGACCTAAAAGAACGAGGTTTTAGGCGCAGGAAGAAGTTAAAAAGAGAGTCAGGCTGCTCTGAGTTCTGAGCAGCCTGCAGATTAAATCATATTTTCAAATACATCCATCACCTCGACCCAGTCGTACCTGCAGCCCAGTAAACTCCTCTCTTGGTTCCATCAGATAATCGAGTAGTGACATTTATGGAAGCTGGAGAAGGTGTATGTCCATAATTTGAGCACTAAGAAGGTTGAGGCAGGAGGAACGTGAATTCCAGCACAGCCTGGATTACATAGTGAGAACCTGTCTCAAAAAGACCAAAAGGTAGAGAGAGGGGGGGAGAGAAAGGAGGGAGGAGGAAGACAGAGGGAGGGAAAGAGGAAAGGAATACTACTGCACACCAAGTGCATCTCGTCTCTTCTGTCTCAGTTACTACCTATCCCCACACCACCCCAGCAGGTTCAGCATCTTCCTAAGTCACAGCTGGCTATCCTCATGCTGTGATGTCATACGAGAAAGGTCAGGGACCTCCAGAGTCTCTTTTATAATGCCATTCTCATAACTACATGCTGGTAGAACAGATTACCTTAGATGGAGTGTTTTTATAAATAATAGAAATATATTGCTCAGAATTCTAGAGACCAGGAAGGCCAAAACCAAACCACCAATGGATCTGTTGCCTAGGGAAGGCTTTCCGCCCCATTGATGGCAACTTTCCGCTGTTTTCTGCTATAGATGGAACAAACATATCTCACACTTCCTCATTGGAGGATGGTGGTCACACCTAGATTCCAAAACTAGCTCTTGTAGACCAGACTAGTCTCGAACTCACAAAGATCCACCTGTCTCTGCCTCCCAAGTGCTGGGATTAAAGGCGTGCGCCACCACCACCCAGCTAGGTATACTATTTTTTTTAAACTAGAAGAGGCAGAGGATATGTCTGAGTGATGGCGTGTGTGACTATTAACACTATTTAATGCAAGATCTTAAGTTCAATTCCTAGCACCACAAAAAGGAAGAGTTAAAATAAAGCCATGGGCTGGAGATATGACTCAGTCGGCACAGTCCTTGAGTGGCGTGCATAAAGCCACCGGGTACAATCACCAGCACCACAGAAAAGCCGATGTGATGTGCACATCTATTATCTCAGCACTTGACAGGTAGAGGCAGGGGGATCAGAAAGTCAAGGTCAGCATTGGCTATATCACAAATTGGAGGCCAGCCTGGGCTTTAGGAGACTCTCTAAATAAATAATAATGATAGTAACAAAGGGTCCTAAGAAAATCTGAAGAAATGGAAGAAGATAATTAAACATTATTTATATTTAACTAATAGTTCATAGCTGCATGTGCACAAGTGTGCACACACGTGTGTGAATGTGTGTGTGTGTGTGTGTGTGTGTGATGGTGCTGAGGATATAACCCAGGGCTTTGCACATGTTAGACAAGAGGCTCTCTCATTAAGCCGACTGAGACTTAGTCAGACTTCTCATGACCTGTGTCACATTCTAGGGAAAATGAGAGATGCTGTGAGTATCATGAAGTGGTAGGGGATGTGTCTACAGGGGCAAGGCCTTGGGTTCCAGCCCCAGCACTGAGAGAGAAGAAAAGGAACTCAGTGCCTGCCCTGGTCAAGCTTGCCTTGAAATGAAGGAAGAGCTGTTGGGTGCCTGCAAAGGCTTGTGGGGGCTCACAGTGATCAGTCCCCAGGGAAGGCAGGCTGTGGCTTTCGAGCAGCATCTGCAATGGGTCCTGAAAGAGGAATAGGGTGTAGCCAAGAAGAGCCTGGGAAGCACAATTCAGGTGAAGAACAAACAGGAAAGGAAAGAGTCACCGCTTACAGCTAAGGACGGACCCACAGCCTTCCTGATGCTAAGGTAAGAATTCTACCTCGGAGCCTTATCCCCAGCCTGGGACAGAGCTCAGCCCTGGAAGAGGTTGTTAAGCTCAGATCAGTAAGCAGATCGTTTTTGTGTAGATCACATTAGTCTCTGCTCAAAATTTTTCATCGCCTGAGACTAGAACCCTGACTCTTATAATCTCACCCCTGTACCACCCAGATAAAAACACTTCCTCTAGAAACAAAGCCTGTACCATAGCCGACAGCCGTCCTGTCCCCTGTCTGCCCTTTCCGAGCGTGGGCGGTCACACTGGATGAGTTTTCTCCATTCCCCTTGGTCTCCAGAGCGCCAAATGATCTTGGAATTTGCAAAAGTCTACAAACCACCCGCCAGACTTCCATAAATCCATTTTTATTATTAACATGCGAAGGCAAATTTTTCAGACTGAAAACTCAACTCTCTCATCCTGAGAGGCATCTGGGGACAGTGACATAAAGATCCTAACGATGGCCATTGTGGACTGCAGGTGAAAAACGGGCGGAAAGGAGCCAGCGAGGAAATGGAAGAGTATCCGTCTACTATCCCTCATCCACAATTCTGAAATTCAAGACGCTCCCCGAACTACAAGGTATTGCGTAACTCCTTGGGTGTCAGGGCTTGGCCTGACCTGAACTGACAGAAACCTTTTATAGACTTTATCTCATTCCCTGGCCTGGCTAGCCCTTGGCTGAAGAAATAATAAGACACTTGCACAATACTGCAAGAGACCCCTAACAGGGATGGTAGGTCACATTCTGAAACCCATATGGCCCCAGGGATTTTAGATGCAAGGCTGCCATGGGCTACAAGTTGCTGCAATCTTACTGCAGGTGTTTTTAGCTCAGTTTACTTTCGTTTACTTTTTAGCTTTTTGAATTTTTTGATTGGTCGGTCGGTCGATCAGTAGGGTCTCTCTATAAAGGTCAGGCTGACCTTAAGTGGATTATATAGCCCAAGATGACCTCGAAACTTCAATCCCCCTGCCTCAGCCTCCTGAGTGCTAGGATTACAGCCGTGCATTACAGTCACGTTGCCTCGTTCAGCTCTGCAGGTGTTTTTAATGAGTGTATTCCCTGAGGCTGTATTTACTCTTAGCTTGAGCTCATTTGAGAGTTTAGCTCGGTTATAATCACTGAAAGCTCTTTGTCAGGAGCAGACAAAATAACCAGACATAGGCAACTGAAACAAGGAAAGTCGGCCAGAAACAAGAGCTTGAATCTTCATCTAATTTGTCCCATTTCCTGGTTATCGTCCCTCCTTGACCCATCTGAAGTGAAGACTCAAAGGATTTGGAATCTCCACCTACTAGAGTGGCCTTGCATGCCCCTCCTATGTCTTGGGCCTATAGAACTGTTGAGTGGTTGAGGGTGGTGGTGGCTGCCAAGAACCCAGGACACAGGAGGGTGAGGCTCTAAGTTCAAGGCCAGGCTGGTCTACCTTGGCACTGTCTCAAAAAATGAAAAGAAGTTGGGAAAATGGCTCAGGGGGTAAAGACACCTGCTGCCAGGCCTGATGGCAAAAGTTTGCTGCCTGGCACCCGCACAGCAGAGAGAAGCAACTCCTTCACGTTGCTTTCTTATCTCCACATCTGGACTGAGGAACCTGTGCCCACACACACACATACACATGCTTTCCACCTTTGTTTATGAAGGCAATCACTGAATTGTTTTAGTCAGAGGACACTAATATTTCAGATGACATTCTGCTAATAAAATGATGCAATGGCTATAAAGCACTTGCCCGGCATTCACAAGGGTCTGGGCACAGTCTCCATGCTAGAAAAGGAACCTAAATATAAAATTGAACTATGATCATCTGTTCTCACTCTTGAGGGAAAAGCAAAATCAGCAATAACATCTTACCCAGGCTAAGTTTATAATAAATCAGGCTTTTCTTAGAACACTAGGGTCCGAAGGGGTCTGATTTAAAAATCGGTTAAGTAGTTCATTTCATGTTTAAGAATGAGGCCTTCGTGCCGTTTCACAAGAAGCACCTGTGTGCGAGGCCAGACGCTCAGTGCTGAGAGCACGCAGCTAAGTCAGGGGGAGTCCCTAACTCCTGAGGTGAAGAAAGGTAGAAGCGCTAATAAGAGCTGCACGGCCACGACAAACCAATCACTGGTCCCTAGGTGGAGGTCTCAGGTAGACACCAGGAGCACAGAGCTGTTCTGTCTTTGTGGAAACAGGATAGATTCAGAAACGTTTTGTGGAGAAAATGGCACCAGAAGCAAGTCATAGACAACATGAGCAGGGGCCAGTTAGATGGCTGAGCAGGCTTGCCCCCGTGCCTAAGGATCTGACTGAGGTCAAGAACCAACTCCCTCGGTTGTCCTCTCATCACACATACACCGTGGCACCAACACACATGTTAGCAAAGACTACAAGTGTGAATGGGAGCCAGCCTGGTTACTCGTGCTTGTAATCCCAGCACTCAGGAGGCTAAGGCAGAAGTCTGAGGCTTGTCTGGGCTATAGAGTGAGTTCTAGGACAGCTTGAACTACATAGCAAAACACTATCTCAAAGAAAAGAGAAAGCGGAAGTATGAATGGGGATATTCCCCCTATTTCCCTATTTCTGAAGTTCACTGTGAGCCGGGCGTGATGATGAACATCTACAAATCCAACAATTTAGGGAGTTGGAAGGATCGGGTATTCAAGGCCACTCTTGGCTATATAAAGAATTTGAGGTCAACCTGAGCTACTTGAGCCCCTATTTATTTTGCTGCTTTTTGTTTTGTTTTGCTTGGTTTTCTTTTGTTTTCGAGGCAGGGTCTCTATACGTAGTCCTGGCTGTCCTGGGTCTCCCTATGCAAACCAGGCTGGCTTTGAACTCATAGAGATCTGTCTGCCACTATCTCTCAAGTGCCTGGCTTAAAGGCATGTACCACCATACCCAGCAAGACCCTGTGCTGTGAGGAAGCCAGACATAGAGCAAACAAGATGTGACTGCTTCGCCAAAAAAGGTACCAAGCCACATGGCTAACACAGACAAGAATTACGGGCTAATTTAAGTTATAAGAGTTAATAAGAAGCCTGAGCTAATAGGCCAATCAGTTTTTAATTAATGTAGGCCTCTGTGTGTTTATTTGGGACTAAACGGATGTGGGACCTGGTGGGACAGAAACCTCTGCCAACAACCCTGTGTTAAAAGGATCAAACTAATAATAACAATAAATAAAAATAATGATCATTATAGTGAAAATAGTCCCTGGATTTACCCATATTTAATGCTCCTGAACAAAACTCACTCTGGCTTTCGCTTTCAAATCCAAGGTTTCCTAAGGAAAGATTCCATTATCCCAGCAGCTTGAGTTACAGCCAGACTGGAACAGAGTGTACAGAAGAAGATTAATTAAGGCCATTGGGTCGAAAAGGACAAATGAATATGACATAGCAACATGACAAATGTGTGTGAGTCCAACCCTAATTAGCAATAAAAAAAATAATACTTATCTCTGAAATGCACAAAGCACATATTTCCAGTGACAACTCATTCAACTTAATCGTCACCTAAACAAGCAGGTCAAAGAATGCATAGGTCAAACTGATGCTCTGGTCCCCTGTCTCCAAGGGGCCGGTCCTCATGCGAGGGAAAGACATGATGGTCTGGGCCTGGGGTTGGGGGGGTAATGTGCCAACAGGCAAATGGCCCCAGGGACACCTCTCCATTCATGAAACTTTAAACGTGCAAAGGAATTGGAAGCAAGCTAGTATTCTCGCCTGGAATTGCCTGGGATGGCGTTATATGATCTGAGGGAGGAGTTTCTGGTCCTGCCTCAGCCTTCCGAGTGCTGGGATTATAGACCAGGAAGAGTACACACAGCTGGAAAGGATTCCCTGCCCCCTTAAGCCTGAGAGAAGCCAGAGAGAAGCCAGGGCCTTTTGCTTGTTAGGCAAGCACTCTAGCACTGAGAGGAACCCTCAACCCCTGGAACATCATATTTCGATGATACCTCTTTCCTCCTTCTAGAGACCAAAGGCCATGCTCAGAGAGGGCTAAACTACACAGCCTGCTACTCTGCAAAGAGGTGATAGAGCCTCTGCCCTCGGTCTACCCTCTGCGCCTGAACACAATGGTGCACCTGGGACTTCTATCTCAGTAGGTATTCACTTCCTCGTGGCCCTGCGGAGGGCAACAGCTTCCCCATCTCCTCCCTAATTTGAATCTGCTTTCCTTTTTCTTTTCCTGGTTAGTTGGTTGGTTTTGTATTGATTTGGTTTGTTTGTTTGTTTGTAGGGGACCACAGAAGTGGGTCCACTCCACCTTGACTTGAGGGTCAGAGAGTTTAAGCCTACTCTTGCTCTTTCAAGGTTAGTGACAAGAGCTCTGATTTGAGGTGTGACTACAAATGACCTAGGGTGTGGTTACTTGGTGTTTTGGTACTAAGATGGCCAACAGAGGTGGATCTGCTCCACTTTGACCAAAGGTTAGAGAATTCAAACCTATTCCTACTCCTTCAAGGAGAGGACACGAGGTTTGACCTGGAGAGCATCCTGGATGCCTACGGGATGCTAGGTCTAAGGTATGGTCGTTGTATGTCCTGCCTAAACGACAGAATACTTAACTAAGGATACAGCTGCTTGATGCTTCAGGTACTGAAGCAGATAATCGCTCTGTTTGTTCTCTAGATCACATTAAAGCAGACTTTTGCCTTCTACCCCCCTTCATATTGGGGTATATAAGCATGTGGAAAAGAAATGTGGGCTAAGTCAGTATCCACTGGATTAGCCTCCCCGTTCTCTTCTGTGTCTCTGCTCCTTTTCTTTCACTGTTCCTTCTGCCTAAAATTCCTAATCCATATGCCCCTAGCCTGGAACATCCATTGAGGCTGAACCCTGACATTCTTAAATATACAAGTTCTCAAGATTCCCACTCTGGCCTTTGACTCACTATGAAGCTGAGAATGGCAATGAACTACCAACAATCCTCCTGTTTCCATTCCCTCCATGCTGGGATTATGGGTGTGCGCCATAGGAAAAATGAATACTTTCTGCTTTGTTTTCCTTCATAGCGTTACAGTTTCTTAACTAATTATATAAATATATCCCGTACTTCATCCTCTACGGTTATGAAACATCCCAGCTACAATAACTTTGAAATTATTTTGAGACAGGGTCTCACTGTGTAGCCCAGACCAGCCTCCAAGCCCTCTGGTTCACATCGGCACCACCTCCCCCTCCACCAGGTACAGGCGTGAGCCACCACACTCAGCCAGACTTCTGCTTGCTTCCGTCAACCCAGTGTGCAGAGCAATGCCTGGGCGAGTGGTAAGCACTCAATACGTACTTGAAATATGAGTGGGTGAGTGAGCCGAATGAGTAACCGAAGAACAAAACACTTGTGGGTTCCCTGAGATTTGTTTGCAGGGTGCCGTGGAGCCAGTTAAAGGAGAGTCAGGGCCAGCCCACTCACTGTTGAAGACTCAACACCCACCGGCTTTCTCAAGGAGGTGTCAGGGAAGATCCGTTTCTCACTGAATAGAGAGGGAGTAACCCAAGGCTTGTGCTTTGGGTAAATGTAAGAAAAGCCTATACCCAACTGGGTGTCTCACACATGCCTGCAATCCTAGCACTAAAGCCGAGGATTGCCTTGAGTTCCAGGCCTGTGTGGACTAAATGTAAACTCTGGGGAGAGAGAGAATGAGAGAAAGGATATTGGAGAGGCTTGGAGGAATGCCCTATAGCTCTAGGAGAGCGAGGGTGTGGAAGGTGGGGTGGCTCAACCAGCCTTGTGAGGATGACATTTCATGTCTGCCTACAGACACTTCAGGCGGTGGAGAGCTAGCTGTTGTTACTCAGTCCCAGTCACTCCCCCGCACCTCTCTCTCTCTCTCTCTCTCTCTCTCTCTCTCTCTCTCTCTCTCTTTATATATATAAAGATATATAGATATATAGATATATACACATTCCCCTCTTCTCTTGCCATCTCTAGATCACCACATAGTGGTTCAGGAAAGGCTGTGAGGAATAGCTACCAATTAAAGGACAGTCAGACTTTGTGGATGCCACAACCAATATCAATTCCCCATCCCTTTCTTGTGGTCCCATCTCATAGCCGTTGGGTACCAACTTCAGGAGTAAAGTGCATGCAGTAGGGCAAGCCAATCTGCCTAACCTTCCTCAGAAGGAGATTGATTCGGCTTTTATAGGGGGTGGGGATGGGGCTATATATGTTCATGAGTGAGGGTACATGCATGCATGAGTGCGTGTGTGTGTGTGTGTGTGTGTGTGTGTCTGTGTGTGTATGTCTGTGTGCATGTAAGACCAGAGGACAACGTTGGGTGCCTTTCTCAATCACATCCCACCTTCTATTTTTAATTTAATTTTTGATGTTTTGTTTTTGTTTAGCTTTTGGAACTATGTCTCTTTATGTAGCCCTGGCTGTCCTTGAACTCACCATGTAGACCAGACTAGCCTTAAATTTACAGAGCCCCCTCTGCCTCTGCCTCCCAAGCCCTGAGATTAAAGGCATGCACCACACTCCCAGCCCACCTAATATTTGAAGACAGGATCTCTCACTAGGACCTGGAGCTCGCAGATTTAGCTAAACTGGCTGGACAGCACATCCCAAGGACCCTCCTATCTCTGCTCTGGGTTTACCGGTTCTGCGGTTCTGCCACCGCACCCAGCTTTTGTGTGTGTGAACATGTATGCATAGCACAGACCCAAACTCAGGTCCTCACGCTTGTATAGCAAGCACTTTATTAACTGAGCCATCTCTCGGCCCCTGTGGAGCTCTAAGATGCCATCAGGCCCTGTGGGAAAGGAGTTCCTGGCTCCCTGAGGAACGCCTTTAGGAGCTGGTAGGAGCAGGGAAGGCCAGCACAGTGACCTTGTGACTCCAAGGTGAGTCGAGCCTGGGACGAGCAGAAGCACAGACATCAGAGAGATCATCAAGTAAATGGACTCCTGAGCAATGTTCCTAAGCCAGAAGAAGCCTTCCTGGGCTTGGAGGTTTTCCAGTAGAAGCAAGCCAATAGATTGTATTTATTATTTAAATCGCTGTGGGATGCTGAAATTGAAATCGTGTGCCTGCCTGACACACAACTGCCGGTGTAGGGGGAACTGGAAGAGTTTATCACAATCAGTGAACCCGGGGGCAGATACATGTCTCATTGCCCAGACTTTATTGTGGATAAACTATTTTAATTGTGTTGGCTTATTTACAATGAAAGTCAGTACACTTGCATGTTTTTGAGATCAGAAAGAGAGCTGGAGACCAGCAACTGAAATGCTCCACTCAAAAACTGACCATCAGGTCCTCAGACCAAATATTTCCTCAGTGTTCACCGGTTCTTATAAAATATCTTTAGAAGAATGATAACATAAAGAAGTCGAGTTGGCAGTGGTGGCTCACACCGTTAATACTAGCACTCAGGAGGTAGAGGCAGACAGATCTCTGTGAGTTCGAGGCCAGTCTGTTCTCAGAGCTAGTTCCAGGACAGCCAGGGCTACACAGTGAAACTCTGTGCCTTGGGGGCGGGGGGGGGGGGGG